>NC_140995.1:124791420-125364009 GCF_052327205.1 Somniosus microcephalus | reverse complement strand
TACAAAGACTGTTTAAAATTAATATTGTTTAAAAGTAATATTGTATGTACCCAACAAATGTCAAATCGATTGACACCTACAGAATGTTGGAAAACTGTACCCTTTTTGCTATGTAAGCTTTGGCAATATGGTTCTCTGTAAACTTTCAATGCCAATAAAGCATTTGAATTGAATTGAATTGAATTGAATTGAGAGAGGGGC
The DNA here is from genome assembly GCF_052327205.1 of Somniosus microcephalus. NCBI lineage: Eukaryota > Metazoa > Chordata > Chondrichthyes > Squaliformes > Somniosidae > Somniosus > Somniosus microcephalus. The sequence goes on along the minus strand of NC_140995.1, from coordinate 125,363,808 downwards.
AGAGAGAGAGAGAGAGAGAGAGAGGTCAAAATTGGAGACAAACGCACCCGATTTCTTCACCCAGAGAAGAGGCGTCCGGCAGGGCTGCAATTTTGAGCCCGACCCTGTTCAACATATACATAAATGAATTAGCAGACATGCTGGAGCAAAGCGAGTCACCAGGTCTCCGTCTCCTAGATGGAGAAGTGAAATCCCTGTTCTATGCGGACGACCTGGTTCTGCTGTCTCCCACAGAACAGGGATTACAGCAACAACTAGACCTACTCGACAAATACTGCCAAAATTGGGCTCTAACAGTAAATCTAAAGAAAACCAACATCATGATTTTTCAAAAAAGGCCCAGATGTCAGGAAAACAAATACCAGTTTACCCTCAGTGATACCACTATAGGACACACTATGAGCTACACCTACCTTGGTCTAACTATTACAGCATCAGGGAGCTTCAGCATAGCAGTGAATGCACTAAAAGAAAAAAAGCCCCGAAGAGCCCTATATGCAATAAAAAGAAAATTCTACAACATCCAAAATCCCAATCAAAATCTGGCTCAAAATATTTGACAGCATAATCCTGCCCATTGCACTGTACGGTAGTGAAGTATGGAGGCCGCGCTAAATCACCAAAGCTACACTAAATGGGGAAAAACATACAATAGAAGCCCTACATGCAGAATTCTGCCGAAGCATCCTTCGCACCCAAAGGAAAACGCCCAACAAATGCATGCAGAGCCGAACTAGGCAGATACCCACTGATAATAAACATCCAAAAACGAGCACTAAACTTCCTAAATCACCTCAAATCTAGCTCCCCAGACACCCTTCATTTCAAAGCCTTTCAGACCCAAGAGCTAAACCCAGAAAAGAGTTCCCCTGAGTCAGCTGCTACGGAAACTAAGTACTCAGCCGGACCCTGACCAGCCCCAGACCAACACAGCCGCCCAAACACCAATCGAGTGAACCAAATCATTAAAAAATGCAAAGAAACCTACCTGGAACATTGGAACAAAATAACCGAAAGCCAAAGCAGATTAGAATGTTACCGGGCCCTAAAAAGAGAATATAAACTGGCAGACTACCTCACGACCATCAGAGAACACAAAACAGAGACAGACCCTCACCAGGTACAGACTAAGCGACCCACCACAACTGGAAATTGAAAAAGGCAGATACAAGAAATCCTGGCAGCCTAGAGAGAATAGAATATGCGATCAATGTCTGGCTGGCGAGGTGTGAAACAGAAATGCATTTCCTCCTAAAATGGCGAAAAAATTCAACACATCATCAAGAAACATATTATTCAACAAGCTAAGCCAAACAACCCCAGATTTCAAGGAATTGGATGATCTGTCAAAATTGAGATTAGTCCTAGGAGAAGGAGACAGACCATACCTTGGGGCCAAATATGTAACAACATGTCACAACCTGAGGACTGTTTAAAATTAAGACTGTTTAAAATTAATATTGAACGTACCAAATGAAGTACAAAGACTGTTTAAAATTAATATTGTTTAAAAGTAATATTGTATGTACCCAACAAATGTCAAATCGATTGACACCTACAGAATGTTGGAAAACTGTACCTTTTTGCTATGTAAGCTTTGGCAATATGGTTCTCTGTAAACTTTCATGCCAATAAAGCATTTTAATTGGAATTGGAAATTGGAGAGAGAGGGGCAGAGAGAGAGAGAGAGAGAGGGGGGCAGAGAGAGAGAGAGAGAGAGAGAGAGGGGGCAGAGAGAGAGAGAGGGGCAGAGAGAGAGAGGGGGGCAGAGAGAGAGAGGGAGAGGGGCAGAGAGAGAGGGGCAGAGAGAGAGAGAGAGAGAGAGGCAGAGAGAGAGAGAGAGACAGAGAGAGAGAGAGAGGGAGACATCTGGGTTGTAGAGCTGAAAGAGGTTGCAGAGATGGAGGAGGTTATAAGAACATAAGAAATAGGAGCAGGAGTAGGCCAATCTGCCCCTCGAGCCTGCTCCGCCATTCAATAAGATCATGGCTGATCTGATCCTAACCGCCAATCCACTGTCACAGAACCATCAAATCAAATCAAATCAACTTTTATTGTCATTGTTAGTGCACAAGTGCAGTACAACGAAATGTAGGCTTGCGGCTCCCGAGAGTGTACAATTTGGATTAGGACACTTAAACATTTCAACATACATTTGTACATATATATTAGCATAAATATGACCATAATAAAGTGCATCGGCAGATGTGCAGGCTTTAGTGTTTATTTGTGGAGTTCAGTAGGATGACAGCCCTGGGAAAGAAGCTGTTCCTAAATCTGGTCGTACCGGTGCGAATGCATCTGTAGCGTCTTCCAGATGGTAGGAGGGCGAACAGACTGTGGCTGGGGTGGGTAGGTAGGGTCTTTGATGATGGACCGTGCCCTCCGTAGGCAGCGTTTCTGATATATATGTTCTATGGTCGGTAGCCGGGTGCCGGTAATGCGTTGGGCAGTTTTGACTACCCGCTGCAGGGCTTTCCGGTCATGGGAGCTACAGCTGCCGTACCATGCCGTGATAGTTTGTCAGGATGCTCTCTATAGTGCAGCGGTAGAAGTTAGAGAGGATCGGGGGTGACAGATTACATCCCTTCAGCCTCCTCAAGAAATATAGGCGCTGCTGGGCCTTCTTCACCAGAGAGGAGGTGTTGAGGGACCAGGAGAGGTCTTCCGTGATGTGGACTCCGAGGAACTTAAATCTCCTGAATCTAACAGAATTAGACACACGAAATAGGAGCAGGATCAGGCTACACGGCCCCTGGGCCCGCTCCGCTACCCACAGGGCCATGACCGATCCGAACCTAGACTCATGTCCAAATTTCTGCCCGCTCCCCGTAACCCTTAATTCCCTTTACTTCTAGGAAACTGTCTATTTCTGTTTTAAATTTATGTAATGATGTAGCTTCTACAGCTTTTTGGGGCAGCATATTCCATGGACCTACCACCCTCTGAGTGAAGTAGTTCCTCCTCATCTCAGTTTTGAAAGAGCAGCCCCTTATTCTAAGACTATGCCCCCTAGTTCTAGTTTCACCCATCATCGGGAACATCCTCCCCGCATCCACCCGATCCAACCCCTTCACAATCTTATATGTTTCAATAAGATTGCCTCTCATTCTTCTGAACTCCAATGAGTAGAGTCCCAATCTACTCAACCTCTCCTCATATGTCCATCCCCTCGATTAACCGAGTGAACCTTCTTTGTACTGACTCGAGAGCAAGTATGTCCTTTCTTAAGTATGGACACCAAAACTGTACGCAGTGTTCCAGGTGCGGTCTCACCAATACCTTGTACAACTGAAGCAATACCTCCCTATTTTTATATTCTATCCCCCTAGCAATGAAAGCCAACATTCCATTGGCCTTCTTAATCACTTGCTGCACCTGCATACTAACCTTTTGAGTTTCGTGCACCAGGACCCCCAGATCCCTTTGTACTTCAGTACTTTCCAGTTTCTTGCCATTAAGATAATAACTTGCTCTACGATTTTTCCTGCCAAAGTGCATAACCTCACACTTTCCAGTATTGTATTCCATCTGCCAAATCTCTGCCCACTTACTTAGCCTGTCTATGTCCCCTTGCAGGTTTTTTATGTCCTCCTCACTCACTACTTTCCCTCCCATCTTAGTATCATCTGCAAGCTTTGATATGTTACACTCGGTCCCCTCCTCCAAATCGTTAATATAGATTGTAAAGAGTTGGGGACCCAGCACTGACCCCTGCGGAACACCACTAGTTACTGATTGCCAGTCTGAGAATGAACCATTTATCCCAACTCTCTGCCTTCTGTTAGATAGCCAATCCTCTATCCATGCCAGAATATTACCCCCAATCCCGTGATTTTTTATCTTAAGCAATAATCTTTTGTGTGGCACCTTGTCAAATGCCTTTTGGAAGTCTAAATACACTACGTCCACTGGTTCCCCTTTATCCACCCTATATGTTACTTCCTCAAAGAACTCCAGCAAATTTGTCAAACATGACTTCCCCTTCATAAAACCATGCTGACTTTGTCCTATTAAATTATCCAAATGTCCTGTTACTGTCTCCTTAATAATGGACTCCAAAATTTTACCTACCACAGATGTTAGGCTAACTGGTCTATAGTTTCCAGCCTTCTATCTACTGCCCTTTTTAAATAAGGGTGTTACATTAGCAGTTTTCCAGTCTGCCGGGACCTTTGCTGAGTCCAGGGAGTTTTGGAAAATTACCAATGCATCCACAATCCCTACCGCCACTTCCCTCAAGACCCTAGGATGTAAGCTATCAGGTCCAGGTGATTTATCCGCCTCGAGTCCCATTATTTTACCGAGTACCACTTCCTTAGTGATTTTGATCGTGTTTAGCTCCTCCCCCCCTTTAGCCCCCTGTTTGTCCAGTGTTGGGATATTCTTAGTGTCTTCTACTGTAAAGACTGATGTAAAATATTCAGTGTTTTTGCCATCTCCATATTTCCCACCATTAAATTCCCGGTCTCATCCTCTAAGGGACCAACATTTACTTTAGCCACCCTTTTTCTTTTTATATAACTATAAAAACTCTTACTATCTGTTTTTATATATTTTGCTAATTTACTTTCATAATCTATCTTCCCTTTCTTAAATCAATCTTTTTGTTATTTTTTGCTGTCTTTTAAAGTTTTCCCAATCCTCTATCCTCCCACTAGATTTGGCTACCTTATATGCCCTTGTTTTTATTTGAATACTATCCTTAATTTCTTTACTTAGCCACGGATGGCTGTCTTTTCTTTTACACCCTTTTCTTCTCAGTGGAATATTTTTTTTTTTGGAAGTTGTAAAATAACTCCTTAAATGTACACCACTGATCATGTATCGTCTTACCCTTTAATCTAGTTTCCCAATCCACTCTACTCAATTCCGCTCTCATACCTTCATAGTCTCCTTTATTCAAGCTCAGCACGCTTATTTGAGATCCAACCTTCTCACCCTCTAATTGAATATGGAATTCAACCATGTTATAGTCACTCATTCCAAGGGGATCCTTTACTAGGACATTTTTAATTAATCCTGTCTCGTTACACAGGACCAGATCTAAGGTTGCTTGCCCCCTGGTCGGTTCAGTTACATACTGCTCAAGAAACCCATCCCTAATACACTCAATGAACTCATCCTCAAGGCAGCCCTGCCCAATTTGATTTGTCCAATTAATATGTAGTTAAAATCCCCCATAATTATAGATGTTCCCTTATTACAAGCCTCAACTATTTCCTGATTGATACTCCGTCCAACAGAGTTGCAACTGTTCGGAGGCCTATAGACTACGCCCACTAGTGTTTTTTCCCCCTTATTATTCCTTATCTCCACCCAAACTGTTTCATTATCCTGATCTTTTGACCCAATATCATTTCTCTGTATTACAGTGATTCCTTCCTTTATTAACATAGCCACCCCACCTCCCCTTCCTTCCTGCCTGTCCTTCCTGATCGTTAAATAACCTGGTATGTTTAATTCCCAGGCAGTCACCCTGCAGCCATGTTTCTGTAATGGCCACAAGATCATACCCATATGTCATTATTTGTGCCATTAACTCGTCTATTTTGTTACGAATGCTACGTGCAGATAGAGAATTTTCAAATATGTTTTGTGACACTTAGTTCCTGCTTTTGCCCTTTTTATTACTTTACCTTTTACTCCATACCTTCTGCCCCTTCCTGGCAGGCTCTGGTTTTTAATTTCCCCACTGCTACCTAAGTCTATGACCTTCTCTGTTGTCATTTTTATTATTTGCTCTCTAGGAACCTCCCCCCCACTAGTTAGTTTAAAGCCCTCTCTACAGCCCTAGTTATATGATCCACCAGGACTCTAGTCCCAGCACTGGCCAAGTGAAGCCCACCCCAATGGAACAGCTCCCTCCTGCCCCAGTACTGGTGCCAGTGTCCCAGGAAGCAAAACCCATTTCTCCCACACCAGTCTTTGAGCCACGCATTTAACTCTCTAATTTTATTTGTCCTAACCAAATTCGCTCGTGGCTCAGGTAATAATCCAGAGATTATTACCCTTGTGGTTCTGCTTTTTAATTTGGCCCCTAGCTGCTCAAACTCCCTCAGCAGAACCTCCTTCCTTGTCCGATCCATGTCGTTGGTACCAACATGGACCACGACAACTGGATCCTCCCCCTTTCTCTCCAGTCCAGAGGAGATGTCCTTAACCCTGGCACCGGGCAGGCAACACAGCCTTTGGGACTCTCGCTCTCGGCTGCAAAGAACTATCTATCCCCCTAACGATACTATCCCCTACCACTACACAAATCGGTAGGGGTGAGGCCCTGGAGGGATTTAAACAAGCATTAGAATTTAAAATTTTGTGTGTTGAAGGACTGAGGCCAATTTAAGTCAGTAAGGATGGGTGCAATAGGTAACCTGGTGTGGGTTAGGACAGGAACAGCAGAGTTTTGGATGAGGTGAATTTTATGGATACTGGAGAATAGGAAGCTGTGCAGGAGTGCACTGGAGTAATCAAGTCTGGAGGTGACAAAGGCACGAGGAGTTTCCTGCCAGACAGGCTTGAGGTAGGGATGGAGGTGGAACCAAGTTGAGCTTTGGTGATGGAGAGCATACAAGTTCAGCGCAGGTATGAGCAGGATATTGGAAGCTGCAGGCTGTATGGTTCAGCCCAAAAGAGTAGTCAGGGAAGGTGGGCGGAGTTGGTGATGACAGTATGGAGTCTATAACAGGAACCAAAGATGATGGCTTCACTCTTCCCAACCTTAAGCTGAAGGAAATTGTGGCTCATCCAACACAATGTCAAAAAAGCAGTCGGGCAGAGATTGTGGAGAAGTAGAACTGGGTGTAATCAGCATACATGTGGAAGCTGACCACATGGTTTCAGATGATATCACCAAGATGCAGTATGTAGAGGAGGGGGTCCAAGGATGGATATTTGAGGGATTGCAGAGATAATGGGGCAAGGGCATTACTGGAGATACTCTGGCTACTACGGGACATGCAAGAGCGACACCAAGCAAGTGCAGTTCCACTCAGCTGAACAGGGGTGAAATGTTGGAAGAGGATTACATGATCGACTGTGTTGATGTCTGCACAGAGGATAAGGAGGAATAGTGCACCTTAGTTTGAGAATGTTATTTCAGCCTTTTGGTTAGAGCCATTCCAGTGCTGGGAGAAGGGTAGAAACATAACTGTGGGGATTCAAACAGGAAATTGCAAGAAAGATGGGAGGTGGCATGTTCAAAAGTCTGGGAAAGGATAGGGAAGTTAGAGCGGAGATGGTTGTTCATGAGGACCTAAGGGTCGAGAGCAGATTTATTTTTCTGAGGAAGATAGTGGTAGTTTTAAAAGGTAATGGGATAGTGCCAGGTGCAAGGGAACCATTTACAGTAACAGCTAAAAGGAGAAAAGTTGGGTGTGTGCTTTTTTTCTACCTTTATTACATTCCAAACCTTATTTTCAACTCTTACATTGTATCTGTTGTAACCTTGCCTGTATTTGATCCAGCTTCTTTCCTCACTACTCATCTTGATTAATTGCTTTCATACTGGCTTCATATGTTCTGATTGGTAGGCTGTTTGCTCACTTAGCTCATACACTCCATAGCATTGTTCTAATTTGTTGTTTTGAGTGTATGAAATTGAAGATAAGCAGGTGCATGTACAACAGAATTTGCTCATCACAACTGTGACACCTCAAGTGTAACCGAGAGGAATGCACACAGTTTTTATAATTATTTTAGCAGACATCATGTGGCATTGCTCATGGTGTGTCAGAAAATATGCTACTTTAAAACAGTTAGACAAGTTAGGTCATTAACGTACAAGATATCATCAGGGCTGCTGTTTTACAGGAGCCTGCTGCACTAAAAGGTGTTAAAATCTGGCTTCCCTGGAGAATGGGATGCCATTGCCTGGGAGTTTTGGGGGCAGGGAGGCAGTAGCAGTGTCTGGCAGCAATGGGGAGGGGTCTTCTGGGATTTGAGTACTAAAGTGAGAGGGTCTGACAGTAGTGAGGGGTTTGTCAGTTGGTAGCATTGAGGGGAGGGCTTAGGGACAGGCAAATGTGGTTCACCTGTCCAAGGCTAAAGTTAGTTTTAAGCCAAAAATCTAATATATATTTAAAAACTCAAAACACAGGTTAAAGTCCATTACTTGTAAATTCTTTTCAGGATTTTAATCCAAACATGGCTCAATTATCTCAAAGATTTTCTATTTTTTCCCCTATTGAGTGTTTATTTCAACTGAAGAGGAAAAATTCTTAACTTTGTGAAGCCAAACTAAAGAGGGGCAGGGCCTTCCTCGGGAGAAAAATAAATTCCAGGCCTAAACTTCGGCCAAATACAAGTAACAGCTGCTCTTTGTCTTTCTTTGAAGTAAATTCAACTTAATTCAGTAATGGACAGCAGTTAATATATAAAAATTACCTAAAAGAAATGTTAAAGTTCTTCTCCAATATATCATGGGACATATTCAGTGAAAATCCAAACAATTCACTCGAGCTTGCTTTGGATTTGGAGAATCCATTCACCTGGGCTCCTCCAAAAACCCAAAATGAGCTCATTGGATTGGTTTGATGGTGGTCATGAAATGCACAGCTGGAAACATTTTGGAAATATAAAATTGTTTTTAAACTTTATCCCAGGAGGAACAAGAACAGATCAGGAAAACTAACCCTCCTAGCCATGCTTAGCCATGCTGAATTCAACTTAAAATTCTAATTTCAGTGAAAATGTTTGAATATGTCCCACAAATACACTGCAGAGGAACTTTGCAATTTTTTTTTTAGATAATGTTCATATTTTAAGCATAATTCATTGGTGAATTAAGCTGAATTTTACTTCAATGAAAGACAAAGAAACATCCAAGAATTCTGCATTCCTCAGACTCTGGCCTCGTGTCCCCCACCACTCCTTTCGCCCCACTATTGGCGAGTGTGGCTTCGACCATCTCAGCCCCAAGCTCTGGTTTGCCCTCACTAAACCCCTCTCCCTCTCTTAAAACCTACATCTTTGACCAAGCATTTAGTCTCTCCTCTGAAGAGCTCCTTCTTTGTCACTGTCATTTTGAGAATCATCGTAGGATGCTTTTCTATGTTTAATGTGTGATATAAATGCTAGTTGTTGCTGTTGAATACTGCCCATTGGATCCCAAGAAAACCATGTATGCACTGCAGGTGGAGATCTGCAACTTGGGTCTGAAATCATAAAGGTGTAGAGGGGGCTTAGAGTCAGATCTGCAGATCGACTCACTCAGAAGCTACTTCTGGATATTGGTATTCTACTCCTAGCCTGAAGTTGCTGTACCATTTACGCATTAATAACGGCAAGCACCATTGGCCTCGTCGTTATTTTGACAGCAAAATCTGGCCCATGTTAGAAACCATCTGCAGTTGGTTGGGTGATGGAAAAAGAGATTAATCTTTTCCCCCCCAAAGTGGTCTGAACAACTTGATTGGCTCACTTTTTTTTTTAAGTCCTTAGTAGCTTTCGATTGATAGTTTTCCAGCTGTTTTCCTGGTTTTCGATTCCTGGGTTATGATTTGCTGTTTTAGTTTGAGCTAATCAACAAAATGTGGCATCAGGACATTATGCCTTAAATGTGATCACATGACAGGAAGGGTACACAAATACAGGAAACTTTGCGATATCCGGCACCGACAGGACCGGCGTGATGCCGATCTATGAAAACTTCCGGACAGACCAGCGCTAATGTTGAAGGATACGGAGGTTTAAATGTAAACACTATTGCTTAGCAACAGCTTGTAAACAGTCGGCCTGTACCTTGGAAGCATCTCTGTAGCTTAGCAACAGCTTCAGAGGCTTTCCAGAGACTGACTTTTTTTCTTCTCCTAGGTTTTTTGTCTTTGTTTAAAAAAAATGCTAACAAAACGGCTGCTGATTTCTGCCGTTAGGTCGAGGTTTCCGGCCATACAACCTCCGGATAAACCAAAGTTTCCTGTACCATGTTTTAAATATTGGATAGGTACATAGATTATCTGAAATATTTAATTTTCACAATTCTAAAGTTTGCTCTTTGGTGTAAGGGAATATTCAAGGCACTCTCAAAAGGCTTTGCTGTCCTATCAGCAGCTTCAAAAATAATGACAAATTTTGCTTGCAATATCGTTCCTTAGTTGTCATTATACAAGAATGATTTCAGCTGAGTTCACAAGTAATTTCCCTTGATTCAAATCCCCTGACATCTCCCCCCACCAAGCATCTGTTTCTGATTGTGGAACAGTTGCAGTCTTCCTGTTTCTGGGAAATTAAGCAGTACAAAAAGGAATCTTTTACTCACTTGGTTTTAGCTGGCTGACTCTATAGCTGTTTCCTGACACAAGTCTATGCTTTTTAAATGAACTCGGCCTGCATTTCACATCAGAGTTCTCACAAATACCCAAACTGACAGAATTGCATTCTGCTTAAATGAAGTCATTAATATCAAGTTGAACATATGCCTGAATTGAAAATTCCACTTTTAAAATGTAAAAAGAGCAACTTGGAAATTACCAATAGTGACAATACTGCAACGAGTATTGTAAGAGTCAAAAATATTGATCTTGCCTGTAATTTCCAATGCCAATAATACTTCAATAGCTGCAATTATGGTTAAACTTTCAATAAACCATATGTGAATATAGATAAAGCATTACTTTACATTCCCTAGATGGAAAAATAATAGTCCCAGAACTAGCTAGAGATAGAGATCTTCAATTCCCATTTTAAATTTTCCTTGTAAAGAACAAACGAGCTTGCATTTATGTAGCGACTTTCACATCTCAGGACATCCCAAAGTGCTTCAGAGACAATGAAGTATTTTAGAAACAGTCACTGTTGTACTGCTGGGAAACATTCAATTTGTGCACAGCAAGGTCCCACAAAGAGCAATGAGATAAATGACTAGATAATTGTTTTTAGCGATGTTGATTGAGGGATAAATATTGGCCAGAACACTGGGAGAACTCCTTTGTTCTGCGAATCATGCGGTGGGATCTTTATGTCCACTTTAACAGATGCAATGTCTCAATGAAAAATCGCACCTCCAACAGTGCAGTACTCAGTATTTATTTAAAAAATAAGACTCTGAAAAAGGTAAGTGAATAAGTTCAGTGTGTTGGACTGTTGGGGTTCAGGCTCTCCTCTTGAAGCGTCAGGGAAGAGAAACTCCATTATTCGGTTTCATACATAGGTGTGGGGATAACTAGTAAAAGGAATAATATTTTCCCTTTTAAAATATAATAGGGAAGAAAGGTTTGCACTCCAACATTAACCAGAACAGTGACTGGGATATTTTCCCAATCTGATGAACATATGAAAATGTCAGACAGGGGAGACCAGCTGGTCCATCCAGTCCTTCACGATTAGGCACGCCCTGTCCACCAGGAGCCATGGAGGGTCCGAAAAACCCAAGAACAATTAGTGGAAAAACATGTGGCAAATTGCCATTGCAAGTCTACTTACATCACCCTGAGAATGTTCCTTAGCCTCAAAGAAATCAATCAATCATTCTCAAACAGTATTTTATGTAACTTATATTAACCAAAAGTAACACATCACTGCAGAAATCCAACTTGGTGCTTTTTTTTTTTTTTAAATAAGAGTCTTAACCAGACATGCTATCTAAGAAAATAAACTGGGTAGCAAAAGTATAGATGTACAGTGAATTCAAGTGGAAGCTCTTTTTTTTAAATCTCAAAGCTATCAAGATCTGAAGACTTATTATTGCGATGCCATAACAAGCATTAGAAGCCCTGCTGAAAACATTGACGGTTCAGAAGTCTCATTAGCAAAATCTAAGTAAATGGTACTGTGCTAGTCAGCTAATGTTTAATTGCAGAGCATGGATTTGTGATTGGCTATGAACAATCGTGCAAACCATTGGGAAAGCAGACTACTTAAGCAAACCACACAGGATTTAACAACAGTAGTCAGAACGTTAGTGGCCATAATTTGCGGTCAGCGGCGAAGCAAAGTTGTTCGCCACTAGCCATAAAGAAAGCTGCTCACATGTGGCGAGAAGTTTGTCTTTTGACGTTCATTTGATTTCAGCGCTCGGTAATGGGAATCCTTAGTGCGATGCTACTGTGACGTCAACAAGCTGTCTAAGCGGCCAATCACATTGCAGAATTTTCCCAGACACGAAACAAGGAAATGAGAAGCTGCTTCTATCGGGACTTTTAAAAAATGTTAGAGCGAAACAAAGGTTAGGACTCTCGCATGGGGATAAGGTAGAACCTGAAATAGTGAACAAACTTTAAAATGATCATAATGGAGAAATGTGACACGTCACAAATAAGTGTGTTTTTCAGGGCCAGAACATTTGTTTACCAGTCAATATGCTGTTAAAACCCCAGTTACACCTATTCCAACAAGGTTTAACATTTAATGGGATATTTATCAGTGATATGAACACGGAAAAAACAATTTGTAAGTTTCACTGATTACCGGCTATTTTAGGCAGGGGTTGGGTGGGGGAAAGTGAGCGAGGGTCCACAGTGCAACTGGTGTCTGAGCAGTGACTGCAACTTCAGGATTTCCGCGCTGAGAGGCGGTCATTTTCAAAGGGGTAATAACGGCAAATGCTGTTAGTTCACCATTATTACTCACTGCAAATTCCAACCCAACATGTCCCCTTTGGGCCCTCGGCTGTTATCTAGCCCAAGCAAAAGGTGAATTGGACAGAAAATCCACATTAAAGTGTACAAAAATAAAAGTGCGATTACTTCATCCCACTTTGCATTTCAACTTCCTTTTGCACTCAAGTTACTCGCATATCATGTAAAGCTCACTGGTGCTTAATATGGGAGCTAATGTGTATTGATTTACAAGCCTTAGCTGAGAATTTAACATTTGCACTGTTATAAAATATATCACTAAAATACCTAGAAATATGCTGGCTTTATCATTGAAATTTCAGTTAAAGAAGCTATCCAGTCTGTTGTGCATGTGCCAGCTCTTCCACCATATGTATCTACTCTAATCCCATTCCCTGAACTTTTTTTTCCCCCCAGCGTTTGTCCAATTCCCTCATCACAACTCTTGCCAACTTCCTTAATTTTTTTTTTTTTTTTTAATTTTTTTATTAGAGTAGTGATATACCAGCAATGACTTCACTTTCTTTTCCTCCTGCCCACCACCCACCCCTCCCACCACAACACACCATTACTTCTCATCTACATGTTGCCCATTGGCAACATCACCCAAAGTCATGGGGTCAGCTTCCACTTGTATGGCAACGACATCCAGTGCTACTCACTCCACCACCTCGCTTGGCCCCTCCACTGCCTCTGTTCTGCAAGATGCTTGTCCAACATCAAATCTTGGAGAAGCAGCAACTTCCTCCAATTAAACATTGGGAAGACCAAAGCCATCATTATCCACCCCTGCCACAAACCCCATACCCTTGCCACTGCTTCCATACCCAGCCACTTGTCTCAGGTTGAACCAAACTGTTTGCAACCTCAGTGTCCTATCTGACGGAGTCAAGTTTCTGACCAAATTCCTCTCCATCACAAAAGATGAATTACTTCCATCTCTCTAACATCGCCCACCTCTGCCCACCTGCTGCTGAAATTCTCACCCGTGCCTGCGTCACCGCCAGACTCCACTGTTCATGGACACGGTCAGCTCCACTCTGCATCACTCACCAGCCACAACCCCCTACCTGCTTCCAACCCCACTTCTGCTCTGGGAAACAAAAACTTCCCCCAAGTCACTTACAACTAATTTTAAACTTCCAACTACAGAGTCTTTGGCCCTCCATTGAGCGTATTGGCACTTCAAAGCAGAAAAATGTGGACTAAGAACAGGGAAAAGAAATATACCTTGAATACCAAGATTTTAAAGAGTATAGAGAAGCAGAGGGACTTTGATGCACAGATACACCAAGTAGATAAATACATTTTTTTTTAATTGAACCATTTGTTTTGTATCTAGGAGGTACAGAATACAAGCACTTGTACAAGATTTAATTAGGCTGCAGTTGAAGTATTGTGTGTTACCAGGGATGAGAGATACAGTTGTGAAGAGTCTCAGTCACAAATTTACATACCTATCTTCTTGATTACTGACTCACTTGCAACTGGCACCTGCCTTCTTCGATGTTCATTTGGCATAGTCACTACAGAATGTCTGGTCTGAAAATGTCTCTATCCGATACGCTTTGTAATGTCTAAAGCTGCTTCTAAAGTTCAGTGATGTGCTGCTCAAGTATAGAGGGTGGGAAGAGGCTTGCGTGGGGCATAAACACTGGCATGGATCAGTGGGGCTGAATAGCTTGTTTCTGTGCTGTATATTCTATGTAACTTGTTAATAGTACAAGCATATTTATTCTGTGCCCTGCTCTGTACAGATTAGACTTCACTGGTTGCACCAGGATCAACGCTCAGCCTAAGGTGCGCAGCTCCGCACCAATCGGAAGGTCCCGCGCAGGCCGCTTGCCAGCTGCTGCCACTTGAAGATACCACACATGCACATAAAAAAAAGGGCATATTGACCAGGATATGTACTTATCGCCCACAACTTTGTCTTTCACCAAAAAGCTAGTATTCGGTTAGATTTAAGGTAGTTATGGAAAAGGACAAGGATAGACCAGCATAAAAATTCTAAATTGGGGAAAAGCAAATTTTGGTAAGCTCAGAGGGGATTTAGCCAGTGGACTGAAAACAGCTACTTGAAGGTAAATCAGTGTCAGAGCAGTGGGAGGCATTCAAGGAGGAGATCCGGAGGGTTCAGACCAAACATGTGCACTTAAAGAAAAAAGGTGGGACTAACAAATCTAGAGGCCCCCTGGATGTCTAGACCCATACAGGGTAGGAGAAAAAAAAAGGGAGGCATATGACAGATACCGAGTGCTAAATACTCCAGAATCTTTAGAGTACAGAAAGTGCAGAGCTGCAATTAAAAATATTAGGAAAGCAAAGAGAGCATGAAAAATTCTTGGCAAGTAAAATCAAGGAAATCCCAAAGATGTTTTATGAATATATTAGGAGTAAGAGGATAACTAAAGAAAGGGTAGGGCCTATTAGAGATCATGAGGGTAATCTGTGTGGAGGCAGGAGATGTCAGTAGGGTACTTAATGAATACTTTGCGTCTGTTTTCACAAAGGAGAGGGGCGAACCAGACATTGCTATCAGGGAGGAGGAGTGGTGTGAAATATTAGATGAAATAAACAGAGAGGAGAAGTATTAAGGGGTTTAGCATCTTTAAAAGATGGATAAATCCCCAGGCCCAGATAAATTGTATCCCAGGCTGTTATGCGAAACAAGAGGAAATAGCAGAGGCCCTGACCATCATTTTCCAATCCCCTCTGGCTTCAGGTGTGGTGCCAGAGGACTGCTAATGTGGTACCCTTGTTTAAAAAGGGAGAAAAGGATAGACCTTTAAAAAGGGAGAAAAGGATAGACCTTTACAGGCCAGTCAGCCTAACCTTGGTGGTGGGAAAATTATTGGAAAGAATTCTGAAGGACAGGATAAATCTTCATTTAGACATGGATTAATCAAGGATAGTCAGCACAGATTTGTTAAGGGAAGGTCACGTCTGACAAACTTGATTGAATTTTGAGAGGTGGTAACAAGGAGGGTAGATGAGGGTAGTGCGTTTGATGTAGTGTATATGGACTTTAGCAAGGCTTCTGATAAGGTTCCACATGGCAGACTGGTCACGAAGTTAAAAGCCCATGGGATCCAGGGCAAAGTGTCAAGTTGGATTCAAAACGGTCTGAGACAGGAAGCAGAGGGTAATGGTTGATGGGTGTTTGTGACTGGAAGGCTGTTTCCTGTGGGGTTCTGCAGGGCTCAGTACTAGGTCCATTGCTTTTTGTGGTATATATCAATGATCTAGACTTGAATATAGGGGGTATGATTAAGAAGTTTGCAGAGGACACTAAAATCAGCTGTGTGGTTGACACTGAAGAAGGAAGCTGTAGACTGCAGGAAAATATCAATAAATTGGTCAGGTGGGCAGAACAGTGGCAAATGGAATTCAATCTGGAGAAGTGTAAGATAATGCATTTGGGGAGGGCTAACAAGGAAAGGGAATATACATTAAAAGGTAGAACACGGAGTAGTGCAGAGAAACAAAGGGACCTTGGAGTGCATGTCCACAGGCCCCTGAAGGTAGCAGGCCAAGTAGATAAGGTGATTAAGAAGGCATACAGAATGCTTTCCTTTATTAGCAGTGGCATAAATACAAGAGCAAGGGGGTTATGCTTCAACTGTATAAAACACTAGTTAGGCCTCAGCTAGAGTACTGCGTGCAGTTCTGGTCACCACATTAAAGGAAAGATGTGATTGCACTAGAGAGGGTACAGTGGAGATTTACAAGGATGTTGCCGGGAGTAGAGAATCTTAGCTATGAGGAAACACTGGATAGCCTGGGTTTGTTTTCCTTGGAACAGGAGGCTGAGGGGAGACCTTATTGATGCGTATAAAATTATATGGGGCCTAGATAAAAGGGGATAGAAAGGACCGATTTCCCTTAGCAGAGGGGTCAAAAACCAGGGGGCACAGATTTAAAGTAACTGGTGGAAGGTTTAGAGGGGATTTGAGGGGAAATTTCTTCACCGAGGGTTGTGGGGGTCTGGAACTCACTGCCTGAAAGGGTGGTAGAGACAGAAACCCTAACCACATTTAAAAAGTACTTGGATATGCACTTGGGATGCTGTAACCTGCAGGGCTACGGACCAAGAGCTGGGAAGTGAGATTAGGCTGGCGCGGACACGATGGGCCGAAATTGCCTCTTTCCGTGCTATAACTTTCTATGATTCTACGATTCTAGAAAGGAGAGGAAGGATGGTGATAGAAACAATAGCTTTAAAGAAAACATGAGTCCATAACTTGCCCTCACCTTTAATACATCATTGCCTGGATTTTGCAGTCAGCAGCAAACAAACTGCGCTAGCCATTCATTACACTTGTCCACAGACTTTCTATGGGCTTCTGCACAGGAACTTACGGTGATTAGAAATCAAAAACAGCACAGCACCTCCTACAAGGGATCTGGGACCTGTGTGAACAGGGTAAGCAACCAGATTGAAGAATCCTTACTGAGACACGCAGTCTGAACCAGGAAGTGCAAATTAGAATATTCAATACCAAATTATGTACAGAAAGTGATAGAGGGGGAAAGAAAGATGTGGTTAAGAGAGATGAGACAGAATGAAAAGGTTAAAAAAAATTTACATTTGAATTTTTTTTTTTAAATCTCCAATAATTAAAATCTGAAGGAAAGAGACTCCACATTCGCAAAATTAATTTTTAGTGTAGAGAGGTTGTTTCGCAGCAATTAAGACTTATCCTACGCTTAAAAACTCACTTACACTTGAAAGAACAAGTCTTAATTTTTTCTGGCATGTTTAGTGTGTATCGGAGAGATAGTTATAGCGCAGCTTCTGGAGGAGCAGGGCAACTTGGACAGCAACGTCCTGATTTCCAAGTTTAATTGGCATTTGCGGACGCCGGAAGTTACTGTCCGATTTACACTTTAATAACGGTGAGCACTGATAGCCTCACCATTATTTCTACTGCAAAATCCAGGCCAATGACTCCACCCCTCATTCCTTTTAGCAAAGTTAAGTTCAGAGATGGGAGGGGTAGAAGGGTTAAATAATTGCTTTTGTTCAATGAAGGCAACATCTGTATTAACAGAACCAAACACTAGTTTACAAATTTAGTCACCCAAAATCTATATTAGCAACCTGATATTCAGTTTCAGACTACCTTTCCATTCCACAAATTGGAGTTGTCTCGCTTTGGTATTCTAGTAATCAAAAGATTAAACATCTTCGTGTACAGTAACATGATCACCATCTATTAACTCCGGTGGAAATCGCATTGTTTACTAAAGCATTTCAATATGCTCATGCATAAACTATTCAAAGGCATCACTTGGTGGAGACATCAGCCAGCAGGGCATTTGTAAGGATTTAACTCACAAACAAGTTGCTTTTCTGAGCAACGCTTACACCGGATGATGATTCATCAGTCCAACGAGTTTTACCAATGACTCAACCAATGAGTTGGGAATTAAGATATCTAGAACAAAAGCAAGGTTCAGATAAATTGGTGCTCTAAGCGGATTTTGTTTGCAGTTATGTGCAAAAAAAAACTCCAAGTACTGGTAGGTATCCTGTGGTATTGCTCCTGGGTAGTCCAGGACCTGAAACGTGGTTTGTGATGCTTTCTAAAGTCATGTAGCAGTCTAAACTCGACAGCAGTTTGCCCATAGCTGTAATAGAGCAAATTTACTGAAGGAATATTTAGTATAACTGACAAGGTAAAAATATTGCACATTTTACCAATATTGAAAGATACTGAAATCTGGAAGCACCTTTTCACAGAGGGTATCTTCACCCTACAGACCCTAATTGACAAACACGTTCACCATAACAAAAGCAAAATCTACGCATGCTTTGTAGATTTCCAGAAGGCTTTCGACTCCATCTGGCATGACGGTTTATTCCTGAAACTTATCGAAAGCGGGGTAGGAGGGAAAACATATGATGTAATTAAATCAATGTATACAAACAATAAATGTGCAGTTAAAATTGGAGACAAACAAACAAAATACTTCCCACAGGGGCGGGGGGTGACGCAGGGCTCGCCAATCTCACCGACACTCTTTAATATTTACATAAATGGATTGGCAAAACTACTTGAACAATCTACAGCACCCGGCCTCACCCTATATGAATCCAAGGTTAAATTCCTCCTCTATGCAGACGACCTGGTTCTGCTGTCACCTACTAAAGAGGGGCTACAGCAAAACCTGGACCTGCTGGAGTCGTACTGCCAGACTTGGGCCCTGACAATAAATCCCCAAAAAACCAAAGTCCTTGTGTTCCAGCAAAGATCCAAACATCAGGGACCCAAAATAAATTTCACAGTAGGAACAACCAAAATTGAACAAAACACTAACTACACATACTTGGGCTTAAAAATCAGTTCTACGGGAAACTTCAAACTGGCTGTGAATGAACTGAAAGAGAAAGCAAGAAGGGCTTTCTATGCCATCAAAAAATCAATCCAAATAGAAATCCCAATTAGCATTTGGCTCAAAATTTTCAAATCAGTAATTGAACCAATTGCACTCTATGGCAGTGAGGTATGGGGACCACTAACTCAACAAGAATTTGCAAAATGGGACAAACACCCAATTGAGATCCTACATGCAGAATTCTGTAAAAGTATCCTCCGGACTCAAAGGAAAACAGTAAACAATGCATGCAGGGCGGAACTAGGCCAATATCCATTAATAATCACTATCCAAAAAAGAGCCACCAAATTTTGGAATCACCTACAAATGAGCAATCCCCAATGCTATCACTACGACGCCCTGAAATGCCAAGAGCTGACCATAAAGAAGAATACCCTCAGTCAACTAGTCCTGGGACTCAGTGAAGTAACTACTAACAATACTAACAATAACCAGCCCCAGGACAGTGACAGGGTAACACAAAGAATTCGACCCAACACAATCGTCGCTAAGCAAAAGGAAAAATATGACATATTGGGCAGAAACAACAAAAACCCAAAGCAAACTCAATTGCTACTTGGCCCTAAACAGACAATACAACATAGCTGATTACCTGACCATGGTAAAGGATAACAAACTGAGAAGAACCTTGACAAGGTACAGACTTAGCGAACATAGCCTAGCGATCGAAAAAGGCAGACACAGGCAGACCAGGCTACCAAGAGAAGACATGATATGCTCTCACTGCAGTCAGGGAGTAGTGGAGACAGAGATGCACTTCCTCACAGCCTGCGGAAAATATCAGGGCATCAGGGAGAATTTCTACCAAAAATTCTCACAAATATGCCCTGATTTCAGAAATCTGAATGACAACCAAAAACTCCCATTCCTACTGGGAGAGAGAAGCTGTATAACACTGGCGGCACACTGTTACAGCTTGCCATGAACAGAGGGACAACCAGTAAACTAAGAAAAGAATATATATAAACAATGCGAATGTATATTTATACACTCAGGGATATACCTGTTTATACACTATGAATAGAACTGCGTTTATGTGCTAAACCATAAATGTATTTTGATGCTTTGGCAACATAAGATGTAACTTATCATGCCAATAAAGCGATTTGAATTGCAAATTGTAGTGGAAATCCAGAACTCTCCCATAAAATGCTATGGATGCTGGGTCATTTGAAATTTATGGTAGTGATCAATAAGTTTTTGTTCAGCGTGGGTATCAAGGGAGTTGATGTGCAAATCAGCCATGGTCTGATTGAATGGCAGAACAGGCTTCAGGGGCTGAATGGCCTCCTGCTGTTCCGACATTCACATTTCACCCTCAAAGTGTGAGATCCATGTAGAGAGAGTTTTTAACCTTTTCAGGTGTTAGGGGCATTCAGAGAGGATCAGTTTGCTTCTCTTAGATAATCAGCTCGTGTCTCTGTTCAAAGACAGAGGCTGTGTCAGCTGGAAGGGTGGACCGTGTCTTATCCTGGACATGAAGATTTCTGCTGCTCACGATGCGGTCTCCTCTACATTGGGGAGACCAAACGCAGATTGGGTGACCGCTTTGCGGAACACCTCCGTTCAGTCCGTAAGGGTGACCCCGAGCTTCCGGTCGCCTGTCATTTTAATTCACCGCTCCATTCCCACTCGGACCTCACCGTCCTTGGCCTCTTGTATTGTTCCACGGAAGCTCAACGTAAACTCGAGGAACAGCACCTCATCTTCCGATTAGGCAGTCTGCAGCCTTCCGGACTCAATATAGAGTTCAACAATTTCAGATCATAAGCTCGGCCCCCATTTCATTTTCTCTTGTAATTGTTCCACTCCTTTTTTTCCCCCCCCCCTTCCTTTTGTTTCTCTCTCACACCTGGCAGCTATCTTTTGCCCTGCCAGTACACTTTACACCTAATCCCAGCCTATTACCATCTCGTCTAGCTTCTAATCTCTTTTTTACTTCTTTTGTTTCTTTTATTCTTTTGTCCGATCGCAGCCCTGCCTCCGATCTAGTTTCTTTTCTTTCCAGTTTTGAAGGGTTCAACCCGAAACGTCAACTCAAATTTCTCTCCACGGATGTTGCCTGACCTGCTGAGTTTTTCCAGCATTTTCTGTTGTTATTTATGAAGATTTCTGTATCCATTTTCTTCTTTTTCTCTGTTATGAATAGTTGAAAAGAATTTACATAATATTTTCATAAGAACTCTGGGCTTGAGTTGGAAATTTTACAAAAGGCATCAAGGGGTATAGGGATAGAGTGGGAATATGGTCCAGTATTGAGATAGAGGATTAGCCATGATCATAGTGAATGGCGGAGCAGGCACGAAGGGCCGAATGGCCTACTCCTGGGTCTTTAGCTCAAATTATAACTCATGGAATTGAAGGCAATTTATTGTTCTGGTTTAGTGGTAAATGACAGTAGCGATAGTAGTTCAGTAGTTACAGGACATTAATAAACTTGCAGAATAGGCATATATTTGGCAAATGAAATTCAACACAGATAAATGTGAGGTATTACATTTTGGTAGGAAGAATAGGGAGGTCACTTATCACTTGGAGAGCGCGAGTCTAGGTGGGGTAGAGGGGATCTCGGAGTACAAATACACAAATCACTAAAGTTGCGACACAGGTTAGCAAGGCCATAAAAAAAAAACAAGCATTATGGTTTATTTCTAGAGGGATAGAATTGAAGAGTAGAAAAATTATGTATCGAACCTTGGTTAGACCACAGAGTACTGTGTACAGTTCTGATCGCCATATTATAAAAAGAGGCACTGGAGGGGTAACCTAATAGAGGTTTTTAAAATTATGAAAAATTGATAGAGTGGAGAGAGAGAACTTTTCCACTTGTGGGGAAGAGCATAACTAGAGGCCATCAATATAAGACAGTCACCAAGAAGTCCAATAGGGAATTCAGAAGAAATTTCTTTACCCAAAGAGTGGTGAGAATGTGGAACTCGCTACCACAGGGATTGGTTGAACAAATAGTATGTATGCATTTAAGGGGATTATGACAAGCATGAGGGAAAAGGGAATAGAGGGTTATGCTGAAAGATTTAGATGAGGAAAGGCAGGAGAAGGCTCGTGTGGAGCATAAACGCCGGCATGGACTGGTTGGGCCTGTGGTAAACCACTTTTATCGTTACACTATAGTTATCACTGTTGTATTGTTATCACCGTTATCACTGTTGTATCACGATACGAGGTCGCCTCTTGTCGCGCTGTTATACCTGGGCTGACCACCTCCGACTCCGCCCATGGCTCCACCTACCTGCCCAGGTATAAAGGTAGTCGACTGGCTGGTATTCCTCCTTGTTGGACCCGATCACCCACGAGGGTGGGCTCTGTTATTTAGTCAATAAAAACCTTTAGTTACGTTCCTAACTCGTCGCCTTTTATTGGACGAATTGATAGGTATATCAGGGCCGAATGGCCTGTTTCTATGCTGTATATTCTATGCAATCCTATATAATGGAAGGAAGTGAATAGTGGTGTCCCACAAGGATCTGTGCTGGGGCCTCAACTATTCACTACATTTTTAATAACCTGGATAACACAATAGAGATCCATATATCCAAGTTTGCTGATGACAAAGATCAGTGGCATAGTAAGTTGTGTAGATGGGAGCATAAAATTACAAAGACAGATTGACAAAGAGACAAATCTGTGACACATGGATTTCAATGCAGGTCATCCATTATGGAGCAAAAAAGGATAGATCCAAGTTTTTTTTTTAAATAGTGAAAAGCTAGGAAGAGTGGAGGTCCAGAGATTTAGGTTGAACAGACTGGGTCTCGTCTCTTTAGAAAAGAGAAGACTGAGGGGTGAGCTGATAGAGGTCTTTAAGATTATGAAAGGATGCGATAGGGTAGACATAGAGAAGATAGAAACATAGAAAAATAAGAGTAGGCCATTAGATACTGTGCCACCATTCCATATAATCATGGCTGATCCTCTATTTCAATACCATATTCCCGCTCTCTTTCCCATACCCCTTGATGCCTGGTGTCTAGAAATCTATCTCCTTCTGAAATATAATCAGTGACTTGGCCTCCACAGCCTTCTGTGGTAGAGAATTCCACAGGTTCACTGCCCTCTGTGAAGAAATTTCTCATCAGTCCTAAATGTCCTACCCCATATCCTCAGACTGTAACCCCTCGTTCTAGACCCCCCCCCCCCAGCCAGGGGAAACATCCTCCCTGCATCCAGTCTGTCTAACCCCGTCAGAATTTTATACGTTTCAATGAGATCCCCTCTCATTCTTCTAAACTCTAGCCTAGTCGACCCAATCTCTCCTCAAACGACAGTCCTACCATCCCAGGAATCAGTCTGGTGAACCTTCGCTGCATTACCTCTATGGCAAGTATATCCTTTCTTAGGTAAGGAGACCAAAACTGCACACAGTACTCCAGGTGTGGTCTCACCAAGGCCCTGTACAACTGGAGTAAGACATCCTTGCTCCTGTACTCAAATCCTCTTGCAATGAAGGCCAACATACCATTTGCCTTCCTAGCTGCTTGCTGCACCTGCATGTTTGCTTTCAGTGACTGTGTACAAGGACACCCAGGTCCCTTTGTACATCAACATTTCCCAATCTATCAGCATTTAAATAATACTCTGCCTTTCTGTTTTTCCTACCGAAGTGGATAACTTCACATTTATCCACATTATACTGCATCTGCCATGTATTTGCCCACTCACTCAACTTGTCTAAATCACCTTGATCACCGCCTGCCACCCCAAAAAAAAGACCCATTTATTCCTACTCTCAGCCAATTTTCAATCCATGCCAGTATATAACCCCCAATCCCATGTGCTTTAATTTTGCACACTAACCTTTTAGGTGGGACTTTATCAAAGGCCTTCTGAAAATCCAAATACACCACATCCACTGGTTCTCCCTTATCTATTCTACCAGTTACATCCTCAAAAAACTCCAGTAGGTTTGTCAAACACTATTTCCCTTTCATAAATCCATGTTGACTTTGTCTCATCCCGTTGATATTTTCCAAGTGTCCTGTTATCACATCCTTTATAATAGACTCTAGCATTTTCCCTACTACTGATATTAGACTAACTGGTCTGTAGTTCCCTGTTTTCTCACTTTTTTAAATAGTGGGGTTACATTTGCCACTCTCCAATCTGCAGCAATTGTTCCATAATCTATAGAATTTTGGAAGAGGACAACCAATGCATCCACGATTTCCATGGCTACCTCTTTCAGTACTCTGGGATGCAGATCATCAGGCCCTGGGGATTTATCAGCTTTCAGTCCCATTAATTTCTCCAGCACTTTTTTTTTTTTTTTTACTAATACTAATTTCCTTTAATTCCTCCTTCTCACTAGACCCTTGGTTCCTTAGCATTTCTGAGAAGTTATTGGTGTCCTCTTCCGTGAAGACAGAACCAAAAAGTATTTTAGCACGATAGCAAAATACTGCAGATGCTGGAAATCTGAAATAACAGAAAATGCTGGAAAAACCTCAGCAGGCCAGGCAACATCCGTGGAGAGAAATTAGAGTTGACGTTTCGGGTCGAAACCCTTTTTCAAAAAGGGTTTCGACCCGAAACGTCAACTCAAATTTCTCTCCACAGATGTTGCCTGGCCTGAGTTTTTCCAACATTTTCTGTTGTTATACCAAAAAGTATTTGTTTAATTGCTCAGCCATTTCCTTGTTCCCCATTATAAATTCTCCCATTTGACTGTAAGGGACTTACATTTGTCTTCATAAATCTTTTTCTTTTTACATACTTGTAGAAGCTTATCCGCTTATATGTTCCTTGCAAGTTTACACACTCTCTCTTTTTCCCCTCTTAATCAATCTCTTGGTCCTTTTTTACTTAATTCTAACCTGCTCCCAATCCTCAGGCTTGCTACTTTTACTGGCAACTTTATATGCCTCTTCTATGGATCGAATACTATCCTTATTTACTTGTTAGCCATGATTGGGCCACTTTTCCTTTTGTGTTTTTGCACCAGAAAGGAATGTATAACTGCTGCAATTCATGCATTCGTTCCTTAAATGTTAGCTATTGCCTATCCACCGTCATGCCTTTTAATGAAGCTCCCCAATCTATCATAGCCAATTCACTCCTCATAACTTCGTAGTTTCCTTCGTTTAGATTTAGGACGCTAGTTTCGGATTGGACTTCTTCACTTTCCATCTTAAATGAAGAATTCTATCATATTATGGTCACTCTTCCCTAAAGGACCCCGCACAACAAGATTCATTAACCCCTTCTCATTGCACAATACCCAATCTAGGATAGCCTGTTCCAGTTGGCTTCTCAACGGGCTGGTCTAAAAAACCATCTCGTACACACTCCAGGAATTTATCCTCCACAGTATTATTGCTAATTTGGTTTGGCCAGACTATATGTAGATTAAAGTCACCCATGATTACTGTAGTACCCTTGTTACATGCATCTCATTTCCTGTTTGATGCCATCGCCTACATCACCACTACTGTTTGGAGGCCTATAGACAACTCCCACCAATGTTTTCTGCCCCTTAGTGCTTCTTAACTCCACCCAGACTGATTCTACATCTTGATTTTCTGAGCCAATATCCTCTCACTATTGCTGTGCTGTCATCCTTTACTAACACCACCACCCCACCTCCTTTTCCTTTTCGCCTTTTGTCCTCCTTAAATATCGAATATCCTTGGATATTCAGCTCCCAGCCTTGGTCACCCTGCAGCCATGTCTCCGTAATCGCAATTATATCGTCTCCATTTACATCTATTTGTGCTGTTAATCCGTCTACCTTAAGAATGCTTTGTGCATTCAGATACAGTGCCTTTAGATTTGTCTTAACATTTTTAGACATCTTAACTTTTTTGGTACTATGGCCCTATTTGTCTTACCCGGACCCTATTTGTTAGTGCACTCCTTTGTTTGTATGCTCTGTCCCTTCCTGACACAATCTGGTCATCCTTACCCCAACCTCTTTCCTGCACTGCTTCCTTGTCTTTTCTCTTTCCACTTGTGGGCGAGACCAGAGCTTGGGGCAATAAACAGAAGATTCACTAATAAATCCAATAGGGAATTCAGGAGAAACTTCTTTACCCCAAGAGTGGATAGAATGTGGAACTCGTTACCACAAGGAGTTGTTGAGGTGAATAGCATAGATGCTTTTAAGGGGAAGCTAGATAAGCACGAGGGAGAAAGGAATAGAAGGCTAAGTTGACTGGGTTAGATGAAGGAAGACAGGTAGGAGGCTCACGTGGAGCATAAACACCGGCATGGATCTATTGGGCAATGACCCATTTTTATGCTGTAAATACTTTGAAATACTTTGTAAATATTGGAAGACTGCAGCCATCGTCTTCAGTCCCCACCAAAACTTATCCCTCTCCGTGGCCACTGTGAGGCTGAACCAGACTGTTCACAACCATGGCATCTTGTTTGACCCAGAGATGAACTACTGACCCATTATCCGCTCCATCACCAAGGCTGCCTACTTCCACTTTCATAACATTGCCCGTCTCCACGTCTGCCTCAGCACATCTGCTGCCGAAACCCTCGGCCATGCCTTAATCCAATGGTCTCCTGGTCAGCCTCCAACCTTGCATCCTCCGTAAACCTGAGCTCATCCAAAATTCTAACTTGCACCAAGAGGAAATATTAAGGGGTTTAGCATCTTTGAAAGTAGAGCAATTGCCAGGCCTAGATGAAATGTATCCCAGCCTGTTAAGAGAAGCAAGGGAGGAAATAGTAGCGGCTCTGACCATTATTTTCCAATCTCTGGCTACAAGCGTGGTCCCGGAGGACTGTTAACGTTGTACCGTTGTTTAAGGGAGAAACAGAAAGACCAAATAATTACAGGCCAGTTAGCCCAACCTCAGTGGTGGGCAAATTACTGCAAAAAGTTGAGGGGCCGTATTAATCGGCATTTAGAAAGGCATGGAGTAATCAAGGAAAGTCAGCATGGATTTGTTAAGGGGAGGTTGTGCCCGACTAACTTGATTGAATTTTTTGAAGCAGTAATAAGGATGGTCGATGAGGGTAGCGTGTTTGACGTAGTAAACACGGATTTTAGCAAGGCTTTTGACAAGGCCCCACATGGCAAACTAAATCAGAAAAGTAAACACTCATGGGATCCAAGGGAAAGTGGCAAGTTGGATCCAAAATTGGCTCAGTGGCATTAAACAAAGGGTAATGGCTGACAGGTATTTGTGACTTGAAGGCTGCTTCCAGTGGGGTTCCACAGGGCTCGGTACTAGGTCCCCTGTTTATCGTGGTAATAAGTCAAAAAAGACTTCAATGTAGGGGGCACAATTATGACATTTGCAGATGATACAAAAATTGACCTTGTGGTTGATAGTGAGGAAGAAAGCTGTAGACTGCAGGAAGATATCAATGGACTGGTCAGGTGGGCGGAAAAGTAGCAAATGGAATTCAATCCAGAGAAGCGAGAGGTAATGCAGTTGAGGAGGGCTAACAAGGCAAGGGAATACACAATAAATGGTAGGCTACTGAGAAGTGCAGAGGAACAGAGGGACCTTGCAGTGAATGTCCACAGATCCCCGAAGGTAGCAGGACAGGTAGATAACGTGGTTAAGCGGGCATAGAGGATATTTTCCTTTATTAGCCGAGGCATAGAATACAAGAGCAGGGAGGTTATGCTAGAACTGTATAAAACACTAGTTAGGCCACAGCTAGAGTATTGCATACAGTTCTGGTAGGAAAAAAGGACAGGGAAAGGAAAGACAGACCGACCACCGGTTGGCTTAAGGCACTTTACAGCCAATGCAGTACTTTTGAAGTGGAGTTACTGTTGTAATGTGGGAAATGTGGCAGCCTATTTGCGCACAGCAAGGTCCCACTAACAGCAATGTGATAATGACCAGACAATCTGGGGGCTTTTTTGTTATGTTAGTTGAGGGATAACTATTGGCCAGGACACCGGGGATAACTCCCCTGCTCTTCGAAAGTGCCATGGGATCTTTGACGTCCACCTGAAAGAGCAGACGGGGCCTCGGTTTAACGTCTCATCTGAAAGACGGCACCTCCAACAGTCCAGCACTCCCTCAGCACTGCACTGGAGTGTCAGCCTAGCTTTATGTGCTCAAGTCCCTGGAGTGGGGCTTGAACCCACAACCTTCTGACTCAGGCGAGTGTACTACCAACTGAGCCACAGCTGAAAGATGTGATTGCACTAGAGAGGGTACAGAGGAGATTTACGAGGACGTTGCCAGGACTGGAGAATTTCAGCTGTGAGGAACGTTGGATCGGCTGGGGTTCTTTTCTTTGGAACAGAGGAAGCTAAGGGGAGATTTAATTGGTGTGTATAAAATTATGAGGGGCCTAAATAGAGCAAAGAAGAAGGACCTATTCCCTATAGCAGAGAGGACAATAACCAGGGAGCATAGATTTAAAGTAATTGGTAGAAGGATTGGAGGAGATTTCAGGACAAATCTTTTCACCCAGAGGGTAGCGGGGGTCTGGAACTCACTACCTGAAAAGGGTGGTAGAGGCAGAAACCCTCATCACATTTAAAAAGTACTTGGATATGCACTTGAAGTGCCGTAACCTACAAGGCTATAGACCAAGAGCTGTAAAGTGGGATTAGGCTAGGTAGCTCTTTTCAGCCAGCACAGACACAATGGGCCAAATGGCTTCCTTCTGTGCCATAAACGTCGATGATTCTATGAAGCCCTGTTCACCCATCACCCATGTGTTCCCTAACCAACATTGGCTCTGGTCCTACAACGCCCTTATTTTTAAATTCGCATCTAGTTTTCAAATCCTTCCATGACCTCTCCCCTCCCTATCCCTCACCTCCTCCAGCCCTACAATCCTCAGATCCCTGCACTCCTCCAATTCTGGCCTCATGTATCCCCGATTTTCATTCCTCCACCATTGGCAGCCATGTTTTCAGATGCCTCGGCCCCAAGCTCTGCAATTACCTCCTTAAATCTCTCTTCCTTTAAGAGGCTCCTTAAAACCTTCCTCTGACCAAGCTTTGGTCACCTGTCCCAATATCTCCTTACATGGCTTGGCATCATATTTTGTTTGATAACGCGCTTATGAAGCACCTTGGGACATTTTACTACATTAAAAGGTGTTATGCAAATACAACTTGTTATATAAAGTTATTACATGATGCTGGAAGGAAAAAAAATTGCTTGTATTGCACACAAGTTTTGGAAAGTGGTAAGTAAATTTTATTAGAAACATATGAGATCTGTATAATAGGAATAGGAGTAGGTCATTCAGCCCCTTGAGGCTGTTCCACCATTCAATTAGATCATTGCTGATCTGTACTTCAACTCTATTTACGTGCATTTGCTCCATATCCCTCAATACCCATACATAACAAATATCTATCGTTCACTGTCTCCTGTGGGAGCAGGGAGTATGCTGCTAAATTTTTTATTCCTGCCAAATACTGCTGAACAGAGAATGTAATCTTAGGACCAGACACCAGCATACTCATAGCACTGTATATTGACAAGAGGGGTTCAAAGCAAGTCCCTCCCTGCTTGTTGATGTAGCAGACCATCTACACCACATATATAATTACTTACCCGGCTCTCTAATGTGAACATGGCCCAGGACTACCCTTAGTTCCAACCAGCTGATGTGCTCGTTGAACTGCTTTGTTGCCCAGCTTCATCCTTGATCAGTGTCTCAAATCAGTCAGTGACATTTCTGTTACCGCTGTCTGTTGCAGTGGGATGCCCTGTAATACACTGTCACCCTGCAACCAGCAAGGCAGATCTGGGGCCATCTTTCACTTGAGATCAACAATCTTTCCTGTAAAGGGGAGAAGATCAGTCCTGTAAACCAGTCTGAAGGCAGAAAAACATTCTGCTGTGGTGTCTGAAACAATGTCAGCAAAATCAACAACTCGCATTTATACAGTGCCTTTAATGTAGTACGTCCCAAGGCGCTTCACAGGAGTAGTACAAGACAAAAAAATGACACTGAGCCACATAAGGAGACCAAAAGCTTGGTCAGAGATTTTTTTTTTTTTTTTTTTTTTTAAGATGCTCCTTAAAACCTGAGGTTTAGGCAGGAAATTCCAGAGCTTAAGACCTAGGCAACAGAAGACACGGCCACTAATTGTTGAGTGATTAGAAATCAGGGATACTCAAGAGGGCAGAATTAGAGGAGCGCAGATATCTCGAGGGGGGGGTGGAGAAGAGGTGGGGCTGGAAGAGATTAGAGATAGGGAAGGGAGCGGTCAAGGAGGGGTTTGAAAACAAGGATGAGAATTTTGAAATCAAGATGTTGCTTAACTGGGAGCCAATGTAGGTCAGCGAGCACAGGGATGATGGGTGAACAGGACTTGGTGCGAGTTAAGACACGGGCAGCAGTTTTGGATGGATCTCAAGTTTACGTAGGATGAGACATCTAATAATTGCTTATGAATCCCATCCCTTGAACTATAATGTCCATCTTCCACATAGCTGTTCTGACGCAAATGAAGCATAGGGCTCTAATGAACCAATTGCCCACACAAAGATTCTGCATCTTATGATGCACTAAAACCATGGGTAGAGGCTGAAGAACCTGACTTAATATTGATAGTTTTGTCCTTTGAAACAGAATTGGAAAGACTTCCAGTGCTGTTCAGTGAACACCCATCCTTTAGGTCCACAGCACCAGACCAGTCCTGTACATACCACCTGGTGTTATAAATCCAACCCTGACAGCTGATGGGTGGCGACGAGATTCTTGCACAAATTAAGACAATTACAATGCTCGAGCAAAAAACATAGTCCTTAGGGTCGAGACGGAGTAGAATTTCTGATGCGTACAGGAGAATTTTCTCGATCAATATGTCTCCAGCCCAATAAAGGAAGCAGTGTTGCATCTGTTTCTAGGAAATGAAGTAGGGCAAGTGGAGTGTGTTACAGTTGGAGATCATCGAGCTAACAGTGACCACAACATAATTCAGTTTGGAGTAATTATGGAATGAGACCAGAAAATATCTACGGTAAAAATGTTCAACTGGGGAAGAGCTAATTTTAGTGAGTTAAGGGGGGACCTAGCACAGGTAGATTGGAAAAGGCGATTGCAGAATAAAACAGTGACTGAGCAATGGAAGACAGTCAGGGAAGAGATAGTTCAGGGACAAACTAGGCATATTCCTTTGCAGGGAAAAGCTAAGAGAAAGACCTGATTAAAATGGATGGAACCATACTTGCGCAGGTAGAGAGGTTACATGTCACCCACAATGGGCAGCTTATAGTACAAAACCAGGCTTGCTGACAATTTCTTGGCTTATGGTATGGGAGACTTCACAATGGCAGTCAGAAGAACATTTACACTTTGTTTTGATGATTCCCGAGGATGTATAGTATGAAGGGTAGCAAATACCAACTAGCACTGGGTTGCAATACTTTGTCAGGTGGCGCTGGAATAGTCTGCAGGGACTCCCCTGTTACTGGGTCAATAGTCCTTGGAGATATCAAATGTAATCTTGATTTAGAGAAACTGACACTAGTTGAGGCCAACGGACTCTCCTCACCAAACGGCTTAAGAAGTCCCCGTCACTCTTTTGGCATTGTCCAGCACTGGTGAATTTATGGCACTGTCTGAAGTCAGAGTCCTTTGCACCAGTCCAGGTGCACGTTCACTCAATTGGGCATGACTAAATTTCTTCAGCTTAATTATTTATCTGTCTTGTTCTGAATAATGCACCAAACAAAAGGCAGTTGTTAAATTGTGAACCACAGGCCAATTTGGCAAGTAACGGTATTATGTTTAATCAACAAACATTGTGACTATTGTAAGCATTAATTAAAAATGAATCACTATTTTGTACAATATTTAATGCCTTTGGTAGATGTTGGTGTAGCTATGTTAATCCAATGGCAGAATCACATTTTTGATACAAGCAATGTATATTGCATGAGTCAGTGTCCTAGCGCATACCATACCACCACAGCAGAACAGACACAGTGGGCTGTATATTCCAACATTGGAAATGCCGGTTTCAGGCATGCCAAGCGCTGAAAACCGGCATTTCCGATCGGTCAAGAATGCTCGACAGATCGGATGCCTGCACTGGAGAAGGGCCTCTGCGGGTGGGGGAGTTCCGCTTTCTGCAGAAAACCCTTAGAAATCTTATGCCTGGTAAAAGCTGGTGTAAGGCCTGCTTTTACCAGCATAAGATTTGAAAAAAGTAAAAAAAACTCATTTATCATTTAAAAAATACCTTAGAGTTTATTTTAGCCCCGTAAAAAACTATTTGCCAAAAAAATTTAAAATATTTAATTTATTGTAATGTGAACTCATTTTAAAATGGGATTTAAAAAAAATGTATTTAATGTTATTATTGGAGTGATCTCCATTCAGATATTTGACCGGTGTATGAAGGGCGATTCCCTTCTCCTATTGGCTCCCCATGGCCCATGTGATCCCAGGGACGCAGCGCACTACATGCGCCTCTGGGATATGTGGGCCCTGCACATTTCCAGTTGGAGAGGCCCAGGAGCGGAAGTATACGCACCTCAGGAGCCCTCCGGTAAGTCCATAGATTTTTTCCAGATTGGAGGCCTCTGCACGCAAGAAGCCTGCGATCAGAAAATACAGCCCACTATCTTGTCATGCTTTATTTTGAGAGCTTTTCTTTGTTTTAATTTTATCCTGAAAAGGACAGCCATGAGATATTTTTTCTGGAGATTCATCACATCGTGCAACATCTTTGGCTCCAGGGAATCCCAATAAAGAAACATAAAAACCCCAGACAGGACAGATGAAATAACAATGCTCGACATTCTATCCAACTACTCTTGTACAGATCTCATCATATACTTGGTAGTGAGAGGTGCAACATAAGAAAATGAACTGAAACAATACAAATACTGCATCATGACATTTTCACACATGGCAAGCACATGGTTTAACCCCCCAAATGGAGGATGAAGAGCAGATTTACAACCTGCTTCTAATTGGAATGATCTGTTAATTTGCTTTTTGAGCAAAAAAAACTAGCTGTTTTAAAGTGTAATTCTATCTACTGGATAACAAAAAAAATCCTGTAAAAAATGTCAAGTAACAGACTATAAATTTTTGCAACATGATTATGGAGAAATAAAATTAACTTCAAATTCAATTAAATAGTGAGACGGCAACTGGTTACATATCGCTTTTTAAAAACAATAGTACAAAACTGTCAACTCAGTTTACAGAAAATACTTGGTCCCATCTTAAGTAATTTAGGGAACAAGTGAAGTTTGCATTCATTGCAATGTTGTTCAACATTTAAAAAAACATTGTTTCCACTACATTGTTGAGCCAGTCCCACGCTTATATAAAAAAAGTTCAACCCTAATCCCCATAATATTTTCAATGTTGAAACCACATGTTTATATTTTCAAGGATGCCGCGGCAGTTCACCAGTTAACTCCCTCACTTCAATGACCTGTGGCAACAAATCCTGAATTATGACATTCAACCATGTTTCCAAAGTAGTGATTAGCCACATTTTTTCCATTAATGTAAATGCAACACCACAACAGTAAAGTGTCTCACACAGTAATAAATATAAAGAATCAGATTACAAAGAAAATGTTAAAAGTTGAATCTTCTTGGCAAAACAAGGCAAGTGAGAACTAATCTTTGGCCAGTTGAATGATAGAAATTTGCATTTTAGTTGTAAAGAAATATGTTCTTAATCATTTAAAAGGAAAAATACCAAAGAAATGGGAGTAGGAGTAGGCCATTTGGACCTTCGAGTTTGCTCCGCCAATCAATAATATCATGGCGGATCTTCTACCTCATCTCCACTTTCCTGCACTATCCCCATTATCCCTTGATTCCTTAATATTCAAAAATCTATCGATCTGTCTTGAATATACTCAATGACTGAGCCTCCACAGCCCTCTGGGGTAGAGAATTCCAAAGATTCACCACCCTCTGAATGAAGAAATTTCTCCTCATCTCAGTCCTAAATGGCCGACCCTTTATTCGAAGATTGTGACCCCTGGTTCTAGACTCCCCAGCCAGGGGTGACATCCTCTCTGCATCTACCCTGTCAAGCCCTATAAGAATTTTGTATGTTTCAATGTGATCACCTCTCATTCTTCTAAACTCCAGAAAATATAGGCCTAGTTTACTCAATCAGTCCTCATAAGGACAATCCCCCCCATCCCAGGAACCAGTCTGGTGAAGAGACCAAAACTGTACACAATGCGCCGAGTGTGGTTTCTCCAGGGCCCTATATAATTGCAGTAAGACGTCTTTATTCCGAGACTCAAATCCTTTTGTAATAAAGGCCAACATACCATTTGCTTTCCTAATTGCTTGCTGTTTCTTCATTATTTGTTCAAAAAAAAGATTACATTCCTGCACATCTGTTTTCTGTAGCTTAATGGTTTTATGACAACCAAGTGCTCATGAAAAAAAGATTCTGCCAAACAAGTCAACAAAACAGCATTATCTATCTCTAAAGGACCATGGGGAGGCAAAAATACTTCAGCAATTTCTAGAACAAACTTTATTTAAATGTATACTTTAAATGCCGATTAATTACTACAAGATGCTTTGTTGGTTAGAATCTTTTCCTCGTGCATTGAATGAAGGGAAATGCCCCTTTCCCATCATCCCCTGTTAAACTAACAAAAGTGCAAGTTTACTCACTTATTTTTAGAGTGGTCAAGAACCTAACACACCAACCTAAAGATGGTGCCATTTTGCACTAGTGGCTCCTGCTCAATTTGTTCACTGCCCCCAATTTCTCCTCAAAGTTAGTGCCAAGAATCAATTATCAGACCTTTGATCAGACTGCGAGAATGGCCCAACCTAGACATCACCATTGATGCAGTTATTTTTCTTCCTCAATCAATTGCCAGGCAGTGTACCGGAGTAATCTGAAAACAGACTCCTGAAGGTGGTGTTAAAAAGTGTCTGTCATGGGAAGATAAAACAGTCAAGAATGTAATCCCTTACAAGCTCAGAAACCAGGACTCCAACAGAGTTTAAAATAATTGTGATAAAATATCGTTAGTCTGTGACGTCAAAAATAAAAACCAGTTGATGTTTCAGTTTTCAAACTATTGACACCACCCCAACCCTTAAACTGTTAATAGCCAACACACACCTCTGCTTTAAAAACTTCAATAAGCTATGCATTGGGATTGGCCACACAATACATCTCATAAAAAATGAAGCATACCAATGACTAACAGGCCGCATACAATCGAAAATAACCAGAAAGCTGTAAAATATTTTCAAAACTGCAGTCAATATTTCTAAATATAGTGGCTTCTTGAACTTTACTGCAATATAAAAAAGGTTACATTTTTTAAATAGCTCACCTTCTTTGAAAAAATCTCCCCCCCCCACCTCTAGTTGTTGAGGTATAACTTTAGAACAGGAAG
Organism: Somniosus microcephalus; assembly: GCF_052327205.1. NCBI lineage: Eukaryota > Metazoa > Chordata > Chondrichthyes > Squaliformes > Somniosidae > Somniosus > Somniosus microcephalus. The sequence continues at coordinate 125,328,536 of NC_140995.1, read as the reverse complement.
AACACGATCTGGCACGCAGCCAAACATTCACTGAGGAATGGGAGTAATAAGGAATTGAATTACACCTACAGATTAAATACCATTTCATCTGCTCCAATGTAAAGACTGACTACATACAGCAATACACAAAAATGCCATACATAATCCACTTTCGTTCTTGGACAACTAGCCTTTGAAGATTTTTGAAAGGTTACATAGTTCAGTTAGACCACAGCTGAAATACTTATTTCTCCTGTCTCAACAGTCCAAACAAGCCGAGAGGAACTCTACTAACAAAGCTGTATTTCACAATAAATGTTTGCTCACGTAATTCTTTATTCATTCACGGGACGTGGGTGTCACTGGCAAGGCCAACATTTATTGCCTATCCATAGCTGCCCTGAGAACGTGAGGGTGGGCCTCCTTAAACCATTGCAGTCTGTATTTCAACAACTCCAATTTTAACTACTGTAAGATGGCATTAAATTAATTTTCAAACGCTATAGTATCAGATATCATAGAAGAATCATAGAAATCTAAAGCCCATCATGTCTGTGCCGGCCGAAAGAGCTATCCAGCCGAATCCCACTTTCCAGCTCTTGGTCCGTGGCCTTGCAGGTTACAGCATTTCAAGTGCATATCCAAGTACTTTAAGTGCTTTGTGGGTTTTTGCCTTTACCACCCTATCAGGCAGTGAGTTCCAGACCCGCACCACCCTCTGGGTGACAAGGTTCTCAACTCCCCTCCAATCCTTCTACCAATTATTTTAAATCTATGCCCCGATTGTTAACCTCCAAGGGAAATAGGTCCTTCCTATCCACTCTCTCTCGGCCTCGCATAATTTTTTATGCCTCAATTAAGTCTCCCCTCAGCCTCCACTGTTGGAAAGAAAACAATCCCAGCCTATTGAATCTTTCCCCACATCGACAATTCTCCAGTCCTGGCAACATCCTCGTAAATCTCCTCTGTACCCTCTCTAATGCATTCACATCTTTCCTGTATAACAACAGAAAATGCTGGAAAAACTCAGCAGGTCAGGGAACATCCGTGGAGAGAAATTTGAGTTGACGTTTCGGGTTGGACCCTTCTTCAAAACTGGAAAGAAAAGAAACTAGATCGGAGGCAGGGCTGCGATCGGACAAAAGAATAAAAGAAACAAAAGAAGTAAAAAAGAGATTAGAAGCTAGACGAGATGGTAATAGGCTGGGATTAGGTGTAAAGTGTACTGGCAGGGCAAAAGATAGCTGCCAGGTGTGAGAGAGAAACAAAAGGAAAGGGGGGGGGGGGGGGAAAGGAGTGGAACAATTACAAGAGAAAATGAAATGGGGGCCGAGCTTATGATCTGAAATTGTTGAACTCTATATCGAGTCCGGAAGGCTGCAGACTGCCTAATCGGAAGATGAGGTGCTGTTCCTCGAGTTTACGTTGAGCTTCCGTGGAACAATACAAGAGGCCAAGGACGGTGAGGTCTGAGTGGGAATGGAGCAGTGAATTAAAATGACAGGCGACCGGAAGCTCGGGGTCACCCTTACGGACTGAACGGAGGTGTTCCGCAAAGCGGTCACCCAATCTGCGTTTGGTCTCCCCAATGTAGAGGAGACCGCATCATGAGCAGCGAATACAGTATACTAGATTGCGAGAAGTACAAGTAAATCGCTGTTTCACCTGGAAGGGGTGTTTGGGGCCCTGGACAGTGGGAAGGGGGGAGGTATAGGGGCAGGTGTTACATCTCCTCCGCTTGCACGGGAAGGTGCCAGGCGAAGAGGAAGGGCTGTTTGGGGTGATAGAGGAGTGGACTAGGGTGTCTCGGAGGGAGCGGTCCCTGCGGAATGCTGAAAGGGGAGGGGAGGGGAAGATACGTTTGGTGGTGGGGTCACTTTGGAGGTAGCGGAAATGCCGGAGGATGATCCGTTGAATGTGGAGGCTGGTGGGGTGAAAGGTGAGGACAAGGGGAACCCTATCGCGGTTCCGGGAGGGAGGGGCAGGGGTGAGGGCAGAAGTGCGGGAGATAGAACTGACACGGTCGAGGGCAGTGTCAACCACAGTAGAGGGGAATCCTCGGTTGCGGAAAAAGGAAGACATGTCTGAAGCACTGGTGTGGAAGGTGGCGTCGTCGGAGCAGATACGGCGGAGGCGGAGAAACTGGGAGAAATGGAATAGAGTCCTTACAGGAAGCGGGGTGGGAGGAAGTGTAGTCCAGGTAGCTGTGGGAGTCAGTGGGCTTGTAGTAAATATTGGTCAATAACCTATCCCCAGAGATGGAGACGGAGAAGTCGAGGAAGGGAAGGGAATAGTCCGAGGTGGACCATGTGAAGGTGAGGGAAGGGTGGAAATTGGAGGCAAAGTGAATGAAATTGTCAAGTTCGGGGCGAGAGCAGGAAATGGCACCGATACAGTCATCAATGTATCGGAAAAAGAGGTGAGGGAGGGGACCCAAGTAGGACTGGAACAAAGATTGTTCCACATAGCCCACGAAAAGGCAGGCTTTGCGGAACACCTCCGTTCAGTCCGTAAGGGTGACCCCGAGCTTCCGGTCGCCTGTCATTTTAATTCACCGCTCCATTCCCACTCGGACCTCACCGTCCTTGGCCTCTTGTATTGTTCCACGGAAGCTCAACGTAAACTCGAGGAACAGCACCGCATCTTCCGATTAGGCAGTCTGCAGCCTTCCGGACTCAATATAGAGTTCAACAATTACAGATCATAAGCTCGGCCCCCATTTCATTTTCTCTTGTAATTGTTCCACTCCTTTTTCCCCCCCCCCCCCCCCCCCTTTCCTTTTGTTTCTCTCTCACACCTGGCAGCTATCTTTTGCCCTGCCAGTACACTTTACACCTAATCCCAGCCTATTACCATCTCGTCTAGCTTCTAATCTCTTTTTTACTTCTTTTGTTTCTTTTATTCTTTTGTCCGATCGCAGCCCTGCTTCCGATCTAGTTTCTTTTCTTTCCAGTTTTGAAGGGTCCAACCCGAAACGTCAACTCAAATTTCTCTCCACGGATGTTGCCTGACCTGCTGAGTTTTTCCAGCATTTTCTGTTGTTATTTCGGATTTCCAACATCTGCAGTATTTTGCTATCGCACATCTTTCCTGTAATGTGGTGACTGGAACTGTATGCAGTACTCCAGCTGTGGCCTAACTAGTGTTTTATACCGTCCTAGCATAAACTCCCTGCTCTTGTATTCTATTCCTCAGCTGATAAAAGGAAAGTATCCCCTATGCCTTCTTAACTACCTTATCTACATGTCCTGCTACCTTCAAGGATCTGTGGACACACACGCCAAGGTCCCTCTTTGCCTCTACACTTCAGTATTCCACCATTTATTGTGTATTCTTTTGCCTTCTCCCCAAATGCATTACCTCACATTTCTCCAGATTGAATTCCATTTGCCACTTTTCTGCCCAGCTGACCAGTCCATGATATCTTCCTGCAGTCTACAGCTTTCTTCCTCACTATCAACCATACGGCCCCTACATTGCACTCTAAATTATTGATATGCACACCACAAAAATCCTGAGACCCAGTACGGAGCCTGCTGAACCCCACTGGAAACAGCCTTCCAGTCGCAAAAATAGTGGGGAACCAAGCGGCTAAAAAGAGTGAGGAACTTCAAATAATTACTAATCAGTAGAGAAACAGTACTCGAGAAACTAATGGGACGAAAACCAAACAAATCCCCTGCACCTGATGGCTTACATCCTAAGGTTATAAAAGAGGTGGCTGCAGAAATAGTGGATGCATTGGTTGTGATCTTCCAAAATTCCCTAGATCCTAGAACGGTCCCAACAGATTGGAATGTAGCAAATGCAACCCAGCTATTCAAGAAAGGAGGGAGAAAAAAAAAACACGTACATGTATTTATATATAGTGTCTTCAACATAGTAAAACGTCCCAAGGCGCTGCACAGGAGTATTATAAGACAAAAAAAAGTGACACGGATCCACATAAGGATAAATTAGGGATGTGACCAAAAGCTTGGTCAAAGAGGTAGGTTTTAAGGAGTGTCTTAAAGGATTAAAGAGAGGTAGAGACGGAGAGGTTTAGGCAGGGAATTCCAGAGCTTAGGGCCTAGGCAACAGAAGGCACGGCCACCAAAGGTTGGAGCGATTATAATCAGGGATGCTCAGGAGGGCAGAATTAGAGGAGGGCAGATATCTCGGGGCGGGGGCTGAAGGAGGTTACAGAGATAGGGAGGGGCGAGGCCATCGAGGGATTTGAAAACCAAGGATGAGAATTTTGAAATCGAGGCGCTGCTTAACCGGGAGCCAATGTAGGTCAGCGAGCACAGGGGTGATGGGCGAACGGGACTTGGTGCAAGTTAGGACACGGGCAGCCGTGTTTTGGATGGCCTCAAGTTTACGCAAGGTAGAATGTGGGAGGCCAGCCAGGAGTGCATTGGAATAGTCAAGCCTAGAGGTAACAAAGGCATGGATGAGGGTTTCAGCAGCAGATGAGCTGAGGCAAGGGCAGAGACAGGCAATGTTAGAGGTGGAAGTAGGCAGTCTTTGTTATTCTGCAGATATGTGGTCAGAAGCTCATTTCAGGGTCAAGTATGACACCAAGGTTGTGAAGAGTGTGGTTCAGCCTCAGACAGATGTTAGGGAGAGGGATTGAGTCACTGGCTAGGGAACGGAGTTGGTGGCAATGACCGAAAACAATGGCTTCGGTCTTCCCAATATTTAATTGGAGAAAATTTCTGCTCATCCAGAACTGTATGTCGGACAAGTAGTCTGACAATTCAGAGACCATGGAGGGGTCGAGAGAAGAGGTAGTGCTGGGTATCGTCAGCGTACATGTGGAAACTGACGCTGTGTTTTTGGATGATGTCGCCAAGGGGCAGCACGTGGATGAGAAATAGGAGGGGCCAAGGATAGATCCTTGGGGGACACCAGAGGTAACGATGCGGGAGCGGGAAGAGAAGCCGTTGTAGGTGATTCTCTGGCTACGATTAGATAGATAAGAATGGAACCAGGCGAGTGCAGTCCCACCCAGCTGGACAACAGTGGAGAGGCATTGGAGAAGCATGGAGTGGTCAACCGTGTCAAAGGCTGCAGACAATTCAAGAAGGACAAGGAGGGATAGTTTACCTTTGTCACAGTCACAAAGGATGTCTTTTGTGACTTTGATCAGAGCGGTTCCAGTACTGTGGCAAGGGTGGAAACCGGATTGGAGGGATTAAAACATGAAGTTCCGGGAAAGATGGGCACGGATTTGGGAGGCAACAACACGTCCAAGGACTTGAGAGGCAAGGGAGGTTGGAGATGGGGCAGTAGTTTGCAAGGACGGATGGGTCAAGGGTTGGCTTTTTGAGAGGGGTGATGATGGCAGATTTGAGGGGGAGGGGTACAGTACCCAAGGAGAGAGAACCGTTTACAATGTCAGCTAACATGGGAGCCAGAAAAGGAAGTTGGGTGATCAGCAGTTTGGTGGGAATAGGGTCGAGGGAGCAGGAGGTGGGTCTCATGGACAAGATGAGCGCGGAGAGGTCACGAGGGGAGACTGGAGAGAAACTGGAGAAAGAACTGAGTTCAGGGCTAGGGCGGGGGGGGGGGGGGGGGGCGGAAAAGAGAGAGAACCTTAGAGGAAGTTTGGCCCGGTGGGCGAGGGGAAGGAAGGGAAGTGGCAGAGGCAGCTGAATGGATAGTCTCAATCTCAGTGACAAAGAAGTCAGAGCTCCTCACACTTGTTATCGGAGGCGAGGGTGGAGGGGGCAGGGGAAGAGAGGTTTAAGACGACGGTTAGCAGTAGAGAATAGGAGCCGGGGTTTATCTTTTCATTCCAGATTCTGGAATAGTGAGCAATTTTGGCAGACAAGAGCAGGACCCAATAATGCTTCATTAGGTCCAGCCAGATCTGGCGGTGAATGGCTAAACCAGTTGTCCGCCATATCCGTTCAAGTCTGCGTCTCTTGGACTTAAGGGAGCAAAGATGAGTACCAGGGTGAACAGCCAGGTTGAGAGTTATTGTTTTAGTCGGGACTAGGGCATCAAAGGTGGTGGTGAGGGGGACCCCCTCCAAGTTACACACCATCCTGCATTAGCAGTATATCGCCGATCCTTCATCGTCGCTGGGTCAAAATCCTGGAACTCCCTACCCAACAGCACTGGGAGTACCTTCACCACACGACTGCAGCGGTTCAAGGCAGCTCACCACCACCCTCAAGGGCAACTAGGGATGGGCAATAAATGCTGGCCTTGCCAGCGACACCCAGGTCCCATAAATGAATTTTTAAAAAACAGGTTAAGTGAGTGGGCAATAAGGTGGCAGATGGAGTATAATGTGAGGAAATGCAAGGTTATTCACTTTGGTAGGAAGAATAGAAAGATTATTTTTTAAATGGTGAGAAACTATTAAATGTTGGTGTCTTTGTACAGGAAACAAAGTTATCATGCAGGTACAGCAAGCAATTAGGAAGGCAAATGGCATGTTGGCCTTTATTGCAAGGGAGTTGGAATACAAGAGTAAGGGAGTCTTACTACAGTTGTACAGGGCGTTTGCAGGACCACACCTGGAGTACTGTGCACAGTTTTGGTCTCCTTAATGAGAAAAAGGACATACATGCCTTAGAGGCAGTGCAACAAAAGTTCACTAGATTCGATACCTGGGATGAGAGGGTTGTCCTATGGAGAGATTGAGCCTGCACTCTAGCATTTAGAAGAATGAGAGGTGATCTCATTAAAACACAAGATGCTGAGGGGGATTGACAGGGTAGATGCTGAAAGGTTGCGTCCCCTGGCTGGAGAGTCTAGAACTTGGGGTCATAGTCTCAGGATAAGGGGTCAGCCATTTAAGACTGAGATGAGGAGGAATTTCTTCACTGAAGGTTGTGATCTTTGGAATTCTCTACCTCAAAGGGCTGTGGATACGGAGTCATTGAGTATATTCAAGGCTAAGAGAGATAGATTTTGGACTCGAGGGGAATCAAGGGATATGGGGTTCAGGTGGGAAAGTGGAGTTGAGGTCGAAGATCAGCCATGATCTTATTGAATGGCGGAGCAGGCTTGAAGGGCTGTCCAGCCTACTCCTGCTCCTAATTCTTATTTTATGTAAGTGGTGGATTTAAGTTTATATTGAAGCATGCGGTAGTGCAAATTACACTTCATTACTTATCATTCACTTAAAACAGTCAATACTATTTAAATTAAAAGAATTTTAAGACTATTCAATTTAAAATTTCAGATAGTGGTTTCATTCCTTTAAGGCTCTCCATACTTTTATATTGTATGTTGAGGAAAAATGTGATCGAGATAGAATTTAACGTTGTACAAAACCTGGAACTGAGAATATAACTGCGTGAAGCTCAGTTATGGGGATTTTTTAATAAACATAAATCCAGTATTTTTTCATTTACCAACATTAAAAATTGATTTCTCCCATGCATAAATTACATTCCTGCAGCGATGTCAGACATGTGCACTTGTATCACTGAGAATTGAGAAGCTTTATTTGTATGTCAAAATCTGTTTAGACAATATATTGTTATTCAAACAAGGAATGAAGCACGAGTTGACCTAATCCTGGGTAATGAAGCACAGCAAATATGCAGCCTAAAATTAGGGGAACATTTGGGAAACAATGACCAACATATAATTAAGGTCAGTGTTAAAAACTGGATGGAAAGTAGCAAGCCAAGGACAAATGTACTTACAGCAGAATAAAAAAAAGGAACAGTGATCAGATTAAAAAGGGAAGAAAATAAACTGACAAATACAACTGTAGATTACTAATGGGAAATATTTAAACAGGAGGTGGGACTGATATATTCCAGTAAAGGGGTGGGGTGGGAGTGCAAAGACTCGGGTTTCCTGGTTAAATAGAAAGGTTAGATCTAATGTGAAATTAAGCATGTAGCGCTCATCTCCCACTCCACCTCATGTCCCCACTTCCCACCATCTTCCTTGCTCTACATTCCCATCTCCCCCTCCCTCCTTCATACCGTTCCTCCTCACCACCACTGAAAGCTGTAATTTGCATTTAATGCCCAAGTCTAAATGACCAAAATGACTTTTTAAACAATTGCTTCAGCAATCAAGTGAAACATTGAAAGAAAAAGTTGCAGCAAAATACTTCAAACCATTGTATTCCATCCCAACACATGGTTTGTCATCACCAACTCTTCACTTCACCCCACCCCCTTCCAAACAAAGGCAGACATTCTCCTGCTTTCCAAACCAAAGGAAAATGAAACAGGTTATCGACCTCAATGCTGCACGATAATTAGCCAACACAAAGTGCACTGCTGCAGGGCACAACGAAGATTGTTTGGTTTTCGTCCCCTCTCCTGACCCACAATGGTCTCTTCTGCCAGTGTGACATCAAACACTGGAAAGAAAAGAAATGTATTCAATAATAGCAGGGAAATTTAAGTTTGGCACTTTCACCATATTATCAGGACACAAATACGAGGCGATCACAATGCCCGGTTCAACTCTTTGGGTACAAAATGTTCAGTTGGCAATATTAGCACCCTGGAAACAAAATCATGCGTCAGTTCTCAGCCTGGCAGAAAAAAATGTTAGCTTTCACAACATACATTGTCGCCTTTTGTCAAACTGTGCTCAAAGCGAGGGCCATTAATGTTGGGGAATAGAACACCTCCACTTCAGGCACCCAGTTTTAGCATCAAGCATTTCCAGATTAGGTTTAGCAGTCAAACATTGAGCACAGCTCCCTCTATTCTGCCTCACCAATGTACTGCAGCACCAATCTCAGGACAGGCTTCATTGCATCAGTGTAACATTTTCCCATACTACTGAGACTTCCAATTTAGTTAGCTAAATTAAGGGCATCTATGCTGTGCGCCCATTCCGAGAACGGATTGAAAATTCTATGCAGATGGCATAGCCCAGCAATTTCAGTTGAATTTCCCCGTTCCCAGAAGTGAAAATCCAATGTCTAGCCCACTGCAACAACCCATCCCCTGCAATAATTGACACATTAGATGGTTACAGTCCCATGGGCAAATAAAATTATGGGTGCACAAGTAGATAGATAGAATAAAAGCCCAAGATCATACAACACTAATACGCTAGAAAGCAGTGAGGCCAAAATAGAGTATTGAATTAATCAGAGTCACTCTGCTTGAAAAATAGATATAATAGAAAAAATTCAGACTTCAAAAGACAAACCTGTTGATCCTAGCTCTAAAAAGAACTGAATGACTGAGTTGGAATCAGACAGTCATAAGGACAAGTACAAATGTTGTATGCAACCTGATGGAAACTGAGCTGCTATGATTATGGAAAGATCAGTATAGGAGGAATTAGAAAGTTGAGAGAAAATTTAATGCAAGATTTTAAAAATAATAAACAGAATTGATGATAGATGTGTATCGATATTGTGCAACGGTAAAAGGGAAAAAACAGGATATAATCATTTGCTAAAAGCCACAATCAGTTTTCTCATTAGAATCATGATGAGTAGACTGCCATCTAGTGCAGTAAATAGTGACACACCTTCAAAGTACTTATAAAACAATTGACTACATTTCTAATTTAATAGTAGAGGATTGTAGGTTTAAGTTTGCTCTAAGAGCAAAGCAGAGACTCGGAGGACTTTTCCTGCTCTAAAATCTTTAACTATGTGGGAGAGAAATAAAAACTCATCACAGACTTAGAACTTTTGTCTATTAAAGACATAGATTCACACTCAATTCTTCTGTGGCAGGATGTTAAATTCTAAATTAAATAAAACGAGTGCTAGATGTAGTACAAAATCTTTGGAATGTTTTATTATCTGCCAAAATGTTGAAAAACCATTTCACACTGCTCAGAATTCCTCATGTAGATCTCAGAGGGTTAAGCGAACAAATGTAAGGCTTTCCTGATTTGTGGTGGCAATGATGGAAAGAAAACCAATTCACATGGTCAAAAGTTAATTTTCTGATAGAATATTAATACTGGTTGTATTTTCCCAACAGCCTTGGTCCAAGCATAATTCCAATGGACCAAATAACTTGCTACAGGAAACTTTGGTTTATCCGGAGGTTGTATGTCCGGAAACCTCGATCGAACAGCAGAAATCAGCAGCGGTATTTTTTCTTTTTTTTTCTTCTCCTAGCATTTTTATAAAGTCAGTCAGTCTCTGGAAAGCCTCTCTGAAGTTGTTGCTAAGCTACAGAGACGCTTCCAAGGTACGGGCCGACTGTTAACAAACACTGTTGCTTAGCAACAGCTTGTAGTCAGATATGGAGATGAAAACCTCCGTATCCTTCAACATTAGCGCTGGTCTGGCCCGAAGTTTTCATAGATCGGCATCACGCCGGTCCCGTCTGTAATGTATGTACCTTTAAGGGAGAGAACTACTTTTGACAGCTCCTGTATACTGTAGTACCGGCAGTGACCACACCTGTGTATAAACCCTGAGTAGTGATCTGTACAGTTAGTTCTAGAGTAACCCTCATTCAGTAAACACCTGTTGATCGTTCCCTGCAGTCTGTTGTCTGATTATTGAAGGACACAACATTAAGATACACGGATATAACATTGGCGACGACGCAGATTCGAACCTACCTGCAACTCTGCATCACCTCCCAGGGACTCGCTCCTGGAGAACAGTGGAAGGTCGAGTCCAGAAGCACGGGCGTCGACCTCGGGCAGCCGCCCAGTCATCCAGCGGAGATTTGAGCATCGCAGGGGAGGCTGTCGAGAGCCAGGCTTGGCTTTCCAGTCACGGTGGTCCAGCGAAACGGGCTGGCAACAGGTACTGCGCAGACCCTTCCCGGACAGCGGCGGGCTAGAGCCCGGCACAGAAAAAGGCCGAGCAGCGTCGACGGGGGAGAGAGGGGGGGGCAGGGCGCAGCCGGTGTTCCGGACCGAGCGGCGTCAACGGGGGAGAGACGAAAGAGAGCAGAGCGCAGCCAGTGTTGAAGGGCCAAGCAGTGTCAACGGGGGAGAGAGACGAGAGAGCAGAGCGCAGCCGGTGTTCAAGGGCCGAGCAGCGTCAACGGGGGAGGGGGGGGCGCGCAGGAAAACGCGAGGCACTGCCATTTGCCACGAGGACCGCAGAGAGCGGGGTTGGCAGCAGTGCGGGAGACGCCATTTTAAGCCGCAGCAGGGAAGGAAAGGAAAGCGCGGGAGACGCCATTTTAAGCCAGTCTAACCACACCCAAAAATGCCGAAGAGTGGCAGTATCACAGCGTTCGACAATGAAGTCGAAGATTGGACGACATATGTCGAACGCATAGAATTATACTGCAAGGCGAATGAAGTGCCAGATGACAAGAAAGCGCTGGTATTGTTAAATTCAATGGGTGCAAAAACGTATGGCTTACTACGAAACCTAGTAACCCCAGAGAAGCCAGTAGAAAAGGATTTTGAAAACATAGTGTCAATCCTACAGGACCACTTAAACCCCACACCGCTGCTGATAGCAGAAAGATTTAAGTTTCACAAAAGGAACCAGCATAAAGATGAAAGTAATGCTGAGTATTTAACGGAACTGCGCAAGCTATCGAAACACTGCCAGTTTGGAACGGGACTAGCAGATACTTTAAGGGACAAGTTCGTGTGTGGGCTTCAAAGTGAAGGAACCCAGAAACGGCTTCTATCAGAAAAGGATCTTACGCTGGACAAGGCTTTCAGCATTGCAGTATCACACGAAGCAGCAGCACGGGGCGCTGCAGAGATACAACGGAGAGCTGCAGAGATACAACGGAGACAGCAAGAATATGGCACAAATGAAATGTCATACGGAACAGTGAAGTGCTATCGCTGCGGCAGAACAACACACGACCATAATGATTGCTGGTTCAAGGACAGTGTGCAGACAGTGTAGAAAAGTAGGACACATAGCAAGAGTCTGCAGGTCGGGAAAGAAAACCAGCAGCAAGAAATCTCCACAGGAGAAGTACAAGAAGGTACATAAGGTGACGGAGAGTAGTTCAGACGAACAGAAGAGTGATACAGACTCCGGAAGCAAGGAGCTGGGTTGTCTGAAACTACATAATGTGATCAAAACGGAGGATCACCAAACTATCTGGGTCACGCTCAAGATAGCAGGAGTCCAAGTGAAAATGGAATTGGACACAGGATCAGCCCTAACAGTCATAAACCGAAGGGACTACAAGCGGCTATTCTCACATATACCCTTGAGAGATACAAAGATTGTCTTGAAGACTTACACGGGGCAAAAAGTCTACCCCAAAGGAAAAATAAGGGTGAATGTTATATATAACGGCAAGGAAACACCAAAAATGTATTGCCAGATGGAGGACCACCACTACTAGGACGTGAATGGATCCGGAAGATACAGCTAGATTGGCATTGCATACAAGCACTGACTGTAGATGCCAAAAAGGATGACGACGTCACACCTGGACGACTGTCAAAAATGCTAACTGACGCACAAGAAGTGTTCCAGCAGGGACTCGGAACACTAAAAGGCATAACGGCGACGATCAAAATAGAGGAAAATGCAAGCCCAAAGTGTTTTTGTTTTTTTTTATATAAAGGCCAGTCCTTATGCGATCCACCCAGCCGTCGAAGCAGAGTTGGAAGGTTTGGAACGTTCAGGAGTACTGTCCAAAGTGGACTGGAGCGAGTGGGCTACACCCATCGTTTCTGTAATGAAGAGGTCGTTGAGTAATACGCCTGGGGAACCAAACAAGGTTCGCATCTGTGGGGACTTTAAGGTGACAGTGAACCCAGTCCTTCACACTGTACAATATCCGTTTCCGCGGATTGAAGATATTTTCGCCTCGCTATCTGGAGGGAAACTCTTCACTAAGATTGATCTGGCCCAGGCGTACCTGCAAATGGAGGTAGAAGAAGCCTCGAAACAGTACCTCACGATCAACACTCACAAAAGGTCTCTACCAATACAACCGGCTGGTGTTCGGGGTAGCATCAGCTCTGGCTATTTGGCAAAGGGCAATGGATCAAGTCCTGCAAGGGATTCCAGGGACCCAGTGTTATTTGGACGACATCCTGGTCATGGGCGAAAATGACAGTGATCACCTCGCCAACCTGGAGCAGGTGCTCACTAGATTGAAGGAATATGGGCTCCAAGCTAATCGCCACAAATGCGAGTTTTGCCAGAAGCAGATCTCGTATTGTGGCCACGTTATTGATAAAGAGGGGTTACATAAGTCCCCTGAAAAGATTGAGGCAGTAGTCAAGGCTGCAGCACCGGAAAATGTGTCACAACTGAGGTCGTTCCTCAGGCTGGTGAACTACTACCATAAGTTCTTGCCGAATTTGTCTACTGTACTACACCCACTGAACACCCTACTGCAAACGGGGGTACCATGGAAGTGTAGTGACAAATGTAAACGAGCTTTCCAGAAGAGCAAAGCATTGATCACATCAAAAGATGTGTTGGCTCATTTCAACCCAGCACTACCAATTCGGTTGGCGTGTGATGCATCACCCTATGGCATTGGAGCGGTGCTGTCGCACAAATTCCCGTACGGCTCGGCGAGGCCAGTAGCCTTTGCGTCTCGGTCACTAACCTCAGCCGAGCGTAACTACGCCCAGATTGACGGGGAGGCCCTCAGCCTAGTGTGGGGAGTGAAAAAGTTCAATCACTATCTGCACGGGCAGAAGTTCACCTTGCAAACTGTTAATCTAAAAGGGGAGGAATTGTAATGTATGTACCTTTAAGGGAGAGAACTACTTTTTACAGCTCCTGTATACTGTAGTACTGGCAGTGACCACACCTGTATATAAACCCTGAGCAGTGATCTGTACAGTTAGTTCTAGAGTAACACTCATTCAGTAAACACCTGTTAAATCGTTCCCTGCAGTCTGTTGTCTGATTATTGAAGGACACAACATTAAGATACATGGATCTAACACAGTCGGTGCCGGATATCGCGAAGTTTCCTGTACTTTATGGCATTCCTGATCCAAGCACAACTATAAACAAAACCTGAACCAAGAATGAAATACTACCGTTTACATTTTCATACAGGACTCATCAATGCACTTCTGAAATGTATTGAGAACACAGGTTTGATAGAGTAAGTAAGGAGAAACAGCTCCACTGTCAGGAGGGTCAGTAACCAGAGGACACAGATTTAAGGTAATTGGCAAAAGAAACAAGTAGATGAGAATTTTTAAAAATAAACACGAGTTATAATCTGGAATGCACTGCCTGAAAGGGTGGTGGAAGCAGATTCAACAGTAACCTCAAAAGGGAATTGGGTATATACAGAAAACTCTCTTAACCGGCACCTAAATAACCGGAAATCTCTCAACCGCCAAAATGCAGGAGTAGGTTCACGTAAGTTTTACTTTATATTAGTGGCCGTGTAACTGGGGTTCCTGGATCTGTGGCCTTGTAACCGGGGTTCCTGCACCTGTTGCCGTCTAACAGGGGCTCCTGGATCTGTGGCCGCGTAACCGGGACTCCTGCACAAGTGCCGTGTAACCGGGGCTCCTGCACCTGTGGCCGTGTACGGGGCTCTTGTACCTTACTAAGTATACCTCTCTCTAATCCAGACTTTTTGATCAATCGGCACCACGCTGGTCCCGTCAGTGCCGGATAAAAAAGAATTTCCTGTACTTGAAAAAGAAAAATCTGCAGGACAATGGAGAGAGAGCAGGGGAGCAGGATTAATTGGATAGCTTTTTCAAAGAGCTGACACGGGCATGATGGCTGAATGGCCCCCTTCTGTGCTGTATGATTCTATACCAGCACATTTTAGAATTAGAATGCCCTTTGTAAAACCAGGTTTTGTTTTGACTGAAGTGATAACTAAGGTTGCGAAGGGGTGGAAAGTTTCCAGTAAATTTCCAGAAATTTTCCACGGGAAGTTTAGCTTGGGAATTTTGTCCAAAAAAGCACATGCTAGCATAATATTGTTTTTTTTGTATTTTTCATTTTTTCTTCCACAGGTTCTCTTTAAAATTAACAGATGGAATCTTAATTATTAAGGAATTTCTTAATCAATATATGTTTATCTTCTTACTTGGCTTCTTTTAATAATTACAAGTATTGCGTGTGACTGTGAACAAATTGTGTCCTGATTGGTTGGATGAGCGATTAGCTCCCTCTATTGGTGATGTAGCGTCATGCGTGCACAGGTCATGCTTCCATCACATGGAGCATCAGGAAACATTTACTCACCCGGTTGCAATCTTTCTGATCGACCACAGTTCGACAGACGAATGCCCTTTATTTCTCTGCATAGAACAATGCCACGTTTACTGTTGGATGTGTGGAAGCATTTTACCCCAGGCATTAAAGATGGAAAGACTGTGTACATGTGCAAACACTGTACAAAGCCATATGTAAAGAATGCCACAAAGATGCAGCAGCATTTATCCAAATGCAACAACTTCACTCAAAGCTCACAGCAATCAGCCCAGAGTTCCTCTGCTTCCATTCAAGATGATGGTTCACATTCAGCATCAGGCTCCTTATCATCAGCAACTCCTGGCCTACTTGGAAGGTTCTTTGATACAATGGATAACCATAGCCAGAAGAATGCAGATGAGTGCCTTGCTCGAGCTGTATACGCGACAGGCTCGCCCCTCATGCTCACAGCCAATGTGTACTGGAAGAGATTTTTCAATGTTATTCACCCTGCATACTGTCCTCCCACCAGACACTGTTATACTCAGCCTCCAGCAAATAAGTAGAGTCCAAGGAAAGCTCAAAGAAACGATAGAGATGGTAGACTGTGTTGCAGTTCTCTCAGATGGGTGGTCAAATGTACGAGGGGAGGGCATCAAACTACATAGTCTCCACTCCTCTCCCAGTGTTCTTCAAGAGCAGAGACACAAAGGACAACAGACACACAGGCACATACATTGCTGATGAGCTGAAAGCGGTCATTAACTATCTTGGATCACAAAAGGTCTTTGCAGTAGTTACTGACAATGCTGCAAATATGAAGGCTACTTGGGCTCAAGTGGAGGAGGCCTACCCTCATATTACATCTATTGGGTGCACAGCTCATGGGCTCAACCTGCTCCTCAAGGACATCATGGGTTTGAGAACCATGGAAACACTGTACAAGAGAGCCAAGCAAGTTGTTAAGTATGTCAGGGGAAAACAGGTAGTTGCAGCAACCTACAACTCCAAGCAAACGACAAAGAACAAGAACACCACACTGAAGCTGCCCAGCAACACTAGATGGGGTGGCGTTGTCATAATGTACAACAGCCTTCTGCAGGGTAAGGAGTCGCTGCAAGAAATGGCAGTATCCCAGTCTGGGGATATGGAAGCCACCATCAAGAAAATACTGCTGGATGATGTGTTTTGGGAGAGTGGTTAGCAGCCTTAAACTACTCTCACCAGTAGCTTCTGCAATTGCTCATATTGAAGGAGATGCTGTCTTGTCAGATGTTCTCAGGCTTTTTGCTGATTTAAGAGAACAAATCAGCATTGCCCTACCCATATCCCTGCTGCTCAAAGCAGAGAAGGCAATTGTTCAATTCATACAGACGCGTCAAGAATTTTATGTCAAGCCGATTCATGCTGCAGCATACATGCTGGACCCAAAGCATGTTGGGAGGCCAATACTTTCTGGAGAACAGATCAACAGCGCTTAGTGTGATTTCTACCCTCTCATGCCACCTCAATCTGGACGTGGGCAAAGTTCTGGGAAGTCTGGCAAAGTTCTCTACCAAGCAAGGTCTTTGTAATGGGGACGGGATATGGGAATCATGCAAGCATATCAGTGCACATACCTGGTGGAAGGGACTTTGTGCATCTGAGGCCCTGTCACCCATTGCATCGGTGATACTCCAAATCCCACCTTCATCAGCGGCCTCTGAACGAAACTGGTCACTTTTTGGGAATACGCATACAAAGGTGCGCAACAGGCTGACTAACGAGAGTGGAGAAACTGGTGGCTATCCGGGCAAACCTACAACTTATTGAGCCAGATACAGAAGTGTCCACCACACAGCTAGACAGTGACACAGAGGAGGAAATGGACACAGAGTCAGAGAATCAGGAGGAGCAATGATGAGTAGAAGACTCAAAGGGACAAAATAAGGACAAATTACAGGCTAAATAAGCAGACGCTCTTTATTTTATTTTAGATGGGTCTTTTTTGTGGGGGTTCAATAAAGTTCAAAATTATAACCTAAATAAAGTTTTGAAAGCCTGTTTTTATTTGTATGAAACAGTATGTCTATTTTGATATGATAATAAGGGTCAGAGACAAAAACCATCAGTGTGCAAAAAAACTCAAAATTCCCATGGAAAGTTTCCTCTTAAAAATTCCCAGAATTTTGCAACTAGTGATAAGTGGCCTGTAATAGCAGATTGTAATTTGATTTAAGACATTCTAAAGCATGCTTAATCTCTAGTGAGCAGTAACTAGGCAAACTAGTTATATAATTGAGTTAGTCATAACTTTAAAAAGCACAATTAATTTTTTTTTTACATTTAGTCACAACAGCTTGCAATTGGCAATTTCAATTAACACCAACCCCACATGCCAATAAACACATTTATTTAAATTGTTCGAGGTGTCGGCATTGGCTCTGTGGCAGCACTCTCACTTCAGTCAGGTTCAAGCCCCACTCCAGAGATTGGAGCACATTACAGGAAACTCTTATCCGGCACCGACGGGACCGGCGTGGTGCCGGTTTATCAAAAAGTCCGGATTACAGAGAGGTATAGTAAAAGGTACGAGAGCCCCATACACGGCCACAGATCCAGGCGTCCCTGTTGCATAGCAACAGGTGCAGGAACCCCGGTTACACGGCCACAGATCCAGGAACGGCCACTAATATGAAGTAAAACTTACCTGAACCTACTCCTGCATTTTGCCGGTTAACAGAGATTTCTGGTTATTGAGGTGCCGGTAAATCGAGAGTTTACTGTATATAGGTTGACACCTCATTACAGGAGGGAGTGCTGCACATTAAACTGAGGCCCTGTCTGCCCTCACGTGGGCGCAAAAGATCCCATTGCACTATTTGAAGAATAGTTCTCCCAGTGTCCTGACCAACATTTATCCCTCAACCGCCAAAAACATGTTTAACTGGTCATTTACAGTTTGTGAAACCTGTGGGGCAATTGGCTGCCATGCATTCCCACATTACAACATTGACTATATTTCAAAAGTAATTCACTAGCTGTGAAGTGCTTTGAGACCGGCTGAGGTCGTGAAAAGTGCTATATAAATTAAAATTCTTTCATGAGACAAGGCTGTGCAATACAAGATTTCATGGCGAGCAAAAACAATGGCCCAGATATTCTGATCCCTACGTGGGTGTACGCACTGTGTACCCACCCGTAAGGACATCGGAAATGCCAGTTTCAAGCATGCACAGCGCATGCGCTGAAAACCAGCATTTCCGATGTCAAGAATGGTCTTGACAGATCCTCCGGCTGCCCCGGAGAAGGGCCTCTGCGGGCGGATACTTCTGCTTTTTGGAGACCCTCCGCCCGCAGAAAACCCTAAATTCTTACGCCTAGTAAAAGGCCTGCTTTTACCAGGATAAGAGTTGAAAAAAGTTTTTTAAAAATCATTTTAAAATACTTAAAAAAAAGATTTAGCCATGTAAAAAAAAATTTAAAATTTTTTAATTTGTTTAAAATACTTAATTTATTGTAATTTCAAGTCATTTTAAAAATGTAATTTTTTTTTTAACATTTATTTAAAGTTTTACTGTGGTTTTTGGGGTGATCTCCATTCATATATTTGACAGATCTTCCTGTCAAATGTATGAAGGAAGATTCCCTTCTCTGATTGGCTCCCCATGGCCCACGTGATCCCAGGGACGCTGCGAACTACATGCGCCTCTGGGATATGTGGGCCCTGCACACTTAGAGCTTGGAGAGGCTCAGGATCGGAAGCATGCACGTCCCGGGAGCCCTCAGGTAAGGGGGTAGATTTTTCCAGATCGCAGGCCTCTGGCCACGGGAGGCAAATATGGGCCCATGTTAGTAGATTGAAGTCTAGAAAAAGCATGCACCATTATAAGCATTTCCTTTGTACATTAAAAAGGTTAAACAAAAAAATTTTTTTTTTTTTTTTTTTTTTTTTTTAAAAACCAGATTGCTGTTAACAAGAGTATTGTTACACAAGTTCTAATTTTTCTTCCAGAATGAGCTCTTCACATTTATTAGAACTTTCAATATTACAATTTCTTCTGCCAAACGATTGAATAAATGTAACCGAGTTGTGCACATGAACTAGAAATGGCTACTCTTCCTGCCCCCACAGTTTATCTCTGGAGCCCTCCAAGAATCTATGCTTGGCCCCCTTTCTCTCCCTCATCGACATGCTGTCTTCGTATCATCCAAAGATATTGTGTATGTGGAAGTTGACCCGAGATGATACCTAGCTTTATCTCTAACTGTTTTAAACATCCAGTCTTGGCAATTTCCTTGGCAAACATTGAGAAGACTGAAGCCATCATTTTCAGCCCCCGTTACAAACTCCATTCCTTGCCACCGATTCCATCCCCCTCGCCATGGCCACATCGCAGTTGGCAACCTTGGCCCCTATTTGACCGAGCTATGCTTCTGATCCCAGATCTATCACTAAGACTGCCTACTTCCAGCTCCATAACATCACACTCAATCATCCCAACTCGTGTTAAAATTCCTTCATTTTGGTACCCTTCCCTATCGCTAATCTCATCTAGCCCGACAACCCCCTCCCCTAAACTCAGTTTCTTTGACGCTGGACTCTTAAGCATTACCCCTCCCTTCGCCCCCTCATTGGACGATGCTTTTACAGCCCGAGGCTCTACGTTCTGGACTTCCTTCCCCAAGTGCCTCCTCCTCCCCCTCTCCTTTATGAAGACCCTCATTAAAATCTACCTCTGAGCAACCCCTCCTAATAAGGATTTCTTTGACTTGGAATCCTTTATCTTCCCAATGATGCTTCTGAAGTACCTTGGGATATTTTTCTACATGAAACCACGATATAGATGCAAGTTGTTTCCGTCATCTACAGAAACAACAAAAAGGCATTAATGACAGATGCACTTTTTCAGGAGTGGTTGCAGCATGGTTTCAGAGGGCAGAAAATTTGCCTCAAAAGTGACAACTGTGGGTCTCACATGAAGTGCCTGAACCCGAAAGCAGAATTCACTGCCAACAGCTTTTGGCACTGTAAATTCATCCCATCAGCAGAGGAAGCAGCTGCATCTGACACAGCTGAGGATTTTATACATCTACCGACACAAACAGCAAACTTCTGAACGCATAAGTTTTTATTGCACCTGCTAGCAAGCTCACGGCCTGAATCCATTCTGCATTGATAAGGAAGTCTTGACATCCGTATTGCTGACAGACATGGAAATTGTTGATGCCATACAGGAAGCTGCTCCCACTAGTGGGAGTGAGTGAGGAAAAGGCCCAAGTGAATGGATCCAGCATGTAGACAGTGGTAAAGGAGCCAATTCCACCTTGGCCATGGCATTCAATTCCGTGAGATTGCTGAGGAAGTGGCCAACAACCAAGTCAGGTGCCCTAAAGGAATTTTTATTTGCGCTAAATACTTTGAACAAATGTGATATCAGCAAGAAACAAATCACAATTTTGCTAATGACTGAACTTTACAGTGCTCAAATTTCAATTGTGCATTTCAATAGTCGCTTTGATGGGTTTTTTTTTTATATAAAGTGTTTTGCTGTGATGTTTCATTAAATTGCTTAATTCCTACTTCTGGATAATTTTCATTTTTGGAGCAAAATTACTTAATAAAAATTGAACGTCATAATTGCATTTGGCACAAGATTATTTCTGTACAGATGAATAAAAACAAAGCCTTTACATGCTATTTTATACTTGCGTTCGTGTTGTCACTTGGAACCTGGATGGCTGAAAGCACAAGAGGCTCGAGTCCGAGGAAGAGAGAATTCGGCAGTGCTGGAGAAGGTTACGGAGATAGGGAGGGCGAGGCCATGGGGGGGGGGGGGGGGGGGGAGGGAAATTAAGCACAAAGGATGAGAATTTTAAAGGCTTTGGTCATCAGGAGCAAATGTAGATCGGGGAGGATGCGCAAGCAAAACTCGGTGCAGGATTGGATGAGGATAAATTTTTGGATGCACTAAATTTATTAAGGGTGGAGAATGGGAGATAGGCCAGGGGAGATGCATATATAATTCTAACAAAACTGCTCTATTTAAATACTGTTGTTGACAAAGTTAAATGCATTTTACAACACAAGTGTATATGTCTAACAGTAAAAAAGTCAATTCCCTACACTGTTCCCCATGGAGTGCTGAAACAAGTAATAAAATAAAAACACTGTACTTGCATTTTTGGGCTAGGTTGAGTGAAGATGATGTATTGGAGATAATTCAATACCAGCTCACATTTTGAGATATGAATCCTTTTTTAAAAATTTGAGAAAGTGACATCTTTACGCAGAGCCAGACCAGTGCTGTCATTATAATGTTAGTAAAGAACTAGTTGGTCTCCTGTAATGATGCACACAGTCAAGACCAAGGGAAGAAGTGGGCCAATTTGTACATCAGCCAGTGAGAGGCGGCAACAGATTACGGTCTCAGCAGGGGGTCGGGGGGAGGTGCACATCAGGTGTCTATTTGGTTCTCCAGGGGCAGTTGCTCACAGCACCAGAGTAATATGTTCTAACTTTGCAATGCTGCCACTCGGGTATCTAAAACATGATTGCCATGTGATCATGTTCATATTATAACCAAACTATAAAGCAAAGCCTCCAGCAGTACAATTGCTGATTTTGTCCTCCCAAGTAAGTTTACAATGACAGCTAATTAATAGTTGTGGAATATTGATGGTTGCAGGTCTATTACAATTAGTAAAAGTAATTTGAGATGAAGAGTATCGCACAAGTATAACAGAATTATTAAACCAAACTGACAAGTCCAATTCTACCTATAGTATATCGTTACTATTAAATCCGTGTGTTAATGGAGACACGGACTGCAGGAGTTGGTTTAACAAGTCTTTACTGAAGAGACAATCTGGAAACTGAAACTACAGAAGCCTGCTAGGGCATTTTATACAGGGGTGGTCACTGCCGGTACTGCAGTCCGAGACCAGTTATTCCCTTAAAGGTACATACACAACAATTCCTCCCCTTTTAGATAAACAGTACATAACATTCATTTAACAACTAAATAATAACTAATTACAATTACAATTGCTAGATACATTGGTTGAAGTTAAGCAATTATAAGTTCAGTCTTTGAGGAGGCTTCCTGATTCTGTCTAGATAACGCCTCTTTGGGGTATCAGGTTCTTCTGGCAAGGTTGAGTCAGGATCAATGTCGTTTGGAAGCAGATGAACCAATATCACCAATTCTGCGGTAGATGCCATTGGTACTTCGGTTTCATCGCCAGGTGTATCAGATCGTGGTGTGGAGTTGACGTTTTCCAGCGACTCTAGAATCTGGTCAGCATGGTGTCTTACAATGCTCTCTCCAACGTCCACGGTATACAGGAGAGGTCCTTGCCGTGTACAAATCGTTCCTGGCTGCCATTTCTCAGTGCGGTAGTCCCGGGCCAAAACTGGTTGACCTATCTTAAAACTCCTGGTCGGCCTTTCATTCATATTCTGAAACTGCCTGTTCTCCACATCTCTTCGGACATTTGGCTTAACCAAATCCAAGCGGCATCGTAGTCTTCGATTGAAGAACATCATGGCTGGAGTTTGGTTGGTAACCGCATGTGTCGCATTCCGGTAGGCAAACAAGAGGTTATCCACCTTGTGTTGTAGGGGTATATCTTCATTACACATTGCCTTGATAGCCTTCTTGAATGTTTGAACAAACCTCTCGGCCAATCCATTAGTGGCTGGATGATATGGGGCGGATGTGTAATGCTTAACACCATTGTTCTTTAAGAACCTCCGGAACTCTTCAGACACAAACTGTGGTCCATTGTCAGAGCAAATCTGTTCAGGCAGCCCATTCCTGGCGAATATGGTTCGTAAGACTGTGATAGTTTTTTCTGTGGTGGTTGAGGACATTTTTATTACCTCTGGCCACTTTGAATGTGCATCCACCGCAATTAAAAACATCAAGTCCATAAAGGGACCAGCAAAATCAATGTGCACCCTTTGCCATGGAGATGAGGGCCACTCCCGTGGATGTAGAGAGGCTTGTGGTGGGGCGTTTTGGACCTTCTGGCATCCTGTACAGCTCTTGGTCATCTCTTCGATTTCTCTATCGATTCCCGGCCACCACACAAACGCTCTGGCTAAGTTCTTCATTTTTACCCCTCCCAGATGACCCTCATGAAGCTCATTGAGCATTCTATCCTTCAATTTGGGTGGAATTACTACTCTGGATCCACACATCAAGGTTCCTCTGCACACTGACAGCTGTTCTCTTCTCGGCGAGAATGCTGGCAGCAGTGGTTCGCCATGTGCTGGCCATCCCTTCACCGTTAAATCATAGACCCAGGAGTGTGTCGGGTCATTTCGTGTTTCCTTTTCTATGTTTGCATTCGTCACAGGGAGACATTCGACTATAGTCGAGTGGAATAACGCCACTAGATCCACTGCCAGTAGTTCTTCCACCGTCGGCAACGGTAGGCGCGACAATCCATCAGCATTCCCATGCTGTTTAGTTCCTTTGTACTCGATGTCATATTGGTGTGCCCCTAGGAAAAGGGACCTCTGTAGCCGTTGTGCTGTCATTATCGGTGAAATAAAGAATAGATTTGCCTTTCTAATCTAGGCTTTATTAACTTTAAAAACCCAGTACCACATCTTTCAACACCAGTCTCCAACAATGACTAGAGAGAACTGAATTTAAGATGGCCACCACAAATCACCTGACATCCACTACCAATGAGTTTACAACATATATCTCAAGGTAGAAACAAACAACCAATTACAATACTTCTTACTAATACAGAGAACAACCACCCCATTCACCAATCACAATACTTATTAAACATAGGAAATAATCACCACAATCGGTACGCCCTTCTGAGGGTTGAAAATGGAGACGAGAGGTTGATGATCAGTTAGTAGAGTAAATTTCTGACCGTGCAGGTAGTGATTGAACTTCTTCACCCCCCACACCAGGCTGAGGGCCTCTCTGTCAATCTGGGTGTAGTTACGCTCGGCTGAAGTTAACGAGCGTGACGCAAAAGCTATCGGCCTCTCAGAACCATCAAGGAATTTACGTGACAGTACCACCCCAATGCCGTAGGGAGACGCATCACACGCCAGTCTTATCGGTAGTGATGGGTTGTAGTGAGCCAATACTTCTCCTGAAGTGATTAGGTCCTTACTCTTCCGAAAGGCCCGCTTACATTCATTGCTCCATTTCCATGCTACTCCCGTTCGTAGTAGGGCGTTCAGTGGGTGCAGAATTGTGGACAAATTCGGCAAAAATTTATGGTAGTCATTCACCAATCCGAGGAATGACCTCAGTTGTGACACATTTTCAGGCGCTGGGGGCCTTAACCGCTTCAATTTTGTCAGGGGACTTATGTAACCCCTCTTCATCAATCACATGGCTACAATACGATATCTGTCTCTTAAAAAACTCGCACTTGGGGCGATTGGCTCGTAGCCCATGTTCACGTAGTCTAGTGAGCACCTGCTCTAGGTTGGCAAGGTGTTCACGGTCATCTTCACCTGTCACTAGGATGTCGTCCAAGTAACAGTCCCCGGAATCCCTTGCAGGACTTGTTCCATCGCTCTTTGCCATATCGCCGGAGCTGATGCTACTCCGAATACCAGTCGATTATACTGGTAAAGACCTTTGTGAGTGTTTATCGTGAGATACTTCCTAGAGGGTTCTTCTACCTCCATCTGCAAATATGCTTGCGCTAGGTCAATTTTTGTAAAACGCTACCCTCCGGATAGTGAGGCGAAGATATATTCTATCCTTGGAAGAGGATATTGTACTGTGTGAAGGACTGGGTTCACTGTCACCTTGAAGTCCCCACAGATGCTAACCTTCCTTGGCTCCTCAGACTTATTGTTTAACGTTTTCTTCATGACAGGAACGATGGGTGTCGCCCACTCGCTCCAGTCTACCTTAGATAACACGCCTGCATTCTCCAGATTCTCCAGCTCTGCCTCGACGGCTGGGCGAATTGCATATGGTACCGGTCTTGCTTTGAAAAACTTGGGAATTGCATTCTCCTCTATTTTTATCGAGGCGGTTACGCCTGTAAGAGTGCCCAGTTCTTGTTGAAATACCTCTGACGTCAGCTAAGATTGTTGACAATCGTCCAGGAGTGACGTAGTCATCCTTTTTACCAGCCACCGTCTGTGCCTGAATGGAGTGCCAGTCTAAATTTATCTTTCTGATCCATTCACGTCCCAATAACAGCGGTCCACCATCTTGCAGAATGTAGAGATACAATTTCCGTATTTCCTTGCCGTTGTATTCGACAGGCACCCTTATTTTCCCTCTGGGGTATACTTTTTGCCCCGTATACGTCCTCAAGACAATGGGTGTCTCTCTCAAGGGTATGTGTGAGAATAGCCGCTCGTAGTCTCGTCGATTCATGACAGTCAGGGCTGATCCTGTATCCAATTCCATTTTGACTTGGGACCCTGCTATCCTGAGGGTGACCCAAATGGTTCGGTGACCCTCCTTTGCGATTACGTTGTGAAGTTTGAGACAGCTTAGTCTCTTGTTCCCGGATTCACTATCGCTCATCTGGTCTTCGGAACTGCTGTCCGTCATCTTTTGTACGGTTCCTTAGTAGCCTTTTTATTGTCGTTGGTCTTCTTCTCAGACCTGCAAACTCGTGCAATGTGTCCCATTTTCCGCATTGCCTGCATATTTTGTCGTTGGACCAGCAGTCCTTCTGGTCATGGTTTGTTCTGCCGCAGCGATAACATTTTGCAAATCCCCGTGTCATTTCGTGGGTGCCATATTCCTGTGGCTTTTGTTGTATTTCCGCAGCTCCCCTTGCTGCTGCTTCGTACGATACTGCCACGCTGAAAGCCTTATCTAGCGTCAGCTCTTTCTCTGAGAGTAACCTCTTCTGGGTTCCTTCACTCAGGAGTCCACAGACAAATTTGTCCCGTAAGGTATCTGCCAGTCCTGCTCCGAACTGGCAGTGCTTTGATAGCTTGCGTAGTTCCGTAAGGTAATCAGCATTGCTCTCATTTTTATGCTGATTTCTCCGGTGGAATTTAAATCTTTCTGCTATCAGCAGCCGTGTAGGATTTAGGTGTTCCTGTAGGATAGCAACAATTTCGTTAAAACTCTTCGCCTTCGGTTTGGCTGGAGTAATCAGGTCCCGCAATAGGCCGTACGTTCTTGCGCCCATTAAATTTAGCAATACCGATGCCTTTTTCCCCTCGGCTATTTCGTTTGCCTCGCAATATACCTCGGCTCTTTCCACATACGTGGTCCAGTCTTCTATTGCATTATCGAAGGCAGTGATATCGCCAGTCTTTGGCATCTTGAAAATCTAAGATGGCGTCTCCTGCACTTTTCCTTCGTCCCCGATGGATCAAAATGGCGCCTCCCGCGCTTTTCCTTCTTCCCCGCCGAGTTAAGATGACGCCTCCCGCGCTTTCCCGCCGCTGCCACTGCTGTCAACGCCGCTCTCCGCGGGATTTTTATTTTTAACCGTTCCCGTCGTGCAGCGGACCCTCTGGGACACTTCCCTCCCTCTTCTTAGGTCTGAACGCTGCCTGGCTGCGAAGCACCGGCCGCACCGTGCGCTCCACCCTCTCTCTTAGCTTCCCGACTCGCTGCCCGGCCCCGTTGCAGAGCCACCCGATCGAGCTCTAGCCCGCCGCAGCCCAGGAAGGATCAGTGCACTACCTGCCACCAGCCCGATTAGCTGGGAAACCACAGACTGGGGAACCAAGCCTGGCTCTTGACAGTCTCCCCTGCAAGTTTTCAATCCGATGATTTGGAGGGCGGTTGCCCACGGTCGACACCCGTTTCTCGAGTTTCGTTGGATTATTTTTTTTTCATCTTTTCTGGCTTCGACCTTCAATAACGTCGTCTGAGGTGCTGCAGAGTTGCAGGCAAGTTCGTTTCTTACTCGTCGCCAGTATTAAATCCGCGTGTTAATGGAGACACGGACTGCAGGAGTTGGTTTAACAAGTCTTTACTGAATGGAGACAATCTGGAAACTGAAACTACAGAAGCCTGCCAGGGCCTTTTAAACAGGGATGGTCACTGCCGGTACTGCAGTCTGAGACCAGTTATTCCCTTAAAGGGACATACACAACAGTTACACTAAATAAGCCATGTGACAACAGTATGTAACAGCTACAATTTTGTCAGATTTACCAAAATGTGCCATTTTCTAATTGCCCTAAGCAATGGCTACTTATTTGGTAGGGATGGGGCAGATGCTCCAATATACTCCTTCCCACTTCACCCACCCCCACTCCACTGTAATACTTGCCAAAACATCATAGACTATGATACTCTCCATCTGTTTCAAGATTGGTCAACCTCTGGAAAAAAAAAACCAAGTAACTTTCTACAGGGAAAAGACCAGACAGCTGGAGATGCAATGGACTCCAGCACACCTTCAAACCTGGGAGATTTCAGTGGGTCTTGCCTTTTATAAAGGGGTTAGGTTATGATGCTATATTATACACAGAAGCAATGAATCGATATTTGAAAAGCTAACAACTGCAAGAAAATACCAGAAAAGGAAATTCCAAACTGCCAGCGGAAAAAGAAACCATGGCAAGATAATCCTGCTGGAAGAAATGAAAGTCCAAAAATCAAGAAAAAACAAAAAAGATGGCTCGATGACAGAAATGTCACCAACTACCAATAGCGCAACAGTGGTGTAGGGCCATGTATATAGCATTCATATTTCAGACATCAGGCAAACACTGGAGGAAGAGGAGCCCAATGTTAATGGTACCTGGCTGCCAAAATAATCTGTTACCGTGTCACACTTCTTCAGGATGGTGAATTACTGGCTGTCCATTGATTGAGTTGATTACACTGTTTAAATGGTGTTGAGTTCTTGTCAATATACACAGCAGCTTTTATTCTTTGGTGGATCTGCGTCAATTGAACTGATCATTAATCCATGGTACTTTAGACAGTACCCGTCACACAGGGAGGAGGAGTGGAAATTGGAACTTTTTTGTTCCAACTTGTTGCCATTACAGGCAGGTGCTGATCTGAGGATTAGTTTAATTACTGGTTCCGTCTGGATCCTCACATACCAATCGTATAGGCTAATTATATTACACATTTGGATTCGATAAAACTTGCATTCTCTTTTATTGTGCAATGTCAAGTAGTGACACTGTGTGGGAATTGGGTTGGCAGCATTAATGGCCAAAATCAGATTTCCCAGAGGTTCCACAATACATGTACGCCTTCTAGTTTTGTTAAAGTGCAGGTCTTGTTCTATTGTTTCCTACTTATAAGCTAATGGAGAAGGGGATGGAATCTTGCTTACTTAGGGACAGGGAGAAATGGTGTTTTTTTTCCCTCTCCCTTTCTTGATCTAATTTAACTCCAATTCACCCTATTTTCTTCTGGCGTTCACTCTGTTCCTTTCTCTATCCTTAAATGCAATTAATTAGGGAGACAGGCTCTTGGACCGGACATTCACGAGGTCCCAGATGCCCCATTTCCAGCACAAAAATACAACATGAAGGGGAATGGAACAAATGGAATTCCCTGCGTTTGTCACCAGATGCGCTGCTCCAGCTATTTGTAAGCCAATAAATCACTATGCAGTGGAAAGGAGGGAAAAATTACAGTATTATGGCCTTTGTCCAACACCAAACTTGAAATGGGCAGTGACGCAATGCTTTATAACACAAGGAAAGACCATTTGGCTGATCAAAGCTCACCCCTCGAGTAGATTAAAATGCCCTTAATGGCACCTGACAGGGACTTGCTTGCTAAAAGAAGAATTGTTATTTTATAATGTATATTTATATAGAATGTATACATACAAAGCACCCAACCAGAACTTTACCCATGAGACAATTCAATGGAGGGAAAACAAACAGTGGAGTGTTTCTCACCATCAGGTAATGGGAGTTGCGACCATATTTTCTTACCATCCGGTTTCTTCGATAATTAACTCAAGACATACTTTGTCCTTCACACCAAATTTCTCACTCCTCCATTCTCTAAATTCAGTAACACAAATACCAAATTGGCCCATTTATATTTTTAAATGTGAAATTCAAGTACACAAGTCATATTAATAGAATAAGTGTAGGAAGTTGTTGAATGATGTTGTGGTAAACCACTTTTATCGTTCACTATCGTTATCACTGTTATATCGTTATCACTGTTCACACTGTTGTATCACTATACGAGGTCGCCTCGTCACGCTGTTATACCTGGGC
The DNA here is from genome assembly GCF_052327205.1 of Somniosus microcephalus. NCBI lineage: Eukaryota > Metazoa > Chordata > Chondrichthyes > Squaliformes > Somniosidae > Somniosus > Somniosus microcephalus. The sequence continues at coordinate 125,299,377 of NC_140995.1, read as the reverse complement.
TGACCACTGCTGACTCCGCCCATGGCTCCACCTACCTGCCCAGGTATAAAGGTGGTCGACTGGCTGGTATTCCTCCTTGTTGGATCCGATCACCCACGAGGGTGGGCTCTGTTATTTAGCCAATAAAAACCTATAGTTACTTTCTTAACTCGTCGCTTTTCATTGGATGAATTGATAGGTATATCAATTTTATTGGCTAAATTTTAAAAATGTCGACACCTGGACAGTCAAACGACCAGCCAAGCGACCAGCCAGACGCCCAGCTACAACAGCCACAGCAGCCTGCCTGGCTGCGAGCCCTCAGACCACCGTACCTGGATCTAAATCCACAGGCAGCAAACTTAGCCCTCGACTTTGAACACTGGCTGAGCTGCTTCGAAGCCTACCTGGGAGAATCCGGCTTGCCTCAGAAATCCATGCTAAGAGTTCTGAACGCCCAAGTGAGCCCTAAAGTATTCGCACTCATCCGGGACCTCAAAACATACGAGGACGCCATCAACCGGCTGAAAAGACAGTACCAAACCCCGGTAAATTCCATGTATGCCAGACACCTCCTAAGATCCCGCCCGCAACAGCCAGGAGAGCCCGTGGAGGAATTTTTACGGGTGCTACAAGCACTCGGCAGAGACTGTAACTTTAAAGCGGTAACGGCGGCAGAAAATACTGAAGACAATGTCCGCGATGCCTTCGTGAAAGGCCTGCGGTCCGACTACTCACGGCAAAGACTACTGGAAGCAAGGGACCTCGACCTGGACAAAGCTGCAGCCCTCGCTCTCTCTCTAGAAGTGGCCCATCGGGACCTCGAGGCATACTCAAGGTACTGTAACTCGTGACCCTGGGACCGACCCCGACCGCAATACCCCCCCCGCAGCACCCCCCCCGGGACCTACCTCAGCGTCGGCGTCCCGGACCCGATCGAGACCGCCACCCCCGGTACCGGCTCCGACATCGGACCCCCGCGATCGGGCCGCCGGCTGCTTCTTCTGTGGCCAGGCGAAACACCCGAGGTCGCGCTGCCCAGCCAGGAACTCTACCTGCTCAAACTGTATGAAGAAAGGCCACTTCGCTAAGGCCTGCAGAGGTGGATCATCAGAGGCCAGCAGTGCCTCATGTGAGCTGTGGGGGCGGCCATCTTCCTTCAAGGCAACAGAGGCCAGTATCCCCACATGTGAGTCATGGGGGCGGCCATCTTTGATACAGGCAACCGACACCAGCAGTGCCTCATGAAAGTTACGGGGGCAGCCATCTTCTCCGCCATTTTGTCCAACCTCGTGGGAGACGCCATTTTACCCACCACGCTCGACCGCCACCGTGCCTCTAGACCCAACTACCGCCTCACCCGCAGACTACAACGACTCGCTCAGCTATACACTAGCCTCCGTCTCACTGGACCAAGCCCGCCCGCATCACCTGTCCAAGTCAATGATGGACATCAGAGTAAACGGCCACGCCACAACCTGCCTGTTCGACAGCGGAAGCACGGAGAGCTTCATCCACCCAGACACGGTGAGCCACTACTCCCTCCCTGTCCTGCCAACGGGCAACCGGATCTCGATGGCATCGAGATCCCACGCCACAGACATCAGCGGCTACTGTGTTGTGACCCTATCGGTTAAGGGTACCGAGTATAAAAATTTTAAACTCCTCGTCCTTCCCCAGCTATGCGCCACCGTCCTACCAGGGCTAGACTTCCAATCCCACCTCCAAAGCGTCACGCTAGCATACGGCGGACCCCTCCCCCCACTCACAGTCGACAACCAACAGATTTTAAACCGCCCACCGCGTAACACCTGCGGCCTATCCACCCTCAAGGTCCCGCCACCTTCCCTGTTCGCTAACCTCACCCCCGACTGCAAACCCGTCGCGACCAAGAGCAGGCGGTACAGCGCCGGGGACAGAGCTTTCATTAGCTCCGAGGTGCAGCGTCTCCTGAAGGAGGGCATCGAGGGGAGCACCAGCCCCTGGCGTGCCCAGGTCGTGGTCGTTAAGACCGGCAATAAAAACCGCCTGGTCATCGACTACAGCCAGACCATAAACAGGTACACCCAGCTGGACGCATACCCCCTTCCCCGCATATCTGATATGGTCAATCAGATTGCGCAGTACCGGGTATTCTCCACCATCGACCTTAAGTCGGCCTATCACCAACTCCCTATCCGCCCCGAGGACCACCAGTATACAGCCTTCGAGGCGAACGGCCGCCTCTACCACTTCCTCAGGGTTCCCTTCGGCGTCACCAACGGGGTTTCGGTCTTCCAAAGGGAGATGGACCGGATGGTTGACCAGAACGGGCTGCATGCCACGTTCCCCTACCGAGATAACGTCACCATCTGCGGCCGCGACCGGCAGGACCATGACGTTAATCTGGAGAGATTCCTCCGTACGGCCCAACCTCACCTACAATAAGGAGAAATGTGTGTTTAACACCTCGCGCCTTGCCATCCTCGGCTGTGTAGTAGAGAACGGAGTCGTCGGCCCCGACCCCGAAAGAATGCGTCCCCTCATGGAGCTACCCCGCCCCCACTGTCCAAAGGCTCTGAAGAGAACCCTGGGGCTCTTCGCCTACTATGCCCAATGGGTGCCCAATTATGCAGACAAAGCCAGACCCCTCATGAAGTCCACATCCTTCCCCCTTACGGAGGAAGCGTGCGCAGCCTTCTCCCTCATTAAGGGAGACATCGCCAAGGCCACAATGCACGCAGTGGATGAGTCCATCCCCTTCCAAGTGGAGAGTGATGCATCCGACTTCGCCCTAGCCGCTACCCTTAACCAGGAGGGGAGACCAGTGGCCTTCTTCTCAAGGACCCTACAGGGCCCTGAGATCCGACACTCGTCGGTCGAGAAGGAGGCCCAAGCGATTGTGGAGGCGGTACGACGCTGGAGGCATTACCTGGCAGGCAAACGATTTACCCTCCTCACCGACCAGCGTTCGGTCGCTTTTATGTTTAATAACAAGCTGAGGGGCAAAATCAAGAATGACAAGATCTTGAGGTGGAGAATCGAACTATCCACCTATGATTATGATATCTTGTACCGGCCAGGTAAGCTGAACGATCCCCCTGATGCTCTGTCACGAATTACATGCGCCAGCGCGCAAAGTGATAGACTTCAGACCCTCCACAACGACCTCTGCCACCCCGGGGTCACCAGACTTTACCACTTCATTAAGGCCCGCAACCTGCCATACTCCATCGAGGAGGTCAGGACCATGACCAGGAACTGCCAGACCTGTGCCGAGTGCAAACCGCACTTCTTTAGGCCGGACAGAGCAAGCCTGATCAAGGCCACCCGCCCCTTCGAGCGCCTGAGCATCGACTTTAAGGGGCCCCTCCCGTCCTCTGACCGTAATGTGTACTTCCTCAACATCGTTGATGAGTACTCCCGTTTCCCCTTTGCCTTCCCCTGCCCAGACATGACCAGTACCACGGTCATCAAATGCCTGAACGACCTCTTCGCCTTGTTCGGGTTCCCAAACTATATACATAGTGACCGGGGCTCCTCCTTCATGAGCGAGGAACTCCGTCAGTTCCTACTAGCGAGAGGTATTGCTGCAAGCAGGACCACCAGCTACAACCCCCGAGGGAACGGCCAGGTAGAAAGAGAGAACGCTACGGTATGGAAGGCCGTCCTCTTAGCCTTAAAGTCTAAGGGCCTCCCAACCTCCCGCTGGCAGGAAGTCCTCCCGGCAGCCCTGCACTCCATCCGGTCACTACTTTGCACTGCCATTAACGCCACCCCCCATGAACGAATGTTTGTTTTCCCCAGGAAGTCGACTACGGGAACCACACTACCAACCTGGCTGACCGCCCCGGGGCCCGTCCTGCTGCGAAAGCACGTGAGGACCCATAAAACGGACCCCCTGGTCGAGAAGGTGAACCTCCTGCACGCCAACCCCCAGTACGCCTATGTGGCTTACCCGGACGGGCGGGAGGACACAGTCTCCGTGCGAGACCCTCGGGCATTCCGGAGACACCACCTTTACCCCCCCCCCCCCCCCAATTCCAGCTCCGGTAGACGGCATGCCGGAACCCCACGAGCCTTCGCCGACCATGCAGACACCAGCATCAACACCGGAGAATGCAACACCGCCGCTGCAACGATCAGAAAGGCTTACGAGGCCTCCGGACAGACTGACTTACCAGAACTGGTAGTACACTTCACCCCGCCGGACTCAAATCTAAACAAGGGGTGAATGTGGTAAACCACTTTTATCGTTCACTATCGTTACACTATAGTTATCACTGTTCACACTGTTGTATCACTATACGAGGTCGCCTCTTGTCACGCTGTTATACCTGGGCTGACCACTGCTGACTCCGCCCATGGCTCCACCTACCTGCCCAGGTATAAAAGGTGGTCGACTGGCTGGTATTCCTCCTTGTTGTATCCGATCACCCACGAGGGTGGGCTCTGTTATTTAGCCAATAAAAACCTATAGTTACTTTCTTAACTCGTCGCTTTTCATTGGATGAATTGATAGGTATATCAGATGTTTACTGCACTCAAAAGAAAATTAACTTTCACGGAATAAACAGGATACTGAATAGCCTTTTGTGCAGCATCCTGTATATACAATCTAACAGCTGTTCAAGATTGAACACGTGAAGTCTCCTCCCCTACCTCGCCTTTAAAACCACAAAAGGAACTCAATGCAGAGACAAAACAGCCACAATATGTACATAGCTATAAAAATGTGGCTACATAAATGGGTGAATTAACTGTAGTTTACAATAAAGTGCATAAAATTCTAGTCATTAAAAATACACTGGTTATACCCTAGTGAAGGGCATCACACAACTACAGTAAAATCACTGCCTGATTTAGTGACAAAAGTGAAATGGAAGCCTAATGTATCACTAAAATAAACTAGGCCACACAGATGTCAATTTGATAATTGAGTCAATCAATTTATTGGTAACCAATGGTGTAAGAAACCATTCTAATTACACTAATTTATTATGTAGGTTCCCTCTTTGAAACTGCTTAAGCAGACAGTACATTATACCCATTTTCATAGTGACACTGTATATTAAACACTGATCAATGCGCTAAGAAAAAAAGTTGGACTATTCCAATTTTGTATCACCAAAAATGCCTCCATGTATACTGCGATACAGTAACACGTGCAAACTTCATTCACACAAGTAGTTCACTACATCTGTCAGTTAGAAAACCACAAAGATGTACAGTGGATTGTAGTAGCAATTCCTTACAACCCTTTAATGCAAGATACTTACAGCATTTTTACTCATTTGAGTCACCTTTCTCTGTATGGCGTTCTAGAACACTGCCATTCAGATTAGTTTCCAGAGTTTCAACTCCTCAATTTAAATATTTTTGAACAGCAGTTAATCTTGGTGCCTAGACTTTTTAGTTGGAATCTACTGGTAGAACAAACATTCAGAATATATTGCCATTACTGTATTTTGAAGACTCAATTTAAGCAGTAACTAAAAACGTAACCTTTGAAATGCAGCTAATAAGAAGTTATTGCTTCAAAGCTGACTCTTAGACACTCTTAACTTTGAGCTGAGCATGCTTACTACTAGTGCAAGACAACTTGCGCAGGTCACTTACAAGCCACCTAAAATCATAGAAATTTACAGCACAGAAGGAGGCCATTCGGCCCATCGTGTTTGTGCCAGCCGAAAGAGCTATCCAGCCTAATCACACTTTCCAGCTCTTGGTCCATAGCCTTGTAGGATTTGACACTTCCAGTGCACATCCAAGCACTTTTTAAATGTGGTGAGGGTTTCTGCCTCTACCATCCTTTCCGGTGGCGAGTTCCAGTCCCCCGTCACCCTCTGGGTGAAAAAGGTTCTCAACTCCCCTCTAATCCTTCTACCAATTACTTTAAATCTACGCCCCCTGGTTATTGACACCTCTGCTAGGGGAAATAGGTCCTAGAAACATAGAAAAATAGGAGGAGTAGACCATTCAGCCCTGCTCCGCCATTCAATATCATGGCTGATCGTCAATACCATATTCCCTCTGTCTCTCCCCATACCCCTTGATGCCTTGTGTCTAGAAATCTATCTATCTCCTTCTTAAATATATTCAGTGACTTGGCCTCCACAGCCTTCTGTGGTAGATAATTCCACAGGCTCACCACCCTCTGAGTGAAGAAATTTCTCATCTCAGTCCTAAATGTCCTACCCCGTATCCTGAGACTGTGACCCCTCGTTTCAGACCCCCAAGCCAGGGGAACATCCTCCCTGCATCCAGTCTGTCTAGCCCTGTCAGAATTTTATACGTTTCAATGAGATCCCCTCTCATTCTTCTAAACTCTATTGAATACAGGCCTAGTCGACCCAATCTCTCCTCATACGACAGTGTCCTGCCATCCCAGGAATCAGTGTGGTGAACCCTCGCTGCACTCCCTCTATGGCAAGTATATCCTTTTGCCTTCCTAACTGCTTGCTGCACCTGCATGTTTGCTTTCAGTGACTGGTGTACAAGGACACCCAGGTCCCTTTGTACATCAACATTTCCCAATCTAGCACCATTTAAATAATACTCTGCCTTTCTGTTTTTCCCTACCAAAGTGGATAACTTCACATTTATCCACTTTATACTGCATCTGCCATGTATTTGCCCACTCACTCAACTAGTCTAAATCGCCTTGAAACCTCTTTGCATCCGCCTCAACTCACAATCCCACCTATTCTATTAACCTCCCTGCTCTTTCTATACTCCTGGCACACATGCACTATTTTCCTGTGCTGGTGGACCAGCATTGTTTGGCTGTGTACCATTTTTCTCCCACCCACAGGTTCTATGGCCACCACTCCAAGCCTTACACCTCCTATAAAAAAGTTGAAAGATTATGTATAACAAACAGCAAATGCACAGATATACCTATCAGAGACACTACACAAGAGAATACCAACTCCTCTGTCAATCAACACAGCACAGTTGCTCAAGTGTCAGATTTTCTGCTATGAAGATATAGTACAACTTATACAGCATACATTTGGGTTAATTGTAAGCTCTTATTCAGCATTGGTTGTAGCTCCAGTAAACTACCTAACTACTAGTACTCAAACAGAATGCAACTACTCCTAAACAATGCATTTAAAAACAATTTAGTGAACAAATCTGAGACGTGACCAACAACTAAAATGTATAAACAAAGTCAGAGTGACTGCAGGAAACGGCTCATCAAATTGACAATGTAAAACCTAACCACAACTCTAATATTAAAAAACCAAAAGCTGCAATGCAACCAACTCACTTCCTGCAACAAATGCCACAAAGCTGCACTCAACAGTAATTTAGATTATGATACCTCTGTTCAACCTAAAGGCAAAGTGAAGTTTTTTTTTTTTTTTTTAAATGTGACTTTAGATAAATGGGGGGAAAAAGGATCACCAAAATCTTAAACTCAATATCAAAGAGAATCAACTACTTTAAATGGCACACCATAAAATAAAACACATGGCACAAAACAGGGAAGAGAAAAAAAAATTATAGCATTGGAATGACAGCTGTAGTAAAAAAAATCAGAGTTGCCTTTTTTTGAAATTAGTACAGTTCCTTTGAAGAACACATTAGCATACTAAAAGCACACCTCTTAGCAGTGAATTAGGTAGATTTATGTTTCACAAGTACAGATGCACAAGGCTCCTGCTAATTGCTCTTCGCAGCGTTATCAAACCCAGGTTCCAGGAATCAATGGTCGTGAATATATATGGGTCTATAATTTTGCTGGGAGCTGCTTTTAATAACGTAAACACAGGAAGCTGGTCCAAGACATCGGCTCTAAGATTTAAAAAACAACTTAAGATACACTGAATGGAATTAGCAGTGTTTTCAGCTAAGGCCAGGTACCTGGTTAGCTGACTGAATTAAAGATTCCAAGAGAGGACAGCCAAAGAGACCACATCACTAGATTTCAATAATTGTTCTTAAAAAGTGTTGTGGAGAAGCTTCAAGGAGGAGTAGTCAAATATTGGAAAATGAAAGTTAAGTTAGTTATTGGGTGCCTTTTCAAATAGTTATGACACTTCAAACTATTTTACTTTTGTGGTTTATAGTGTCAGCAAAAAACCATAGTAATTATCGCCTTTAAATGAATTTCCCTGCATTAAATAATTGTTTTTAAAGTCTCTTTTGTTGTTTTGTGGTAGGTATGTTGAGATGCGGTGAAGATAGTGATAATGGTGAAAAGATAAATAATGGAGACTTCGGGCCCGATTTTCCCGCAGGTGCGGAGAATTGTCGGGTTCCGACACAAATCTAAATGGGTCAGCCAGCTGTAAGCAATTTTCCCTCAATTGGCCAATTAATTTCCAGCTTGTGGGCACCCTTTGCTAATTGTCCATTTCCAGTCACAAAGTCCCACATTATGATGTCATCATTTGTGGTGCTTTTAAAGTCTCCAGCAAGCTTTTCAACCTCTGCAGGCTTCCCAGCCAGTCGTACAGAATGGCAGAGGAGCCTGCACCAGCTGCTGCCAGCGGCAGAGCCCGAGCTGCCGCCAAATTTGATGAGACCTCATTGCAGACATTGGTGGATGGGGTTAGGGCCCACAGGGAGGTCCCTCTTCCCTAGCTCAGGGAGGAAGAGGCCTCCCAAAGAGACCAGGGCTGCTTGGATGGAGGTGGCTGCAGAAGTGAACTCTCGGAGTCACCCGTCAGATCTGGATGCAGTGCAGGAAGTGCTTCCATGACCTTCACCGTACAGGAAAAGTATGTATGAAGTTACCATCACCCTCAACCTGATCCCCATTGCCTTTCCCCAACAGCACTCAGCTTCAGCACTCTTCCTCGACATCCCACTTCACAGTCACATCCATGCACCCTTACCCATTCCCCCTCTCTGCTCACATTCACAACTATTCCACCATGCAGCCCTCGCACTGCCTCTCACTCTGATGCTTGGAACACAACTGACAACACACAGGGAGGGCCCTTGGTCTTGCAGCCTCACACCATCTTTGTCTCCTTCTAAGTATCTATGCTATGCAATCTCTACACTCACTCCTGCACTCTCACTCAAACTCCACTTGTCTCCCTCATTGCAGGAAAAGAGAGCTCACAATAGGAGAGCGAGCGAGGACTGGATGAGGACCACCCTCAATCACCCACCTGACCCCCTGGGAGGAAGCAGTGATGGAGATTGCTGGGGCTGACGTGGCTGCGGAAGCTGGGGCAGGAGAGACAGGAGCAAGCCCGCAAGCTGGTGACAGAATAGTTTCCCATCTCTCTCATTGACATAGCATGAGTCGCTGATATGATTCTGAAGCTACATCATTTGGACTTATGAGCATCTGCCAAATCCAATGTGCAAGTAGCCTTGGCATCAGATCTCTAACTCTTTCCTTTACTCCACCACAGGACCATCCAGAGCCCCCGTCCCCACTGCCGAGGAGGAAGAGGCTTTGCAGCCAGACTCCTCAGAGGAAGCTCCAGCCGCTGAGGGCGCAGCGTCAGCGAAAGTAAGCGCACCCAGCACCAGCGCAGACACTCACACCTCGGGGGGGCCTTCGGGACAGAGTAGTGTTGTCACCTGGTGTTTCACAGCTCACAGGTGAGCATCAGCAGATTGTGGAGACAGGAACAGCAGTGGAGAGTCCTCGTCGGAGGGCACAGGCCTCTGCCAGCTCAGCTCAGCTGCAGGTCGACCCTATGCCTCTGGGTCCATCCGCAAGAGACGAGGTGATGGATCTCCATGCACAGATGCAGGAGTCTCTGGCAGGTTTTGTCTCCAGGGTCGCTGCGAGTGTGGAGCGAATGGAGGAGTCCATGGCGAGCATGAGCAGAGCCTTATTGGAGTCATTGGCGCATGAAAGCATCACCACGGAAAGGCTGGCTGCGGCCGAGGAGGGCTGCGGCCGAGGAGGAGCTTAGTCGCCGGGGTATCGAAAGCATGGCGAGTGCTCAGAATACAGGAAACTGCGAGATATCCGGCACCGACGGGGCCGAGCTGTTGCCGTCCCATCAAAACTGCCGGACAATCCAGCGCTAAATGTTGAAACAGAGCTTTTGAGCTCTGTATCTGGCAACAAACCCAACAGCTTCTAAACAGTCGGCCATACCTTGCAAGCGTCTCTGTAGCTTAGCAACAGTGAGACCTTGCAGAGCCTGACTGGTGAAAAAAAAGCAACGAAGTGAAAAAAAAGCAACGAAAAGAAAAAAAACCTAACGATACAGCTCCTGATTTTTGCCGGTGGATCGAGCATTCCGGACAGTTAACCTCCGGATAAACCAAAGTTTCCTGTAGAATGATATCTCTTGAGAAGCGATGGGCATCTATTGAGCACTGAAACCAGACCTTCATGGAAGTCCCTCTGAGCAGAACTTCCAATTTAGAGACAGGTCCCCATGGCCCCCCTGATGTGCAGCAAGGTGCTCTCCAGCCACTTGCAGGCGCTGAGGGGGAGCTGACCCACGAGAGGGAGGTTGTTGGCACACCTCAAGGAAGTGGGGGCTTCTCTCCACGTGTTCACACTTCCATGCCACTTCAAAGCCCTCAGTCAGAGCTCCGCCGGAGTCCACACCCAAGTGAGATAGGAGTCTCAACCCCTGCACAGCCGCAGGAGCAGCAGACTGCTGGTGAGCCCTCACAGGCTCACCACCCCAGAGGACACCCGCCAAAGGTGTCGAGACAGGAGCAGCAGGAAAATGAGCAAGGGACCTCCACATCTGCTGAAGCCACAGGGGTACCACTACGTAGGAGCACGCACAAGAGAAAAATAAATTACCACTAATCGCAAGGGTAGTCACTTGGGTGAAAAGTCTTGTGTATATAGTTTTAATGCCATCAGTTTCCTGTACATAAATCTGGTGGTAACTGCTGCAGTTGTGGCATCTGTCATTTGGCAAATGGGGATTTCACATTGAGGCCTTAGGATTACTTGCAGATGTCAGCAAGCTGGTCAAATAAGTAGAAATGCGCAGGGATGGGCCACTGTCCATGGTCAGTTAAGAAGCAGCGAGGCTATAGTGTTTGATGTACCAGGCTATGCAAATCTGGCCAGGATGAGTGCGTTCCTTGCATTCCGCCCAGCAATGTTCTCGCGCACTGGTGCCGCTGGTTGACGGGCCTCTGCAGGATGCTCCTTCTCGGCATCAGCCTCATCCGAGGCGGCTCTGTGAGGAGCCTCTTGGTCCTGCGGAATCGGCAAGCCACGATGTTGTGCCATGTTGTGAAGCACACAGCATGCCACGACGATTTTGGAGACCCTGGCTGTGGAGTACTGCAGGGCTCCACTTGATCTATCGAGGGATCTGAAGCGTATCTTCAGCAATCCGATGGCTTGCTCGATAATGCATCTGGTGGAAATGTGGCTGGAGTTGTAGCGCTCCTCAGCTTCGTTGGCTGGTCTTCTCAACGGCGTCATTAGCCAAGTCCGCAGGGGATATCCCTTGTCTCCAAGTAGCCATCCCTGAAGTTCGTTTGGCAGACTGAATAGCGGAGGCACAGTAGACTGGCGCAGTATGAGGGAGTCATGGCAGCTGCCAGGGTACTTGGCAAACATGCAAAATCACCTTGTGGTCACACACCAGCTGAACGTGAAGGGAGTGGAAGCCCTTGCATAGAAACATAGAAGATAGGAGCAGGAGTAGGCCATTCGGCCCTTCGAGCCTGCTCCGCCATTCAACGAGATCATGGCTGATCATCCAAACCCTAGCACCCGGTCCCTACACAGACAGCCATCCCACCCAAGTCCTATCCCCGTAACTCCACGTATTTAATCCCCCCTAACACTAAGGGTCAATTTTTTTTTTTTTTTTTTATCATGGTCAATCAACCTAACCCGCACATCTTTGGACTGTGGGAGGAAACCGGAGCACCCGGAGAAAACCCACGCAAACACGGGGAGAATGTGCAAACTCCACACAGACGGTCACCCGAGGCCGGATTTGAACCCGGGTCCCTGGCGCTGTGAGGCAACAGTGCTAACCACTATGCCACCGTGCTGCGGTTGACAAATACTCTTGGATTGCGGTAGGGTGCCCAAAGGGCCACATTTGTGCAGTCAATGACACCCTGCACCCTTGGAAAGTCTGCCAGCTGAGCTAATCAAGCGTTCGTGCCCTCACACTTGCGCAATCCTGGGTGAAATGGATGTGATTGCCCTCTTTGCCATCACGCACATCGGTGACCTGTTTAATGCAAGTGTGCGCGGCTGCCTGGGAGATGCCGCTGATGTCTGCTGCTGATCCCTGGAAGGAGCCTGAGGCATATAAGTTGAGTGCGGTGGTGACTTTGATGGCCACTGGTAAGGAGTGTCGACCTGGTGCTCTGGGCTCCAGGTCTTGCTGTAGCATTGCGCAGATGTCAGTCACTACCTCTCACGAAAGTCGGAGCCGCCTTTGGCGCTGCTGCTCAGTCATGTTGAGGTAGCTCACCCTGTGTCTGTAGACCCTGTTTGGGGGGTATCTCCTGCACAGACGGCCTTCCATGCACTGGCCCCTTCTGGCCTGTGCTGCCTCAGGTAGCTGAGCCGCAGCCTGTCGCTGCTGTTGCTGGATCTGCTCCAGCCTCCTCTGCTGTTGGAGATCCTCTAACGCCAAGAAGGGAAGGAACAAAAGGCCTCCCATGCTTCTGGCAGGTGCCTCCATTGAGGAAGCGCTGACTGAGGGTGTTGAGAGGGGCTTCCCAAGAGCTCACACTGGAGAAAAGTGTGAGGCTCCAACCTTCCACAGCTGTGCCTAAGCCTTGAACAAGTTGCCCCAAGCCTGGAGCAACAAGGTCCTGCAGCCGACAAATGCTCTCTGATTAAATCACTTCATTCCTGATTGACCTGCAGCTGAAAGTAAGCAAGCCGACATTGTTCACGCCAGGTTTCATCAGCGGTGTTCCCACCAGGCGTGGTTTCCGTGGGGAAAGGCTGAAAATTGCAAGGGCCCCTTAAAATTGGATTACAGATGCCAATTATTGCTGATTAGGCTCCTGCCGACCAGTCCCGCCTGCTGCGGGCAGGACTGATTCGGGTCACGCTGAAACACCGGGGCAAAATTCGGACGGGTGGGGAATCGGGTGGGGGGGGGGGGGGTCGCGACCCCCTATTTCTGCGATTTTCAACCCCCGCACGCCTGAAACCCCGCCTGACGGCTCCAGGAAAATCAGGGCCATAGTGTACAGCAAAATGACAAGCTATAGTAACATTTTCCCCTCTAAGAAGACAGTATGTTTGAATAATTGGACCCAGTCATGCACATCCCAAGCAACTCTGGTCACTATAATGATTTCTTTCCAAATTAGTTTCTATTTCAAACCACGTTTTTATTACAATAAAAGAATCAATTACAGTTCCAAATAGTTGATCATAGAGCTCAGTGTTGTCAGTAGGCTTAATTAGGCTGTATTTACACACAGGTTTAGTGTAAGCACAGTATCAGAGCCCAACCTGACTTCAGAGCAAAGTAGAGAGATTCCCTAAAACAGGCTCTCATTGCTTGCATTTGACACCATATGGAGTGTCAAACCTGATTTCTAAGGTGCTCTGAGGGTCCACTGGTTCTGAACACTTGTTAAACCTACCAAAGATTGATTCAAATGTTCAGAGCATGCATTCTCTCCCACCCACTCTAAGCAAGCAGTTTTCAAAATTGTGTATGGAGATCCCCTGCAGATGTTAACACACCCAGAAACACCCATCTAAATTCCAAGGCAGTGCCAACTACACAAAAAAATTGTTCTGTTACAGAAAACATATATAGGGCAACAGAAAGCAACATGCTAGCAAGTCATAAAATATAGAAATCTGATCACAGCAAAGACTCCTGGGATCCCCTACAGGTCCCCAATTTTAAAACCTGTGCTCTGAACATTTTAACTGTTGACAGCACTGTGCAGAGCTCCATCCTGGGCAGAACCTATTAAGAGTTTCATTCAAGCCATATAAACAGTACTGCCTTCCTGAAACCTGAACTGCAGCTACCAGTCTGAGCTGCAGTCTAAAGGCAACCCAAGTGTATTGCTATAAATCCATGATAAAAAAATCTCACTTAAGCCAATATACTTTAATACTTGTCCCAATGTACTAACTGTTTAACACTTAATCATCATCGATTGTTCTAACTATACCAATGACAGATCTACATACCACCAGTAATTAATATGGTGTTACAAGTTCAAAAATGGTCTCCAGGCACAACCAAAGTTTGACAAAAAAGTGCTGGAAAACTCAGACCAGGCAGCAACTGCAACACAGATAAACAGCATTTAAAAAAAGTAGGGGGAAGAGGAAGGGGGTAAAAAAAAAACACAGGAAGAGAGAATGATCTGTAACGTATTTTAAATGGAAAACAAGAGATGGTTAAACAGTAGAAGTGATAGGAACATAAGTCAATAGGATGCATAATGAGAGAAATGAAGTAAAAGACAGGCCTACAAATTCAAATCGTGTTCCTTTCACATACCAGTTCAGATGGGCACAGGGACAATGTGAAATTTGTGCTGGCAGCTCATCATGGGTCAGGCGCGCAGAGAGCACTGCATATGCTGCTTGTTGGCTACGTGCCTGTTTGGGGGGTGGGGGGGGGGGGGAAATCAGGTTTCTGACTCCACTTAAAAAGGCAGCTGGCACTGCTTAAAAAGGTGAGGTGTATGTTGGCAGCAGACACCAGGGAAACTTTGGAAGTTGAAAGATGGCTGCAAGAGGTCCAGAAAGGGCAGATGCAACATTGGAAGCCCTGGTCCAGAAGGTAGACAGGATATGGGAGATATCAATACCCAAAGGGGCAGAAAGCCCTCCAGGCAACACCTCCGCCAATGGGTAGAGTTGGTTGAGGAGGTCTCACCTCCAAGGACATGGCTTCAATGTTGGAAAAAATTTAAGGACCTCAGAGTTAAGAATCTTACCTCACACTTCAATTATTCTCTCCTCACAACATGCCTTACCCCCCGCTTCCCTTCACTTTCTTATAATCACTGCACGACATTACACTCCACTCGCTCCTCTTCCTGCTCTCTCTTACCCAAACCTCACATTTTCCACATAACATCTGCACTATTGTATGATGACAGGTATATTCTCAAAACAGCTCACAAGATTGTTAATTACAATCTTGCAGGAGAAAGTCACACACAGCATGCAGCAGGAGGCCACAACCCGATCAACTAGTCTGCCTACACATCTTTTCCCTTCTGGAAGATAATGTGTTGGCCATCATGGGCAGGGGGTGAGCCGTGGCGTGGCGACTAGCAATGCTGCAGATATGAACTAGAAGCAGGAGTAGGCCATTCGGCCCATCTAGCCTGCTCCGCCATTCAATCAGATCATGGCTGATCTGATCTTGGCCTCAACTCCACTTTCCTGCCCGCTCCCCATAATCTCGACGCCCCTCTTTCAAAAATCTGTATCTCCGCCATGAATATATTCAATGACAGCCTCCACAGCTCTCAAGGGTAGAAAATTCTGAGGATTCACAACCCTCAGGAGAGAAGAAATTCCTCATCTCCATTTTAAATGAGTGACCCCGAATTCTGAAACTATGCCCCCTAGTTCTAGATTCCCCAAGGGGAAACATCCTCTCAGCATCTACTGTGTCAAGCCCCCTCAGAATCTTATATGTTTCAATAAGATCATCTCTCATTCTTCTAAACTCCAATGAGTATAGGCTCAACCTTTCCTCATAAGACAACCCCTTCATCCCAGGGATCAACCTAGTGAACCTTCTCTGAACTGCCTCCAATGCAATTATATCCCTCCTTAAATAAGGAGACCAAAACTGCACGCAGTACTCCAGGTGTGGTCTCACCAACATCCTGTACAGTTGTAGCAAGACTTCCTGACTTTTATACTCCACCCCCTTGCAATAAAGGCCAACATGCCATTTACCTTCCTAATTACTTGCTGTACCTGCAGGCTAACTTTTTGCGTTTCATGTACGAGGACATCCAGATCCCTCTCCATTTAAATAACTTGTTTTTATTCTTCCTGCCAAAGTAGATAACCTCACATTTTCCCACATTATGCTCCATCTACCAATTTTTTGCCCACTCACTTAACCTATCTATATCCCTTTGCAGACTCTGTGTCCTCCTCACAACTTGCTTTCCCATCTATCTTTGTATCCTCAGCAAATTTGGCAACAGTACACTTGGTCCCTTGATCCAAGTCATTAATATAGATTGTAAATAGTTGAGGCCCCAGCACTGATCCCTGTGGCACCCCACTAGTTACAGTTTTCCCACCTGAAAATGACCCATTTATCCCAACTCTCTTAGTTAGCTAATCCTCTATCCATGCTAATATATTACCCCCCAACACCATGAGCTCTTATCTTGTGCAGTAACCTTTCATGTGGCACCTGGTCAAATGCCTTCTGGAAATCCAAATACACTACATCTACTGGTTCCCCTTGATTCACCCTGCTCCTTACATCCTCATAACTTGAGTAAATTTGTCAAACACTATTTCCCTTTCAATAAAGCATGCTGACTCTGCTTGATGGCATTATGATTTTCTAAATTTACTGCTACTCCTTCCTTAATAATGGATTCCAGCATTTTCCCCAATGACAGATGTTAGGCTAACTGGTCTATAGTTTCCTTTCTGTCTCCTCCTTTCTTGAATAGGGGCGTTACATTTGCGGTTTTTCAATCCACTATCACAGGGTTTCTTTCCTTATACTTTTTAAAAATATAAACCTCTGTAGGAACTGGGGTTCCTAGCCGAAGAATTGAGATCGACTCAGAAAATCAAAAACAATAAAATTTAATGAACAAACGAAGCTGTACAGGAAACTGTAGGATACAATGCAAATAGGTCTGGTCTGCTTGAAAGCCTCTCTGGAAACTGCTAGCAGGCCCAGAGCTCAACTGCTAGCAGGCCCCGAGCTCTGACGTCATGACGTTTTTCCCACCGTTGAGATCACGTGACGGACGGCATTACGTCATCACACGGAGTACAGGAAAGAAGCCCTAGTACAGTTAACAGATACATTAAAGGTGCAGCCCCCAGCTGTACTACATTGCTGTAAAAGGAATGATATACAATTGTCTGTAATCCTCTGGTGGTTCTGCCACACCTCCTTGTTTCTATCTCATCATACATACTCTGCAGACTGAGGGTCTGGGCTACCAAAGAAGGCTGATGGGTATACAACAGAAAATGCTAGGAGCACTGGGCAGCCTGCCAGCGAGCTTGTGCACAATGGCTCAGAGCATGAAAGATTCCAGCTCCAACTTGTGTTGGGGCTTTGCACAGTACATGGAGATCATTCTCTCCCACTCATTCACATCATGTGCCTGTAGTCATAGAAAAGCTGAACATTCTGGAAGAGGTATCCTTTTATATTGAGAAAGATGCCAGGCTGGTGCTGGGGAGCACGCAAGGCAATGTCGGTGCAGTTTATGGAACCTTTGACCCAGGGGAAGCCTGCAATGCAAGCAAAGCCTGATGCTCTCTATTACTTTGTTCTGTCCATTGGGAACGCAATGTACATGTTCCTCCTGGCATAGAGCACCTCGGTGACCGATCTGGTGCAGCAAATTGGGAGATGTCGCTGATGTCACCTGTAGTCTGGAATGGCCCCCAGGCGTAAAAGGACCACGGTGAACTTGATAGCTACAGGCAGTGCTGTTCACGCCCTAGTTTGGGGCTCTAGCTGTGACTGCAGCGGGTGACGTAGCTTGGTGACAGCCTCGTTGGCAAAACACAGGCACTGCACACATTGCACCCGAGACTGAAGCATGAGAAGTGCTCCCTGAAGACCCACTGTGAGTAAGGCTTTCTGGGCAGTGCCCTCCTCTACCACTGCTCTCTCCTGTCTTCTTTGTTGCTACCCCTCATCCTACACCCACAAAAGTAGACCTACCAGTCCACCCATGACTGGAATACAACAGTTTTTAATGCAGACAAAAGCAGTGCAGTACCAGTACATAAGTTGTTCCCAAAAGTCAATTCACTTGTGGAATGGAGAACATAACCAAAAGGCCCAGAAGGTAACCTGCAGCCTAATATAGCAAATCACCAACTAACCTGGATGGAGCAGAGCCCTTTAACTAGCACTCCTGCAGGGTCCTTGCTGGCTGTTAGCACCATGATTAGCTGGGAGTGTTCATGTGGCAAGTGAGGTGCTGGGGCAGAGTAATTTCACAAAAAGGTGCTACAAGATAGGATCCTTCTTTTAATATAAATTAGGCTTTTTAATACTTGCTATTCTGCATGTCCCTCAACTACATTTTATATTTTGAACATTTTTTTCCCCCCCTCAGTCCCCCTCCCTGACCTCCCTTTCCGTTATACTGGTGACTTGCGTCGGTGCTGCCTCCTGCTTTCACCCCGATCTAGGGAATTGCATGTATTTTGCTTCAAATTTCCACCCTTCCTTTATCTTTACATGATCCATTTCTGACTCTACCCTTCCCAGACTGGATGTACTTTCCACTGACATCTATTACAACCTCACTGACTCCCACAATTACCTAGATTATCTTTCTTGCCACTCCAATTCCTGCAAACAACTTGCATTTATATAGCATCTTCAACATAATGAAACGTCCCAAGCTGCTTCACAGCAGCGCTTTCAAACAAAATTTTCAAGCACTTCATTCCCATCTCCCAGTTTCTCCATCGCATCTGCTATGATACCACCTTCCACACTTGATTTTGGGAATTTATTCCCGATTCCTCAGCCAAGGATTCCCCGCCACCATAAGACAGGACACTTGCATGAGATGTGCACAGGAAAATGGGGCACGTGCAGGAGATGCAACACCAGCCACTAACCTCCCCACCCACCATTCCTACAACTTTCTTTACCATATACACAGCTCAGTTACGTCTCCACATCAGAGAGACCAAACACAGATTAAGTGACCATTTTGCTGAATACCTCCATTCTGTCTGCAAGTCTAACTCCTGTTGCTTACCTCCAATTCTATGTCCCACTCCCACCTCTGTCTTTGGCCTTCTATGCAATTCAATGAAGTTCAGGAACACTTTACAGCCCTTTTGCTTGCAAATTTACTAACAATTTAAGACCTTATCTTTAGCTCCCCTTATCTTTCTGCAATGTCAGATGGGCATGCCGGTGTTTCTGGAGTTTGGGTGGTTGGGGGGGGGGGGGGTTAAAGAAGAGCAGCACCGATAGCTCCGCAGACTGTACCGCAGAGAAACCCTTATGCTCCAACCAACTTTACTCAGGTTAGCCTAAGTTTTGCTGTTTCATTAATCCAAAATATTAAAAAATCTATTACATAAAAATAAGGATAGAATGTATGACTTTAAATCGTGGATTGAATTACCTCTGTGCACCCTGGTCCAATTATCCCATGCCCTCCAAGCCACTACACCTAAACACAACACTTGGTCTTGACTCCCGTTGTAAAAAGCCAGACAATTGATTGGTATTGAATTTCAAAACATTTTCGTTCAAAATGCAGACCCAGTCACATTTCCATGGACATAAGTATGCAGAAAAGCATGATAAATACCTGCTTCAGAATAGTTGAGAAACACACAAACACAATTTCTGAGCATCACAGGGTTCCCCTCCCGCAGCAAATTGATTTAAAAATCCTCAATCACAAATCCCTCTGAGGCCTCACCCCACTATCTCTGCAGCGCTTCCTCAAGTCTTAGGTCTCAACCTGCACATACACTTTTGACTCTGTTCTGCTGTGTGCTCCCCTTCCCCAAGCCTTCCAATCCATTTCATAAAGTTCAGCTGCCATGCACCTGCAGTGAGGAATTCTTCTTCAAAACCCTTCTGCCTTGCTCCATCTTGTCTCAGCTTCTAAATGTCTTCACATCTTCCACCATACCTTCAGTCACTTCTAACTTTCTCTCCACTGCCCCTGTGAAGTGACTTGGATCGTTTTTCTGTGTTAAAGTCTTTATACAGTGCAAGTCGATGTTGTTAAAGAGGAGCCCAACAATAAAACAACAAAAGCAATGGCTCTTGGGCACACATGAACATCTATAGTGACAAAAATACTCTCTTCAGAGTCTCTTTCGTACCAAAATGTCAGATTTTATTCTCTCAACCGCAACATGTTATAGCCTTGTGCAGAATATATCGTTTATTAGTCACATCCCTTGTATACAAAATTGCCTTTGAAATGAAAACGTGTGCTGTTACAGGTTTGTGTACTGCATAATGCGAGAGAAAAATGCCAAGGTTTCACTGTGGAACAAAAAGTAGGCTCATTATTTAATATAGGAAGCGTGTGAAATTGGTAATGAACGGCAGTTCTTTTAGGAGTACATAAATGGTTATAAACCCAAAATCTAAAAGCAAGTTATAAACTTGTTTTGGCCAGATAACTAACAGTCCAGGATCCACGGAACGAAACTCGCACTGGAGTCAACGCAATCACTCGAAAGATGCGCAGTCAAATTCACATACTGCAAAAACACACAGCGGAGACAGACTCATTAAAAACATTACATTTATTCGAATTATTACTGCAGTCAAACCGTACCCACCCGACAAAAAATGGGAAGTCTCATTTTAAAGCCATTGCTTTGCTTTTTGCACGAACCCCGACAAGCTTCAGTGAATTTGCAGAAACTAGCTGTTGCACAAAGTCCAATCGAAGAACAGTAAACAGGGAATTTAAAACTGCACGCAGAACAATAATTTCATCCAAAAAGCCCCAGTAAAATTTTCTAACATTTTAAAATAAAAATCGTTTTTGCCAATCTCATCAGTGTGGATGTGGGCGAGGCAAATACGAGACGCGGGTCTTTAAAACCGGACTGCCTGCTGCTCTTCTGCCATCCAGCTGCTGACATCTCCTGCAACCCATCGCACCGTTACACGGCGAGCGGCAAAATAAAAGATTCATCGGCTCAGAAAAAAACTAAAAAGTACTTTTTAAAAGAAAGTCACCACCCCCTCTATAAAAAGACAGATCAGATGGAGGAGTGAGTGGCGGCTGCGGGGGGAATGTTTTTTCCGTCGCTCTTTACCATTTGGCAATTCTAGACACGGAATCACAAATCTTCCATTTTAGGAGGATTGCGGCGGGGGGGGCGTTAAACGAAAGAGGAAAAAAAACCAAAAACTGCACCGAAAAAAAAATCACGGATCCCCGCTCAAAATGGCGACGCCGCCGCTCCTCGGGAGAAACAAACAGCGGGAGTGAAGCCCCCCCCCGCCTCCCCGGGGGGGGGAAAAGAGAGACAGGGTCCGCCCGGGGCTCTCTTCCCCCCCAAACACACACACCACGGCGGCAACAGCAGCAGCCTCAACCCGCACTGAGCACTGCCATCCTCCCGCCTAACCCTCTCTCCCTGCGGTAGGTACCTGCTGGGAGCCGATGTGTCTCCTCTCCTGTTGCTGTGATTTATTAGCCGGGGGGGTCGGTCCTGTTGCTGTGATTTATTAGCCGGGGGGGGGGGGTTTTTTTTTTTTTTTTTTTGTTTCCTGTTGCTGTGATATATTGGCGGGTCGCTCGCTCGCTCGGCTGCCGACAGCAGTAAACACACCGCGCGCGCACTCAACCACCACACTTGAAATTTCCCTTGAGCGCGCGCTAAACTGATGCAGGTTCCACGGCTGCTGTCGGGGGGGCGGAGCCTCAGATCAGCTTCTCGTCACCAGCTCCCGCCCCTGCACAAATCTCACTGGCTGGATCGGGCGCGGCAAAAAAAAACTGCCTCGAGGCGCCAAGGCTGTTGGCTCGAATCCGTCTGTGACGTCAGCGCCATTCAGCTTTCTGAGTGGTTCATGTTGCTGTCAATCACCAAATCATTTTGATTGAGACATTCGGGGGAGGGGTTGTGGCGGGGGAAACTCATCGCGGGCCCGGACAACCAATGATGTGTCACTGTGTGACTGGCCCGGGAGAAGAATCAACACGTGGGCGGGACTTCAAATAAAATACCAGCCTGACTGGGAGGAAGATTGTTGTTTTAATGGGAGGACCAAAGCTGTCCTCCCGAAAAACAAAAACAAACTACTTTAATGTCAATCTAGGTTGTTGCAATTAATCAGTTAATTAAACTCATTACATTAAAACGCTAAATTTATTCTTATTTGTTCCCCCCAGTCACCGCTGTTCATTTCCAATCCTCTCTAAACTCATAATTTATTTTAAATTGCCAGGTTGTCTTGTTCTTTCATCGCTATGTGTGTCTTTTATCTTGCAGTTTTATCTAAGATAGTGGTTCTTTGTGGTTGGTGATTCCTACCTCTTCTGTTTACTGTCCGTGGAGAATTACACTTGCAGTATACACTTGATTATCAAACAAGGAGCATACAAAGGAAATCTTTAGAAGCGAAAAATAAAAACAATCACCGAGAATTAAAATAGTGCAAGCAACCACTTATCACAGGTACTAAATTGGAAAATCAATTTTCTAATTAACAATTGAATTAAACAGTTTTTGCGTCTGTACTTAAAAATCTAATATCGTAACCGGATTACATCGATTACAATTTAACCCATGAACTGAAACGCTAAATATGATTCGTGAAAGAGCGCTTGGCTGCTAATTCGTGTTGACAGCCAAGTCTGTAATGCCCATGGGCAATGGAGCAAAACAGGAGACTGTTGCTTGTCATGTAGCAAAGGCCTTCCCAGTGAAAATAAATACAAGAATAAAAAAGCATATTTTGACAACCAGAAGAATTGAATTTATACGTTTCATTGGTTCAAGTCTGAGACTGTGATCAATAACCTATAATATTAATGAAGCCATTTTCACGTCATGCAGCTGCATCTCTCGGGGGATCGCTGTGTTCATGCTGACGGGGTAACATGACGCAGTTTCAACAGCTCACTATAACAGAGCAAAATGAAAAACAGCAATAGATGAAAACAGGAAAGGAATAACCAGCTAAAACAGTGATGGTAAAACAACAAGCATATTGGCCTGGGGGGGGGGTTCCTCCGCATTTGTGCCCAAATATGCATGTAATTTGGGTGCAAACCAATTACGCGGCTTAAAAGATCATGGGCCAGAACTTCGGGTCCCCACAGGTGAGTACGCGCTGGGTACTCACACGAAGGCCCAACAAAAGTGCCAGTTTCGTGTGTAGTGTATGTAACTGTTCTACCTTTAAGAGAACTATTGTATGTAACCGTCCACCTTTAAGAGAACTATTTTAGGTGTGGCACTACTTTATCCTGGCTGCTGTATACTGTAATACCGACGGTGACCACACCGGTATATAAGTGCTGTGGCAGAATTTATTGGGCAGATTCGCCCTGACCTTCGAATAGTAAAGTCCTGTTTTAAGTTACTCTTGGAGTCTGTGCATTAATTAACTAAACAACCCACAGACTTTACAGTGGCGACGAGTCCGATCGTACCCTGCGGCAACAATACTTCCGAAGCAGTTAACGAGCGTCGAGAAGAGGCAACCACCCTCGTCATTCTGCTGGGAGAAAACTCGAGTCTGCAGAGCTGGAAAGGAGGAAGAATTCAGAGACAAAGACTTCCATCAGCAACAGGCACTGACTGTCCCTTCTGCCACGGTGAGGAGTGAGCCGATCAGCACGAGAAGCAAGCCGGCCACGGTGACTGTGAGTAAGGGAAAAGTAAAAAGAATAACCGGAGGATAAGGGCGGTGCACTCGACCACGGTCGAGGGGGAAAGGAGCCGGACAGAAGTCGGGCCCAGAGGCGCTGAGACTGGGGCAGCGTGGAGCAAGGAAGCCGCGGTACAGACAGGCTGGGGACGCAACGGCGTCGTGAGACAGCTAGACCGCGACTGGCGAAAAAGGCCGGGCAGCGACCGAAGCCACGAAGCGCTGCGACCGGGAGCGTAGGCGCGGGAAGATATAAAAACTCAGCCGCAGCCGGGGAGGGAAGCACCGGACTGCGAGAGGGCTGGGAGGCGCGATTGGGAGCCGAGCGAGCGGGAGAGGCAGAGCCGACCAAGGGAGACTGAGCGAGAGCCAGCCCAGCGGCTGAAACTGTTCGCCGTCAACGGGGTGTACCCAGCGCCGGTTGCCCTGCCGAGAAAAGGGAAAGCACTGAAGCCGACGCGCAGGCTGTGAACCTGAAAGCCAGCAGCCGTCGCCCGTGGGGAAAGTGTACCCCTCCCGCCAGGGGAAGAAACGCGGGAAGCCGCCATTAGGCGGAGAAGAAGACAGAAGCGGGGAACCGCCATTGCAGTGGGCGGGGAGAGAAGATAAGCGCGGGAAACCGCCATTTTCGCGGGAACCGCCATCTTGAAAAAAAAAAGAAAATTTAAAGAAATAATCCGTGGTGTTATCAGGAAGAGAGGAAGATGCCTAAGCGTGGTAACATCAACGATTTTAATTCTGAGGCAGAAGACTGGGCCACGTATGTGGAACGCATTGAGATCTATGGTGAGGCCAATAAAATAGAAGAAGATGACAAAGCTATAACCTTGCTAAACTCGATGGGCGCGAAGACATACGGGCTCTTGAAGCATCTACTAGCACCAGCTAAACCGGCGGATCAGACTTTCGATGATATTGTTGCTGTCCTGAAGGATCATTTTAACCCCGCACCACTGATGTTAGTGGAACGATCCAAATTTTACGCGAGAACGCAACGGAAAGAGGAAAGCAACGCGGAGTACCTGATTGAACTGCGTAGGCTAGCGAAACACTGTCAGTTTAGGGAAAATCTGGCAGAGGCACTCAGAGACAAATTCGTGTGCGGAATGTCGAAGGAAGAAACACAAAAACGACTGCTCGAAGAGAACGATCTTACACTTGAGAAGGCTGTCCTTATTGCTGCATCGAACGAAGCCGCAGCGAAAGGAACGGCGGAAATGCAGCTAAAGGCAGCGGCACTCAGGGTGCAGCAAATTACTTCGGGTACAACTAAATGCTATCGTTGTGGGAAGACAACACACGACCAGGACCAATGCTGGTTTAAAAACCAGGAATGTAGGAAATGTGGCAAGCTCGGTCACATAGCTAAGGTATGCCGGTCAGGAAAGAAGACCAACAATAATGAGTCACCACAAAAGAGGTACAGAAAGGTACATGAGGTGACTAGGAAGAGTCCAGAAGAACAGAATTCGGACTCACACTCCAACTGCAAGGAACTGGATAGTCTGAGAATTCACAATGTGAGTAATGAAGCTGACCGACAAGCTATCTGGATTACACTACAGATTGCAAAAGTCCAAGTGAAAATGGAAGTGGACACCGGATCGACGTTGACGGTCATGAATAAGCATGATTATAAAAAGTTATTCAAGCATATTCCCCTACGGGATACGGAACTAGTATTGCAGACATACACGGGGCACAAAGTATACCCCATCGGAAAGATAGAAGTCAAAGTGAGATACAAGGACAAAGATCACCAAAGGATGGACCTGTATGTGTTGCCTGAGGGAGGTCCACCACTTCTGGGACGGGAGTGGATCAGGAAAATAAAGATAGACTGGCATTGACTAAACACCATGACGGTAGATTCCGGAAAGGAAGATGTCAAACCTGAACGGTTGTCCAGAATATTGGACGAAGCTAAAGAGGTATTCCAGCAAGGACTGGGAACACTGCGAGGAATTAAAGCAAAGGTTAAGATTGCAGAACATGCAAGCCCAAAATTTTTCAAAGCCAGATCGGTACCTTACGCGATACGACCTGCTGTGGAGGCAGAACTGGAAGAACTTGAACGATCAGGGGTACTGTCAAAAGTGGACTGGAGTGAGTGGGCCACGCCCATTGTTCCTGTCATGAAGTCTTCACCAAGTAACAAGCCAGGGGGACCGGGGAAGGTCCGCATCTGCGGAGACTTCAAGATCACAGTGAATCCGGTGCTTCACACGGTACAATACCCGCTTCCGCGGATTGAAGATATCTTTGCTTCGTTGGCTGGAGGGAAACACTTCACCAAGATAGACCTGGCACAGGCATACTTACAAATGGAAGTCGAGGAAGAGTCGCGCCAGTACCTCACCATCAACACACACAGAGGCTTGTATCGTTATAATAGACTGGTTTTTGGGGTAGCTTCGGCTCCAGCAATTTGGCAGAGGGCCATGGAGCAGGTATTACAAGGAATTCCAAGCACGCAGTGTTACTTAGACGATATCCTGATTACGGGAGAAGACGAGGAAGAACACTTCACAAATTTGAAACTGGTGCTCACTAGGTTGAAGGAATATGGCCTTCGAGTTAATCGCAAGAAATGTGAGTTCTTCCAAAAACGGATCTCGTACTGCAGTCATGTCATTGACCGAGAGGGGCTACACAAGTCACCTGACAAGATAGAAGCTGTCGTGAAGGCCCCCGCTCCGGAAAACGTATCACAGTTAAGATCATTCTTGGGGTTGATTAATTATTATCACAAGTTTCTGCCGAATCTATCCACGGTGCTGCATCCGCTGAATGCTCTGTTGCGGAAAGAAGTACCATGGAAGTGGAGTGAGGAATGTAAAAAGGCCTTTCGCAGAAGCAAGGCGTTGATTACCTCTGAAGAAGTGTTGGCTCATTTCAACCCAACGTTACCTCTTCGTCTAGCTTGTGATGCTTCCCCCTGTGGAATTGGAGCAGTACTTTCACACAAGTTACCAAATGGCTCGGAAAGGCCAGTGGCATTCGCGTCCCGATCATTGACCTCCGCGGAGCGAAATTATGCTCAAACAGATAGGGAGGCCCTCAGCCTTGTGTGGGGCGTAAAGAAATTCAATCATTACCTGCAGGGAAAGAAGTTCACATTACTGACAGACCACCAGCCGTTGGTGTCCATATTCAACCCTAACAAGGCCGTTTCCACCATGACAGCGCAAAGGTTACAGAGGTGGTCCGTGTTACTTGGGGCACACCAATATGACATCGAATACAAAAGGTCCAAACAGCATGGAAATGCTGATGGGTTATCGCGCTTGCCATTGCCGATAGTAGAAGAAGCGACTACAGTGGACCCGGTAGAGATGTTCCACTCATCCATAGTGGAATGTCTACCAGTAACAAATTCGATGATCGAAAACGAAACAAGAAATGACCCGACTCTCTCACGAGTCTATGATTTAACGGTGGAGGGATGGCCAGCACAGGGCGAACCAACGCTGCCAGCATTTTCGCAGAGAAAAGAACAGCTGTCAGTGTGTCGAGGAACCCTGATGTGTGGATCTAGAGTGGTGATTCCACCCAAACTTCAACAGAAGGTGTTAAGGGAGCTGCACGAGGGACATCTGGGTGGAGTGAAAATGAAGAACTTAGCAAGAGCGTTTGTGTGGTGGCCAGGCATTGATGGGGACATCGAAGAAATCACTAAGAGCTGTCTAGGATGCCAGAAGGTCCAAAACGCGCCACCACAGGCTCCTCTGCATCCATGGGAGTGGCCCTCATCTCCTTGGCAAAGGGTACACATCGACTTTGCTGGTCCATTTATGGACTCAATGTTTCTAATAGCGGTGGATGCACACTCCAAGTGGCCGGAGGTAATAAAGATGTCCACCACCACCACGGAAAAAACCATCACAGTGTTAAGGACCATGTTTGCTAGGAATGGGCTGCCGGAACAGATCTGTTCTGATAATGGACCGCAATTTGTGTCCGAAGAATTCAAGAAATTCTTAAAGAGCAATGGGGTTAAGCACTACACGTCAGCCCCATACCATCCCGCCTCCAATGGATTGGCTGAAAGGTTTGTCCAGACCTTCAAGAAGGCCATAAAGGCCATGGGTAATGAAGCCATTAACTTACAACATAAGGTGGATAGCTTCTTGTTGGCGTACAGGAATGCAATACATGCGGTCACAAATCAAACTCCCGCCATGATGTTTTTTAATAGACGACTAAGATGCCGGCTGGATTTGCTTAAGCCAAACGTCAGAAGGGACGTAGAGAACCGGCAATTCCAGGGCATGAATGAAAGGCCAACTAGATCTTTTCAGATAGGTCAACAAGTTTTGGCCCGGGACTACCGTACCGAGAAATGGCAGCCTGGAACTATTGGAAAAAGGCTAGGGCCGTTGATGTATACGGTGGACATTGGGGACAGTATAATAAGGCGCCATGTTGACCAGATCATAGGGTCAGCCACAAATGGCCAACCTACTCCACCACCTTACACGGTTAATGTTGAGACAGAGATACCCAGAACACCTACCTCCGATCTGGTAATACTGGAATCAGATGAACCTGACACTGTCCTTCAAGCCGAATCGACCTTGCCAGAAGCACCTACTACCCCGCCGGGAGTTACGACACCACCGAGGCGTTATCCGGACAGAGTCCGGAAACCTCCAGAGAGACTGAATCTGTGAACTGTCTTGCATAAAGTTGTATATATGTTATGATGTTATGTTAATGGGGAATAAGTATGTTGTAAGCTAAAAAGGGAGGATTGTAGTGTATGTAACTGTTCTACCTTTAAGAGAACTATTGTGTGTAACCGTCCACCTTTAAGAGAACTATTTTAGGTGTGGCACTACTTTATCCTGGCTGCTGTATACTGTAATACCGACGGTGACCACACCGGTATATAAGTGCTGTGGCAGAATTTATTGGGCAGATTCGCCCTGACCTTCGAATAGTAAAGTCCTGTTTTAAGTTACTCTTGGAGTCTGTGCATTAATTAACTAAACAACCCACAGACTTTACATCGTGCATGCACTGCGCATGTGTGGGAAACCGGAACTTCCGTTCCCTTAAAGGAAGGGGTTCACAGGTCGAACGCGTGCGCCGGAGAGGCAGCACATACGCCTGGAACTTCCGTTTTTTTTGCAGGTTTCTCCAGGAGTGTAAGCCTCCAGCAGCTTCGCTTCTAAAAAAGCAGTCGCAAGGCCTGCTTTTAACAAGGTAAGTGGTGAATTAAGTAAAATTAAAACATTTTTTCCACAGGTTTATTATTTTTGAATACTTTAAAGAAAGGTAAGTTTATTTTTAGCCCCGTTAGAAACTGTAATTAATTTTTTCAAAAATTTTAATTATTGTTTCAAATAGTTATTTTATGTAATTTATTGTTATTTTAAAAATGTGATTAAAAAAAATGTATTTGAAGTTTTAGTTATGTTTTGGGGCTGAATTGTATTCATAGATTTGACAGCTCTTCCTGTCAAATTTATGAATGAGCATTCCCTGCTACCATTGGCTCTCCATGGCCCACGTGATCCCAGGGGACGCTTCGAACTAACTGCGCCCCTGGGATTCGCAAGTACTGTGCGCCAGCAGTTGGAGCAGGCCCAGGATCGGAATCCCACGCGGGCCCACAGCACAACGGCCGGCGCGCTAGGTAAGTGCAGTTCGGAGGGTTGCACCCGCGGGAAGCCTCCGACCCGAATTTCTGGGCCCATGGAATTTTGTGTGTAAGCGAGTTACGAGCGTACCTACAATTTGCCCATGTCTCCTCGATATTTTACATCTGTGCATCAAACCTTCTGTCTGAACAAATCTCCCGCCACAAAACTGGCCACGATCCAGATTCGCAAATGCAAGTATCATCCAGTTATGTTTGTTCTGAGGGGGGGTTCACTCAACATTGCAACCAGATTATCAGGTGCAGCAGAAAACAGTCATTCTTTTGGGCCCGGATTTTGTGGTGAGTAATAACAACAAAACTATCAGCATTTGCCATGATAACCCCTCTGAAACTGACTGCAACTTCAGGATTTACCGCATGTGCAGATAAACGCGGAAAGCCAGAAACTGCGATCAGTCATACCCTGCTCCGCCACAGGCGAGCGCCGTCATTTCACCGCTGACCGCAAATTCCGGGCCCTTGTCTTTTAATTGCAATTTTTCAAGCGTTTTTAAAAAAAAATTATCGTAACAGAAACCTGCTCCATATTTTCTGTTTCTTTTAATGAATTTTTATAGCATAAGTATAAATCACATTTAAAATTGAAAAGCTTCCTCGATTGCAGATTTTTAAACATGCTGTGCCTGAAGTGCATGAACGAAGATTAAATGAGTTGAAAGTTAAATTTGAAGTTAACTAAGAAATATTCTTCTGTGGGCTTGGCATTTCCTCGGGCCCCGATTGTTTACAGCTTCAGGCACAACATCCAGATTATGTCCAAGGAGAAAACTTCAGGCCATTGAATGGTTCAGTGCTTGTAAATACAGATATATAAGTTGGGACTGATTGGGGGTAATTTTAACATTGATAATTTTAACAAGTGTGTTTAGGTGCAGGTGGGGGTTAAATTTGGCAAAAATGTCAGCGTGTCCGGAATCTGGCTCCAACGCGCCGACTTCTGGGTTTAACTTAGACACGTACGGCTGCATTAACATAACCCCCTCCAGAGAGGCGGGTTAGCTATTTGAATATTTAAATGAGTGTATTCCAACAATATTTTAACCAGCACTTAAATTTAACAGTGCATGCATGCTTTCCCAGGCTTCCTGAAACTCACCAGTGAATCCAAGGTGAGAAGACAGGTACAGCAAGCAATTAGAAGAGCAAATGCATGTTAGCCTTTATTACAAAGGGACTGGAGTACAGTATAAGAGTAAAGAAGTCTTACTACAATTATATAGGCCTTGGTGAGACCACACCTGGAGTACTGTTCTCCTTACCTAAGGAAGGATATACTTGCCTTAGAGGGAGTGCAATGAAGGTTCCCTAGACTGCTTCCTGGGATGAGGGGATTGTCCTATGAGGGGAGATTGAGTAGACTGGGCCGATATTCTCTGGAGTGTAGAAGAATGAGAAGTGATCTCATTGAAACATATAAAATTCTTAAAGGGCTTGATGGGGTAGATACTGAAAGGATGTTTCCCCCTGGCTGGGGAGTCTAGAACTAGGGGGCATAGTCTAGGGGGCATAGTCTCAGGATAAGGGGTCGGCCATTTAGGACTAGGATGAGGAGAAATTTATTCACTAAAGGGGCTATGAATCTTTGGAATTCTCTACCCCAGGGAACTGTGGATGCTCAGTCGTTGAGTATATTCAAGACAGAAATTGATAGATTTTTGGATACTAAGGGAATCAAGGGATATGGGGATAGTGGAGGAAGGTGGAATTGAGGTATAAGATCAGCCATAATCTTATTGAATGGTGGAGCAGGCTCAAAGGGCCGTACAGCCTGCTCCTGCTCCTATTTCTTATGTTCTTATATTGAGATTGAACGGCAATTCATGGGGCTCATTAAAATTCTGGCTTACGAAACAATAAATACTCAGTGCTCACAGCTGCTTACTTACCTCCCACTGGGAAAGGGTTTGTTGACAGTTCTTGTGGTGAGAGGCTAATTTGTGCACTTTGGAGTTATTGAGACTCAAGATCAGGATGGGTGGCACCATGGTTGCCTTAAATTGGACCAGGACACATCTGGGGAAAGGTATCTCTCTCCAACTTCTCACTGCAGTGCATCAAGCGATGCATCATTAAATCGAGGCACAGACCTTGTCCAGCCTGAATCCGTGATGAAACTTCTCCCTTTCTTTGTTCAAATGCCTAACTCCTCCAAATTCCATCTTAGGTTTAGCCCTTTAAATATACCAGTTGAGAGCGTGTTATGTGAATCTACGCCACGCCCGCTACTGTGGATTCAACGCCAAACCCAGAAGTAATACTACAATTATAAAAATGCCACAGACCAACGCACTGAAAGTTCTTCCAGATTTCCCACCTTACATTCACACTCCCGGCTCCGAACATGCCTTGGAGTTATTATTGGGTCCATTGTGTCAGCAGCTTAATAATGCAAAACCACTTAAAGATCTAAAATTCAGCAAAACGATATTACTATAGATTATACTGCAGCAAAGGAAGAGGATGCTGTCATAGACATAGTAAAGGAGGAGGTAGTGGGGACACTTGATAGGATAAATATTGATAAAGAGGAGGTATTAGAAAGGCTGGCTGTACCTAAAGCAGATAAATCACCAGGAGCAGATGGGATGCATCCTAGGATGCTGAGGGAATTGAGGGAGGAAATCGCAGAGGTATGGGTCATAATCTTGCAATCCTCCTTATTTACGGGGGTGGTGCCAGAGAATTGCAAATGTTACACCATTGTTCAAAAAAGGGTGTAAAGATAAACCCAGCAACAGGCCAGTCAGTTTAACCTCAGTAGTGGGGAAGCTTTTAGAAACAGTAATCAGGGACAAAATTAACAGTCATTTGGATAAATGTGGATTAATTAAGGAAAGCCAGCATGGATTTGTTAAAGGCAAATCGTGTTTAACTATCATGATTGAATTCTTTGATGAGGTAACAGAGAGGATTGATGAGGGTATTACAGTTAACATAGTGTACATGGATTTCCAAAAGGCGTTCGACAAAGTGCCACATAATAGGCTTGCCAGCAAAGTTGAAGCCCATGGAATAAAAGGGACAGTGGCAGCATGGATACAGAATTAGCTGAGTGATAGGAAACAGAGAGTGGTAATGAACTGTTGTTTATCGGACTGGAGGAAGGTATACAGTGGTGTTCCCCAGGGGTCGGTTCCAGGACCACTGCTTGTCTTGATATATATTAATGACTTGGACGTGGGTGTACAGGGCACAATTTCAAACTTTGCAGATGACACAAAAACTTGGAAGTATAGTGAACAGTGACATAGACAGGCTGGTGAAATGGGCGGACATGTGGCAGATGAAATTTAACGCAAAAAAGTGTGAAGCAATACATTTTGGTAGAAAAAATGAGGAGAGGACATATAACCGAAATGGTACAATCCTAAAGTGGGTGCACGAACAGAGAGACCTGGGGATATGTGTGCACAAATCGTTGAAGGTGGCAGGACAGGTTGAGAAAGCAGTTAAAAAGGCTTACGGGATCCTGGGCTTCCTAAATAGAGGTATAGGGGGAATTTTGCCAGCCCTGGGGAGGCGGGTTTGGTGGCGGGACAGCCGGGAAAATGGCAGAAACTGGGAGCGGGTACCGAACCCGCCTCCAACCCGCTTCCGTGCTATCTTCCAAGGAGGCGGGTCCCCGACTCGCGCTGGGACCCGTCTCCTCGAGGTGGGAAGGGGATTACAGCCACTTAACTGCCTGTTAACAGGCTTATCCCCATTTTACCAACACAAGTGTGGGCTTCCCGACATCGGAAAACCCCGCCAGGGTCAGCAAGGCGAGCAGTGGGTCTGCGGGGGTCAGAGGGTTTGAAAAGTGTGCTGTGGAGGTGAGTGGTGGGTGCAAATGTGGAGAGGTAAGTATGTGAGGTGAGTGAAAAGTGTTAGAAAAAGCTTCCTTACCTTTGTTTCTTCCTGCAGGCTTCAACCGTTGGGGATCCGGAGGCTCCTCATCTCCACATCAGAGATGACAGAATGGCTGCTGCATTCTCCGATGCGCTCCCATTGAAAAAACTCCCCCCATAGAGTACAAAAGTGTGGAAAGTATGATGAACCTGTATAAAACACTGGTTCGGCCCCAACTGGAGTACTGTGTTCAATTCTGGGCACCACACTTTAGGAAGGATGTGAAGGCCTTAGAGCGGGTGCAGAAAAGATTTATGAGAATGATTCTAGGAATGGGGGACTTCAGTTAAGTGGTTAGACTAGAGAAGCGGGGGTTGTTCTCCTTGGAGCAGAGAAGATTGAGAGGAGATTCGATAGAGGTGTTCAAAATCATGAGGGGTCTGGACAGATTAGATAGAAACAGTTCCCATTGGCAGAAGGGTCCAGAACCAGAGGACACAGATTTAAGGTGATTGGCAAAAGGACCAAAGGCGACATAAGAAAAAACTTTTTTACACAGCGAGTGGTTAAGATCTGGAATGCACTGCCTGAAAGGGTGGTGGAGGCAGATTCAATCACAGCTTTCAAAAGTGAGTTGTATAAGTATCTGAAGGAAAGAAATTTGCAGGGCTACGGGGAAAGGGCAGGGGAGTGGGACTAGATGAGGTGCTCTCGCAGAGAGCCAGCACGGGCTCGACGGACCGAATGGCCTTATTCCATGCTGTAACCATTCAATGATTCTACGAAAGTAACTATATGGCTGTGAAAATTAAAGATTTTACAGACAGCTATTTTGGCAGTTGCAGGAACTGAGTCTGATCAAAAATTCTCCATAACATGATGGTATAATTTATTTTTCATGCAAATATCTCTCTGGGAATCACATAGATTGAACCAAAAAACATTTTTTGTTTCTGGTATTGGGTGTTGTGACCAATGTATCTGAGTCTTCATTTCAAAAATATACAGTAGATAGTTTTTCTACTTGCTTTTTAATTTGGAATCTACAGATTAAATTAAGTTTATGGCAAATTGTGACGAAGCATGCGGGAGGACATACACAGGTTAGGAGAGGAGGAAGATAATTGGCAGATGAAGTTAAATTTAGGGAAATATGAAGTCAGGAAAGACAGGAGCAAAGCTATTGAATGGTGGCGTTGCCAGAGTGGGGACAAGGAGAAGCCCTGTCTTACAAGACCAAAGGGTACACGTGGGAACGTAAAGCAGGGGGAGATCACTAAGATAAGGCATTACAAGGACACGGAGGAATTTGAAAGTCAGGGTGAGAATTTTGAATACAATTCACTGAAGCACAGGGAGACAGTGAAGCTTGGAAAGAATGAAGGTGATGGGAGTGCAGAACTTTGTGTGGATGAGGATGGACTGAAGTTATTTAAATTCCATGTATAAGTTAATTGAATACAAATAATAAGCTGTATCTATTCTCATAGATTTTTTTTCCAGTAGAACTTTTTTGGCATACCGAACAACCGCAACTGAACTGTACAACAGCGAATATACTTCAAAAGTATTTGATCAGCTGTGAAGCGCTTTGGGACATGCTGAAAACACTAAAAGCACTATATAAATGCAAGTTCTTTCTTTCTACATAATTATGTATGTTGATACAACTTGAATTTATATATGCCTTTAATGTAGTAATTAGTTCCAAGGCATTTCACAGGAGCGTTATCAGACAAAAATTGACACAGAGCCAAAGAAGGATACATTAGGATAGGTGACTAAAAGCTTGATCAAAGATGAAGGTTTTAAGGAGTGTCTTGAAGGAGGAGATAGAGGTGGAGAGACGACGAAGCTTAGGGAGGGAATTCCAGAGATTAGCGTATAGACAGCTAAAGGCACAGCCGCCAATGTCAGATGAAGGAAAGATGCACACGAGGCCAGAGTTAGAGGAATACAGAATTATTGGAGGGTTTTAGGGCTGGAGAAGGTTACAGAGATAGGGAGGGGTGAGGCCATGGATGGATTTGAAGACAAGATGAGAATTTTAAAATCCAGACATTCGTGAACCAGGAGCCAATGTAGGTCAGTGAGCACAGAGGTGATGGTTGAATGGGACTTTGTGCAAATTAGGATATAGGCCACAGAATTTTGGATGAGCTTAAGTTTTTGGAGGGTAAAAGATGGGAAGCCGGCCAAGAGAGTATTGGAATAGTTGAGTCTGGAGGTAACAAAAGCATGGATGAGGATTTCAGCAGCAGATGGGCAGAGGCAGAGATGGGCGATATTACAAAGATGGAAGTGACGTTCTTGGTGATGGAGACGATATCGGGCTGGAAGCTCAGCTCAGGGTCAAATCGGATGGTGAGGTTGCGAACAGTCTGGTTCAGCCGAAACCAGGGAGGGGGATGGAAATTAATGACAATGGATCAGAGTTTACGACGGGGACTGAAGATAATGGGGGAGAAATTCAGTATCACCCCGTTTGGGGCATTAGTATCGGGCGGGCGCGAAATTTTGCGCCCGGCACAAATTATCGCCACCTACTGGTAAATTGGCCTGCTTCGCCCCAGGAGGTGCTTGGAGCACTAAAACAGGCGCTGCACGACTGTCTTAAGGCACTAAGCCGGAGAAGCGAGGCGCTATCACCGAAGGCGGGCGCAGCGCAGGTGCAGCCAGTTAGCGATTGCACGCAGACACGCTGGCGCCAGTCAGCTCTTAAAGGGGAGGTTCGATCTTGGATTGCAGCCACACCCTGCGCATCGGAGCCCTGATTCTCGGCCTGGACAGACCTGCTGCCACATTCTTAAGCCTAGGACCATGGAGAGGGCCAGCGAGCGCAGCGGTTCAGTGAGGGGGCCTTGCAGGTTCTGGTTGGTGCAGTGGAGCGCAGGCAATCTATCCTGTTCCCGGACAGTGGCAGGAGGCCGCTGCCCAACGACTATCGCAAAGCTTGGAGGGAGGTGGCTCACAGAGTGACCTCCAGCAGCATGGTGCCTAGGACCCCTGTGCAATGCAGGAAGAAGTTCAACGACCTCACTCGGGTCATCAGGGTGAGTGCCCTTTTCAGAATCCTCTTCATCCCTGCATGTCGACCTCACTTTATGGCTAAAGGGTCCTGATAGCCCCAATGCCCAGCCCTCATCCAACACCTTTCAGGAAATTCACATGCACATTCAGCACTTTACACACTGTAAGGGCTAATCGACCATGGGAGGCAGTGCAGCCAAGATCAGGGCTTCACACTGTAAGGGCTATTTGACCATGGGAGGCAGTGCAGCCAAGATCAGGGCTTCACACTGTAAGGGCTATTCGACTATGGCAGGCAGTGCCGCCAAGATCAGGGCTTCACACTGTAAGGGCTATTCGACCATGGGAGGCAGTGCAGCCAAGATCAGGGCTTCACACTGTAAGGGCTATTCGACCATGGGAGGCAGTGCAGCCAAGATCAGGGCTTCACACTGTAATCAGAGCCCATCCTTTCTCTTGCAGGGCAAGCTGGCGCATAACAGGAGGCAGCAGCAATGGACCGGGGGAGGCCGGCCTCACCTTCAAGCCCTCACCGATCTGGAGCAGCGAGTCCAGCGGATTATGGCAGGCCGGATGATTGGCCCCGTCGCCACTGGAGCTGCCGACCCCGTTATGGACAGCAATGGTAAGGTCATCACTTTTTTGACCTCTCTCCTTCCACTTGTGCCTCACACCAGCATCCTTTGCCACTATCGAACCAATACAGTACATTGCAGCACTCATGCCTCCCTCGCTGCCACCCTGTCCTCACGCTAAAGCCACTCTTGTACCTCCCTGCTTTCAGATGCTGATTCGCCAGGTGAGGCTAGATTCTTGAGGGACTTAATTGGTAACGTTGTGGTGGCGAGATGAGAAGCCAATGCAGGAGATTCTCTGGCTACGACTCGATAGGTAAGAGTGGAACCAAACAAGGGCAGTCCTACTTAGCTGGACAATGGAAGAGAGGATGATGTGGTCAACCTTGTCAAAAGCTGCAGACAATTTGAGAAAAATGAGGAGGGATAGTGCACCATGGTCATAGTCACAGAGGATGTCACATCTGACTTTGATTATGGCTGGTTCAGTGTAGTGGCAGGGGCGGAAACCTGATTGGAGAGATTCAAACATGGAGTTGCAGGAACGATGGGCACGAATTTAGGAGGTGACAACATATTCAAGGAATTTGGAGAGGAAAAGGATGTTGGAGATGGGGCGGTAGTTTGCAAGGACAGAGGGATCAAGAATTTTTTTTTGAGGCGGGGCTTTGAAGGGGAGGGGGGAAATATCTGAGGAGTCGGAACCATTTACAGTGTCAATTAGCATAAGGGTCAGGAAGGAAAGTTGGGTGGTCAGCAGTTTAGTGGAAATAGGGTTGAGGGAGAGAGAGGTGTGTTTCATGGACAAGTTGAGCTTAGAGAGGGCGTGAGGAGGAGATAGGAGAGAAATGAGAGAGAGATGCAAGTTCAGGACTAGGGCAGGGAGTAATCTTAGTGGAAGCTTGACTTGGTGGGCTAGAGGAAGGGAGGGATGTGGCAGAGGCAGCTCCTCGCACTTGCTGTTGAAGGTGAGGGTGGAGGGGTCAGGGGAGCGCGGTATAAAGAGATGGTTGGTAATAGAGAAAAGAAACCTGGGGTTATTTTCCAGGATGAAAGTGGAGTAGTAAACAGTTTTGGCAGAGTACAGCAGGGCTCGATAGTACTTGATGTGATCCAGCCAGATCTGGCGATGAATGGCTAAACCAGTTGTGCACCATAAACGTTCAAATCTGCATCCCTTGGACTTAAGGGAGTGAAGTTGGGAGCCATACCAAGGGGAAAGAGTAGGGTGGGAGAGAGTAAGGGTTTTACTGGGGACAAGAGCATCAAAGGTGAAGTTGAGGGCGTGATTGAGCAGATCGATAGATGTAGAGGCATTGTGGCAAATGGAGGGCCAAAGGCCAAAGGCAGTTGAGTGTTTGAAAGTGTCATTGTAAATGACATGGGGGAGAGATTTTCCCAGGTGGACATAGAACAAAGTGGAGTTGGAAATGGGGAAGGGGATGTGAGTAGTGAGGGATACAAGGAAGTGATCAGGCACTGTCTGTGATTGAGACAACAGGAATAGTGAGGCCATGTGAGATGGCAAGGTCAAAAAGGTGGCTGGAAATACGGCTAGGAGAGTTTATATGGAGGGAGAAGTTAAGGGAGGACAGCAGAAGTGTGAACTTAGAGGAGAGCGAGAAAGGTAAATTGAGATAGAGGTTGAAATCACCGAGGATGAGCAGTCACTCAGTGAAGAGGCTAAGGGAGGAAACCAGTGAGGATAGCTATGTAAAGAACTCAGGGTGGGGCTTGGGTGGGTGGTAGAGAACAAGGGGGAAAAATTCGGTATCGCCCCATTTGGGGTGCCATTATTGGCGGTGCGCAAAGTTTAGCGCCTGGCGCTAATTATCGCCTCCGACAGCAAACTTGGCTTTTATTGCCCCGGAGGTGATTGGAGCGCTAAATCAGGCACTACACACCTCTCTTAAGGCGCTAAGGCCGAGGAACGAGGCGCTACCTCACAGCGCTGGCGAAGCTCATGTGATGTTAGTCAGCAATGGAACACAAACACACTGGCACCGTCCAATTCTTAAAGGGGAGTTCTGACGAATGGTCATTGACCTGAAATGTTAACTCTGTTTCTCTCTTCACAGATGCTGCTTGACCTGTTGAGTTTCTCCTGCATTTTCTGTTTTTATCTTAAAGGGGAGGGTTGATCTTGCTCTCCATCCACATCCTGCTCATTGCAGCCTTGAATCTCGGCCTGAATCTCAGCCTGGAGAGACCTGTACATCAAATCTGCTGGAAAGAACAATGGAGAGAACCAGGAAAAGAGCTCAGAATGCAGACCCCATAGTCCCTTCTAAATCGATACAAGGAAGGGCAAATCCAAATCAACCTGCAAAGTGCTGTTCAGTACCCAAAACTCCTTCACACAGCGTTGAATCTCTCCAGAAGTCTCTCTCTCTCTCTCTCAGAATGCGTGGAAGTGGTGCAAAAATGTCAGTGACAAAAAAAGGCACGAAGTGGTCACCTTTAAATAGCGCTCCCCTAGACCCTTTCTGACAGCATAACGCTCCCCTCAACCTGTCGTTGCTAGCGGCAGGTGGTAAGGCAGGGGCGCCACTCAATTTCCGGTCCGGGGCACTAATGGGGCGTTGCGCACTCGACTGACGTCACGATCTGCCGGCGCAGGAGATCGTGGTGGTAGTGTTTAGCGCCGCTGCAAAATGTCTAGTTAATTTCGCGAGCGGCGCAAACATCGCTGCGCCCGGGCGCTAGTTACTTTGCGCCCCACTTGGCACCCTCTTAAGACGCTAACGGGAGGCGCAACCAACTGAATTTTTTGCCCCAAGGGCTTTAAGGGGGAGGCGAGAGGGGTGGAACAAGGTAAGATGCTCAAAGAGGGAGAAGGTGCCAGAGGAACAGGAGAACAGATCAACATGAGATTTGGTGATAAGTGCCAGGTGATGGAAGGTATAGCCAGGTGGGGAGGTTTCAGTAAGGAGGAAAGTGTCATCACCCATGAGCCACGTTTCCGTCTAGGCCATGATTTCAATGCAATCATCCACAATATGGTCATGGATGGCAGGGGCCTTGTCCCCAAGTGAACAGACATTCTGGAGTGAGATATGGAGAGGGTCAGTGATTGTTCATCAGTTGGCAGAGCCCACAGAGTCAACAATGGGAGCGATGAGTGGGACAGGAAGGAGGTTGGCATGATTAGCCTCTAGTGGGCGTGTTAGGTAAGAAGGTCGGTGCAGTGTATGTACCTTTAAGAGAGGACTACTTTTACAGCTCCTGTATACTGTAGTACTGGCAGTGACCACACCTGTATATAAGCCGTGAGCATGCCTCTGTACCCCCAGTCTTGAGACTACCCTACTCCAGTAAATACCTGTTGATTGTTAAGTTACAGCATCCGTGTGGTTATTGAAAAACATCATACTCTCAGAATCACGGATCTAACAGTGGCGATGAGTGGCGATTCAAATCTACCTGCAATTCTGCATTTCCCTTCGAGGATTCGCTCCGGGAGGGCGGTGGAAGAAAGTCGAGGCCAGAAACACGGGCGTCGACCACGAGCAACCACCCAGTTGTCCAGCAGAGAGTGAACATCGCAGGGGAGGCTGTGGAGAGCCGGGCTTGGTTCCCCAGCCACGACGATCAGCAACAGACTGACGACAGGTACAGCGCAGACCTTTCCCGGACAGCGGTGGCTGGAGCCGACCGACAGCAGAGAAAAAGCCGAGCAGCGTCGACGGGGTAAGATAGAGGTTGAAGCGCACAGGGCGCAGCCGGTGGTTGTAAACTGAGCGGCGTCAAGGAAAAACAAAACGGAGAGAGAGAGGCGACATATGTGGAACGTATTGAGGTGTACTGCAGGGTGAATGAAGTGCCAGATGCTAGGAAAGCACTGGTTTTGTTAAATTCCATGGGTGCAAAAACTTATGGGTTACTGCAAAACCTAATAACCCCAGAGAAGCCTGTGAATAAGAATTTCGAAAGCATAGTAGAAATCCTACAGGACCACTTAAACCCCACACCGCTGCTGATAGCAGAACGATTTAAGTTCCATAAAAGGAACCAACACAAAGACGAAAGCAATGCTGAGTACTTAACGGAACTGCGCAAGCTATCGAAACACTGCCAGTTTGGAGTGGGACTAGCAGAGACGTTAAGGGACAAGTTTATGTGTGGGCTTCAAAGTGAAGGAACCCAGAAATGGCTTCTATCAGAAAAGGATCTTACGCTGGACAAGGCTTTCAGTATGGCAGTATCACACGAAGCAGCCGCAAGGGGTGCTGCAGAGATACAACGGAGACCGCAAGAATATGGCACCAATGAAATGTCCTATGGAACAGGGAAGTGTTATCGCAGCGGCAGAACAACACACGACCAGAAGGATTGTTGGTTCAAGGACCAAGTGTGCAGACAGTGTGGAAAAGCAGGACACATAGCAAGAGACTGCAGGTCTGGGAAGAAAACCAACAGCAAGAAATCTCCACAGGAGAAGTACAAAAAGGTACACAAGGTGATGGACAGTAGTTCAGATGAACAGAAAATGACACAGACTCCGGAAGCAAGGAGCTGGGTTGTCTGAAACTACATAAGGTAACCAAAATGGAGGATCACCAGACTATCTGGGTTACACTCAAGATAGATGGAGTCCAAGTGAAAATGGAATTGGACACAGGATCAGCCCTAACAGTCATAAGCCAAAGGGACTACAAGCGGCTATTTTCACATATACCCTTGAAAGCTACAGAGATTGTCTTGAAGACGTACACGGGGCAAAAAATCTACCCTAAAGGAAAAATAAGGGTGAAAGTGATATACAAAGGCCAGGAAATACCTAAAATGGACTTATATGTATTGCCAGATGGAGGACCACCACTGCTAGGACGTGAATGGATCCGGAAGATACAATTAGATTGGCATTCCATACAGGCACTGAAGGTTGAGGCCAAAAAGGATGACGACGTCACGCCTGGACGACTGTCAAAAATGCTAACTGACGCAAAAGAAGTGTTCCAGGAGGGACTCAGAACACTAAAAGGCATAACAGCAACGATTAAAATAGAGGAAAATGCAAGCCCAAAGTTTCTGAAGGCCAGACCAGTGCCTTATGCAATCAGACCAGCTGTCGAAGCAGAGCTGGAAGGGTTGGAACGTTCAGGAGTACTGTCCAAAGTAGACTGGAGCGAGTGGGCTACACCCATCATTCCTGTAATGAAGAGGTCGTTGAGTAATACGCCTGGGGAACCAAAGAAGGTCCGCATCTGTGGGGATTTTAAGGTGACAGTGAACCCAGTCCTTCACACGGTACAATATCCGCTTCCACGAATTGAGGATATTTTCGCCTCACTATCTGGAGGTAAACGCTTCACCAAAATTGATCTAGCCCAGGCGTACTTGCAAATGGAGGTAGAAGAATCCTCAAAACAATACCTCATGATCAACACTCATAAAGGTCTCTATCAATACAACCGGCTGGTGTTCGGGGTAGCATCGGCTCCGGCTATTTGGCAAAGGGCGATGGATCAAGTCCTGCAAGGGATTCCAGGGACCCAGTGTTATTTGGACGACATCCTGGTCATGGGCGAAAATGACAGTGATCACCTCGCCAACTTGGAGAAGGTGCTCACCAGATTAAAGGAATATGGGCTACTAGCTAATCGCCACAAGTGTGAGTTTTTCCAGAAGCAGATCTCGTATTGTGGCCACGTCATCGATGAAGAGGGGTTACATAAGTCCCCTGAAAAGATTGAGGCAGTAGTCAAGGCTCCAGCACCTGAAAATGTGTCACAACTGAGGTCGTTCCTCGGGCTGGTAAACTACTACCATAAGTTCTTACCAAATTTGTCCACAGTATTACACCCACTGAACACCCTACTGCAAACAGGGGTACCATGGAAGTGGAATGACGAACGTAGACGAGCTTTCCAGAAGTGCAAAGAATTGATCACATCAAAAGAGGTGTTGGCCCATTTCAACCCAGCACTACCAATTCGTTTGGCATGTGAAGCATCACCCTATGGTATTGGAGCGGTGCTGTCGCACAAATTCCCAGACGGGTTGGAGAGGCCAGTAGCCTTTGCGTCTCGGTCACTAACCTCAGCCGAGCGCAACTACGCCCAGATTGACAGGGAGGCCCTCAGCCTAGTATGGGGAGTAAAAAAATTCAACCACTATCTGCATGGGCAGAAGTTCACCTTGCTGACTGACCACCAACCACTTGTCTCCATCTTTAATCCTAAGAAGGGCGTTCCAGTGATGACTGCACAACGGTTACAAAGATGGTCCCTGTTTCTAGGGGCGAATCAATATGAAATAGAATATAAAGACACGAAACAGCATGGAAACGCTGATGGGCTATCACGCCTGCCACTGCCTACTGTGGAGGAAGCACCAGCAGTGGACCCTATCGAGATATTTTATTCATCAATAATTGAACGATTGCCAGTAACGAACGCGGATATAGAGAAGGAGACCCACAATGATCCGACGCTGTCTCGGGTATATGATTTGACGGTGAGGGGATGGCCAACACATGACGACTCACTGTTGCCAGCTTTCTCATCCAGAAGAGAACAGCTGTCAGTATGCCAGGGGACAGCGATGTGTGGATCCAGAGTGGTGATTCCACCCAAGTTAAGGGAGAGAGTGCTAAATGAGCTTCATGAAGGTCATCTGGGGGGAGTGAAAATGAAAAGCCTTGCTAGGGCTTATGTGTGGTGGCCGGGAATCGATCAACAAATCGAAGACCTAACCAAGAGCTGCTCAGGATGCCAGAAGATCCAAAATGCACCACCACATGCCCCTCTACACCCATGGGAGTGGCCCTCCTCTCCATGGCAACGGGTGCATATTGATTTCGCTGGTCCATTCATGGACTCAATGGGCCAGAAATTCGTGACCAAATGCGTGAGTACAGTCGGGGTACTCACGCATCTGGCCGTTGGAAATGCCGGCGTTCAGCATGCACAGTGCATGCGGGGAACGCCGGCATTTCCAGACCTCGGAACGAAGGGGTTCATAGGCACAGCGCGTGAGACTGCACAGGCAGCGCTTGCGCAGTGAACTTCGTAGATTTCATTCATGGATTCAGTGAGGGTAAGCCCTTACAAGTTACACTTGAAAAAAGCAGGTGTAAAGTTGTTCCAAGGCTGCGGAGGAAGATATATTTTATCGT
The DNA here is from genome assembly GCF_052327205.1 of Somniosus microcephalus. Lineage (NCBI taxonomy): Eukaryota > Metazoa > Chordata > Chondrichthyes > Squaliformes > Somniosidae > Somniosus > Somniosus microcephalus. Next base: position 125,255,715 of record NC_140995.1, on the reverse strand, counting down.
GGAGCTTCTGAAAGGCAATATTTTTGTTTGGGAAAGGGAGGGAAGTTATTTTAAGAAATTTTAAGTAAGTTTTAAAGTTTAAATTTTTTTTTTTAAACGGGTTTTCAGAACGGTAGGTAGAAGGAACAATTGTGGCTGTGTGAATGGAATGTGAAAATGAGTGTTCTAAAATGAGTAATGTAACATTTCCAGCACTTTTAAGAAAGAAACTTTTCATCAGTAATAAGTAATTATGTATGTATGTCCGCATATATTCCTTTACGTATATGTATGTATGTTTTATATTCCTTTACTTATGTGTATGAATGTATGTTTTTAATTATGATTTTCCAATAAGTTACTTTCTCTGAAAGTCATAATTAAATAATACATTCATACACATAAGTAAAGGAATATATACATAACACGCAAAGGAATATATACAGACATACATACTTTCAGAAGCTCCACGATAAGAAATATCTTCCTCCGCAGCCTCTGGAGCAACTGTACCCATGCTTTTTTCATGTGTAAGTTGTAAGGACTTGACCTCACTGAAAGCATGAATGAAAGCGGCGAATTTTACTGCGCACGCGTTCTGCCTCTGAACCCCTTCGTTCAGAGGACAGGAAATGCCGGTTTTCCCCGCATGCGCTGTGCATGCTGAAAACCGGCATTTCCTCCGGCCAGACGCGTAAGTACCCCGACCGTACTCGCGCATTTGGAAGGGAATTACTGGGCCAACATTTTACATGTCAATAAAATGAAAAATTTAACAATTGCACGATTTGCCCCCTCGCATCTGCGACTGAGGGTCCAAGGAGGTGCATTGCGCAAGAGGTCATCGTCGTACATATCCTCACACTGTTCCCTTTCGGGAACTGTATGAAGTGGTGGAAGGATTTATGGCCGTGATTAACGCTCATTCCGTGACCGTAACCATCTTTGAACCAGCCATTAGGGTGGTTAGTCCTATGGCGTGAGGGTTTTACGGGCTCCCACAACCCATCTGAGGGGGGGGGGCCACCCACACCCACGGACGCAAGTATCCCGCTGAATGTCCACCCAGAATTTATAGTTGGAGCTCCAACTCCACTTGCCGGGACTGTCTGGAGTGGGGTTCGAAACCCTACTCCTTCTGGCCCAGCGGCGGGGATGCTTACTGCTACGCAAAAGGCCCACTCCGCACAAAAGGTGACACCCATACGTTTCCTGCGCCTTTTCCCTCCCCGTGGCTGGAGCCCTATGCTGCCACTTGAAAGACCAAGCTATCATCTGCCCTTTTTGCGGCGCCTTTGACTTCTCATTACCAATGATGAGCAGGCGTTGCGCCTCCACCTCCTTGAGGAGATTGCTGAGGTCATCATCAGTTCAATTGTGAGTTCTTTTAATGCCGTGAATTGTGCTCATTCCAGCCATTTCACGTTGCTAATCGGATTGGGCCTTTGGCATAGCGGTAGGATCCCCGCCGCTGGGCCAGATCAGGGTAGGGTTTCTGAACCCCGCTCCAGACAGTCCCGGCAAGTGGAGTCGGAGCTCCGGCTCTAAATTCTGGGTTGACATCCAGTGGGATATTTGCGTCCGTGGGTGTGGGTGGCCCCCCTCCTTGTATAGCTTGTGGGAGCCCGTAAAACCCTCCCGCCATAGGACTAACCGCCCTAATGGCTGGTTCAAAGATGGTTACGGTCACGGAATGAGCGTTAATCACGGCCATAAATCCTTCCACCACTTCATACAGTTCCCCAAAGGGAACAGTGTGAAGACACGTATGACGACGACATTGCTAAATAAATAAATGGAATTTAAAAAATTCTTTTAGGGCTTTTAAAAGTCTTTAAATTACTTTAATTCTGTTTAAAACTACTTCAGATTCTTCAAAATAATGTAAACATTTTTAAAAGTTTATAAAAGTTACCAAAATCTTCAAAAAACTTCCAAAAACCTATTTAAACTGCTGCTTTGCATGTAAAAATGCTTAGCAGCTTGGCAGAAACATTGGGGGCGTGTCCTGTGAAACTGAGACCTCAAGGGGCGTGTCTCAGTTGCACAGCGCGCTACAGGCTTCGCGCTGGCTGCACTCCTGGGCGGCGTGACGTCATACGCTGCCCGGGATTCTTCTTTTTGAAACACGAATTCCAGGCGTCCCTGGAGGTGATCGGCAGGCGCGTCGGGTAAGTGCAAATCGGGACCTTGCACGCGCGGCAAGCCCCGTTCACGAATTTCTGGCCCAATGTTCTTAATAGCAGTGGATGCTCATTCGAAATGGCCTGAGGTGATAAAAATGTCCTCAACCACTACAGAGAAAACGATTGCAGTCCTACGGACCATATTTGCCAGGAACGGCTTGCCAGAGCAGATTTGCTCTGATAATGGACCACAGTTTGTGTCCGAAGAGTTTTGAAAATTTATGAGAAGAAATGGGGTAAGGCATTACACATCCGCCCCGTATCATCCAGCCACAAATGGATTGGCTGAGAGGTTCGTACAAACCTTTAAGAAGTGTGGTAAACCACTGTTTGCATTCCATTGTGTACATGCCTGGACATGCCTCGGCTGACTCCTCCCACAAGTCCTAGTATAAAGGTGGCTGCTCCCCAGCCCTTTGTATTTCTGGACCGGTCGACCACTCGAGGCAGACCTCCATTCTTTTGTTAATAAAAGCCTTTGGTTACTCTTCTAACTCTCAGTCTTTTATGAGTAATTGATAGCGCATCAATTTTATTAACAAAATTTTTATAATGGAAAAGATCCTCACACCAGCATGCCTGGACTTAAATCATCGGGAGGCGGACTCATCCACCAAGTTTACTCACTGGCTTAAGTGTTTCGAAAAATTCCTGACCGCCTCCGAAGCAATCAAATCGGAAGAGGACAAACTGGATGTCCTGACCTCCAAAGTGAACCACCGAGTGTACTCGGTCATCCAAGACGCGACCTCATACGCGGATGCTATCAAGCTCCTCAAGGACCAGTACACGCGCCCAGTGAACAAAGTGTACGCCAGGCACCTTCTGGGGAGTCGTAAACAACAACCTGGGGAATCGACCATGGAATATCTTCAGGCACTGTCCGTGCTTGGCCGGGCCTGTGGGTGTAAGGATGTAAAGGCCGCCGTGTACACAGAGGAACTTATCCGGGACGCTTTTGTAGCGGGCCACAGATCCAATTACACCCGACAGCGACTGTTGGAGCAGAGTGACCTCAAACTCAACAAGGCCTCTGAACTCGCACTATCATTGGATGCAGCCTACCAGGGCATGGATGCCTACTCCTCTGCACCGTGGACGCCGCGGGGAACGACAGCCTGGGACACGGTAGGACCGCCTCATAGCGCCGTGCCACCCCAGCCACACCCCAGCAACGGCCCAACTACCGCAGCAGTGTCCCAAGGCCAGACAGCAGTGCCCCAAGGCCAGAAATGCTACTTCTGTGGCCAGGCAAAACACCCCAGAGCGCGCTGCCCGGCGAAAAATGCGATCTGCTCGGGCTGCGGGAAGAAGGGACACTACGCTAGCGTCTGCAGGGCCAAAGCCACCCCGAACCCCAGCAGCGCCGCGTGTGGGCCATGCGGGCCGCCATCTTGGGCCTCCTCGGCCATGTGCGAATCACCGGTACAGCAGCCATTTTGGACGCCTCCAGCCACATGGGGATCATGGACGCCGCCATCTTGGACGACAGCCGGGACGCAGCAGGCCCCCGACACCGCCTCATCTGATACCCGCAGCGACACACCGACCCCTACGCTGGCATCCGTTACACTGGACCAAGCGAGACCGCACCAACTGGCCAGTTCCACAATGGACATTAAGGTAAATGGTCACGATACAATCTGCCTTTTTGACTCTGGGAGCACGGAGAGCTTCATCCACCCTGACACGGTGCGGCGTTGCTCTCTCCCAGTCCTGCCTGCGCACCAGCGGATTTCTATGGCCTCCGAGTCCCAGTCAGCGGACATTGGCGGCTACTGCGTGGTGACACTCATAGTAGACGGGACTGTGTACGATAATTTTAAACTTCTGGTCCTGCCCGACCTCTGCGCTGCCGTTCTACTGGGGTTAGATTTTCAGTGCCACCTTAAAAGTGTTACGATGGCGTACGGTGGACCCCTCCCCCCACTCACAGTCCGCAGCCAGCAGCTTCCAAATTGCCCGCCGCGCACCAGGTGCAACCTCTCCACACTCCGAGTCACCCCCCCCCCACTGTTTGCTAACCTCACCCCCGACTGTAAGCCCATCGCCACAAAGAGCAGACGATACAGCGCCGGGGACAGGGTTTTCATTAAAACCGAAGTGGAGCGGCTCCTGAAGGAAGGGATTATTGAGGGCAGCACCAGCCCCTGGCGAGCCCAGGTTGTGGTCGTTAAGACCGGCGAGAAGCAGCGCCTGGTCATCGACTACAGCCAGACAATAAATCGCTACACCCTACTGGACGCTTACCCACTCCCCCGCATAGCTGATATGGTCAATCAGATCGCGCAGTACCGCGTCTTCTCGACCATTGACCTGAAATCAGCATACCACCAGCTCCCTATCTGCCCTGAGGACCGCCAGTATACTGCCTTTGAGGCAAACGGCCGCCTCTATCACTTCCTTAGGGTTCCCTTTGGCGTCACCAATGGGGTCTCCGTCTTCCAAAGGGAGATGGACCGGATGGTAGATCAAAATGCGTTGCAGGCCACTTTCCCATACCTGGACAATGTGACCATCTGCGGCCGTGACTTGCAGGACCATGACGCAAACCTCGAAAAATTCCTCCGCACCGCCCAACTCCTGAACCTGACAAATAACAAGGAGAAGTGCATATTCCGCACAAACCGCCTCGCCATCCTTGGCTGTGTTGTGGAACACGGAGTCATCGGTCCCGACCCCGACCGGATGCGTCCCCTTATGGAACTCCCACTGCCCCACTGCCTCAAGGCCCTGAAGAGGTGCCTAGGGTTTTTCTCCTATTACGCCCAGTGGGTCCCCTACTATGCGGACAAGGCCCGTCCGCTGATCAAGTCCACCTCTTTTCCCTTGACGGCAGAGGCCCGCTTAGCCTTCCACCGTATCAAGGAGGACATCGCCAAAGCCACCATGCACGCAGTGGACGAATCCATCCCCTTCCAGGTGGAAAGCGACGCGTCCGACTTTGCCCTGGCCGCTACCCTCAATCAGGCGGGGAGACCCGTGGCCTTCTTTTCACGAACCCTCCAGGGCCCGGAGCCCAGACACTCCGCTGTTGAGAAGGAGGCCCAGGCTATTGTGGAGGCTGTGCGTCATTGGAGGCACTACCTGGCCGGAAAACGATTTACCCTGCTCACTGACCAGCGTTCAGTCGCTTTCATGTTTAACAACAAGCAGAGGGGCAAAATCAAAAATGACAAGATCTTGAGGTGGAGAATCGAACTTTCCACCTACAATTACGAGATCTTGTACCGGCCCGGGAAGCTCAACGAACCCCCGGATGCTCTATCGCGTGGCACCTGCGCCAGCGCGCAGATCAATAGACTGCGGGCCCTCCACAATGACCTCTGCCACCCGGGGGTCACCAGGTTCTTCCACTTCGTCAAGGCCCGCAACCTACCTTACTCCATTGAGGAGGTCAGGACCATGACCGGGAACTGCCAAGTCTGCGCTGAGTGCAAACCGCACTTTTATAAACCAGACAGGGCCCACCTGATAAAAGCCACTCGCCCCTTCGAGCGCCTGAGCGTCGATTTTAAAGGGCCTCTCCCCTCCTCCGACCGCAACGTGTACTTCCTCAATATTATTGATGAGTACTCCCGTTTCCCGTTCGCCATCCCCTGCCCGGACATGACCAGTGCCACGGTCATTAAATGCCTAAATGACCTCTTCACCCTGTTCGGTTTCCCCAGCTATATCCATAGCGACCGGGGCTCATCGTTTATGAGCGACGAACTCCGTCAGTACCTGCTAACTAGGGGTATTGCCACAAGCAGGACCACTAGTTACAACCCCCGGGGGAACGGACAGGTGGAAAGAGAAAATGCGACAGTTTGGAAGGCCGCCCTGCTAGCCTTAAAGTCTAGGGGCCTTCCAACCTCCCGCTGGCAGGATGTGCTACCCGATGCGCTCCACTCTATTCGGTCACTGCTCTGCACTGCCACTAACGCCACCCCTCATGAGAAAATGTTTGTCTTCCCAAGGAAGTCCACATCGGGGACATCGCTACCGCCATGGCTGACGTCCCCAGGGCCGGTCCTACTGAGAAGACACGTGAGGACCCATAAAACGGACCCCCTGGTCGAGAGGGTCGACCTCCTCCACGCCAACCCCCAGTACGCTTACATTGCGTACCCGGACGGGCGGGAGGACACAGTCTCCATAAGAGACCTTGCACCCTCGGGGGCTGCAGTAACCCACTACCCACTACCACCCCCCCCCACGATCCGATATCCAGCCCCAGCAGACGGCAGGCCTGGGTCCCGCGACCCGCTCAACATCTACGAGGACGACACGCCAGCGCCACAGCCTACGCGGGACTTGATGCCGGAAGCTTCACTACCCCTGCCGTCGCCACGCCGATCACAGCGGCAGACAAGACCTCCGGAGAGACTCCAATACACTAACTTTTAATACACTTAACCCCGCCGGACTCAATTTTAAACAAGGGGTGAATGTGGTAAACCACTGTTTGCATTCCATTGTGTACATGCCTGGACATGCCTCGGCTGACTCCTCCCACAAGTCCTAGTATAAAGGTGGCTGCTCCCCAGCCCTTTGTATTTCTGGACCGGTCGACCACTCGAGGCAGACCTCCATTCTTTTGTTAATAAAAGCCTTTGGTTACTCTTCTAACTCTCAGTCTTTTATGAGTAATTGATAGCGCATCAAGAAGGCGATAAAGGCCATGTGCGACGATGAAATTCCACTACAGCATAAGGTGGACAATTTCTTATTAGCCTACCGGAACGCGACACATGCAGTTACCAACCAGACCCCGGCCATGATGTTCTTTAACCGAAGGTTGAGATCTTGTCTGGACTTGCTCAGACCAAATGTGCGAAGAAATGTTGAGGATAAACAATTCCAGCACATCAATGAGAAGCCGACAAGGAGCTTCAACGTAGGACAACCAGTCTTGGCCCGTGACTACCGAACAGAGAAATGGCAACCCGGAACGATATGCACAAGGCAGGGGCCATTAATGTACACAGTGGATGTCGGGGAGAACATTGTGAGATGCCACGTCGATCAGATCTTAGCGTCACAGGAACGAGTCAACCCCATGTCTCGCGTACCTGGGGATGAACCCGACATACCGGTAGCATCTACCTCCGAAGCAGTAGCAGTGGAAACCGATGAACTAACCGACGAAAAGGGGCCAGAATCGCCTCTGCACCAAGAACAAGAACCTCAGGAAAGGCGCTATCCCGAAAGGATCAGGAAGCCGCCCCAAAGACTGAATCTATAAATGGACTATTGTTGTTTAATGTACATGTTAAAGTGTTAATTGTTATTTGAATATTATGGGTACTGCTAATCTAAAAGGGGAGGAATTGCAGTGTATGTACCTTTAAGAGAGGACTACTTTTACAGCTCCTGTATACTGTAGTACCGGCAGTGACCACACCTGTATATAAGCCGTGAGCATGCCTCTGTACCCACAGTCTTGGGACTACCCTACTCCAGTAAATACCTGTTGATTCTTAAGTTACAGCATCCGTGTGGTTATTGAAAAACATCATACTCTCAGAATCACGGATCTAACAGTCGGCAAGAGCATAGGATGGGGCAGTTGGAGTTGCTGCTTGGAAGGAGGCAGCAACAAGTGCCTTGAGGGGCCCTTAGGAGAATGCTGTAAGAGACACAGAGGAAAGTTGAGGTCTTACCCGAGAGGCAATTTAGTCCAGGATGGCAGAATGAGATAGGAAGATCGAGGAATAGCGAAATGTTGGGGTATGGATTTGGGGGTCAAAGTACCCAAGAAAAGTGAAATGAAAGGAGGCATGACTAGGTAACAGGAAGGTGTGGAGAGAGGATAGAAGGGCCCAAGAGGGGTAAAGAGAAGAGAAAGAGAGATAGAAGTAATGGGCTTGGGTCCGGAGTGGCAGCCAAAATGCACATGCGAATGAACAGATGGAAACACAGGTTATATATGTTACGTCCGTGTATAATAAGACACAGACTGCGGAGAACGGTACAACAGGTGTTTACTCAACGTGGCTCACACTGCAACTGAACTGTACAGATTACTACTCAGTGTTATATACAGGTGTGGTCACTGCCGGTACTGCAGTATACATGAGCTGTAAAAGATAGCTCCCCCCTTAAAGGTATATACATTACAATTCCTCCCCTTTTAGATTAACAGTACCATAACACTCATTTAACAATTAAATATCAAACTAATTACAATTAACACTTTTAACATGCAACATTAGCTGAAAATAGTCTATTTATATATTCAGTCTTTGGGGAAGCTTCCTGATCCTTTCTGGATAGCGCCTTTTGCAAGTGTCTTGCTCTTGGTGCGGAGGCGATTCTGGCCCCCTGTCGTCGGTTGGTTCATCAGCTTCCGATGCTACTGTTTCTGGGGTAGATGCGACCTGTACGTCGGGTTCATCACCAGGTACGTATGGGCGAGGCATGGGGTTGACTTGTTCCTGTGACTCTAGGATCTGGTCAGCATGGCGTCTCACGATGCTCTCCCCAACGTCCACTGTGTACATTAGTGGCCCCTGCCATGTGCATATCGTTCCTGGCTGCCATTTTTCTGTTCGGTAGTCGCGGGCCAAGACTGGTTGCCCTACATTGAAGCTCCTTGTTGGCTTCTCATGGATGTGCTGGAATTGCTTACTCTCAACATCTCTTCGTATGTTTGGTCTGAGCAAATCCAGGCGAGATCTTAACCTTCGGTTAAAGAACATCATGGCTGGGGCCTGGTTGGTGACTGCATGTGTCGCATTCCGGTAGGCGAACAGGAAATTGTCCACCTTGTGCTGCAGCGGAATGTTGTCATTGTACATAGCCTTTATGGCCTTCTTAAAGGTTTGTACGAACCTCTCAGCCAATCCATTTGTGGCTGGATGATACGGGGCGGATGTGTAATGCCTTACCCCATTCTTTTTCAAGAACCTCCGGAACTCTTCGGACACAAACTGTGGTCCGTTGTCGGAGCAAATCTGTTCTGGCAAGCCATTCCTGGCAAAAATGGTCCGTAGGACTGCAATAGTTTTCTCTGTGGTGGTGGAGGACATTTTGATGACCTCAGGCCATTTCGAGTGCGCATCCACGGCTATTAAAAACATTGAGTCCATGAATGGACCAGCAAAATCAATATGCACCCATTGCCATGGAGATGAGGGCCACTCCCATGGGTGTAGAGGGGCCTGTGGTGGTGCATTTTGGACTTTCTGGCATCCTGAGCAGCTCTTGGTCAGGTCTTCGATTTGTTTATCGATTCCCGGCCACCACACATAAGCCCTGGCTAGGCTTTTCATTTTTACCCCTCCCAGATGACCCTCATGAAGCTCATTGAGCACTCTATCCCTTAACTTGGGTGGAATTACCACTCGGGATCCACACATCAAGGTCCCCCGGCACACTGCCAGCTGTTCTCTCCTTGTCGAGAATGCTGGCAAAAGTGAGTCGCCATGTGCTGGCCATCCCTTCACCGTCAAATCATATACCCGAGACAGTGTCGGGTCATTTCGGGTTTCCTTTTCGATACAAGCGTTAGTTACCGGTAGGTATTCAACTATAGTTGAATGGAATATTTCGACAGGATCCACTGCTGGTGCTTCCTCTGCAGTAGGCAGTGGCAGGCGTGATAGCCCATCAGCATTACCATGCTGTTTCGTGCCCTTATATTCAATCTCATAGTGGTGCGCCCCTAGAAAAAGTGACCATCTTTGTAGTCGTTGCGCAGTCATCACTGGAACGCCCTTCTTCGGATTAAAAATGGAGACAAGAGGCTGGTGATCAGTCAGCAAGATGAATTTCTGCCCGTGCAGATAGTGATTGAACTTTTTCACTCCCCACACTAGGCTGAGGGCCTCCCTGTCAATCTGGGCGTAGTTACGCTCGGCTGAGCTGTTTTGCTCTTCTGGAAAGCTCGTCTACATTCGTCACTCCACTTCCATGACACCCCAGTTTGCAGTAGGGTGTTCAGTGGGTGTAGTATTGTAGACAAATTTGGCAAGAACTTATGGTAGTAGTTTACCAGCCCGAGGAACGACCTCAGTTGTGACACATTTTCCGGTGCTGGAGCCTTGACTACTGCCTCAATTTTCTCTGGGGACTTATGTAACCCCTCTTTAGCGATAACGTGGCCACAATACAAGATCTGTTTTCTAAAAAACTCGCATTTGGGGCGGTTAGCTCGGAGCCCATATTCCTGCAATCTAGTGAGCACCTGCTCCAGGTTGGCAAGGTGATCATTGTCATTTTCGCCCGTGACCAGGGTGTCGTCCAAATAACACTGGGTCCCTGGGATCCCTTGCAGGACTTGTTCCATTGCCCTCTGCCAAATAGCCGGAGCTGATGCTACCCCGAATACCAGCCGGTTGTATTGGTAGAGACCTTTATGGGTGTTGATTGTGAGGTTTTTTTTGATGCTTCTTCTACCTCCATTTGCAGATACGCCTGGGCCAGATCAATCTTAGTGAAGCGTTTCCCTCCAGATAGCGAGGCGAAAATATCTTCAATCCGTGGAAGTGGATATTGTACGGTGTGAAGGATCGGGTTCACTGTTACCTTAAAGTCCCCACAGATGCGAACCTTCTTTGGTTCCCCAGGCGTGCTGCTCAACGACTTTTTCATCACAGGGACGATGAGTGTAGCCCACTCGCTCCAGTCTACCTTGGACAGTACACCTGAATGTTCCAGACTCTCCAGCTCTGCTTCGATGGCTGGGCGGATCGCATAAGGTACCGGTCTGGTCTTAAAAGATTTTGGGCTTGCGTTTTCTTCATTTCACGTCCCAGTAATGGTGGTCCTCCATCTTGCAATACATACAGGTCTAGTTTTGGTGTTTCCTTACCGTTATATATAACGGTCACCCTTATTTTTCCTTTGGGGTAGACTTTTTGCCCCGTGTACGTCTTCAAAATAATTTTTGTGTCTCTCAAGGGTATGTGTGAGAATAGCCGCTCATAGTCCCGTCAGTTTATGACTGTTAGGGCTGATCCTGTGTCCAATTCCATCTTTACCTGGACTCCTGCTATCTTGAGAGTGACCCAAATGGTTCGGTGATCCTCCGTTGTGATCACATTATGTAGTTTCAGACAACTCAGTTCCCTGCTTTCGGAGTTGTTATCACTCTTTTGTTCGTCTGAACTATTCTCCGTCATCTTATGTACCTTCTTGTACTTTCCTTTGGTAGGTTTCTTATTGCTGGTTTTCTTTCCCGACCTGCAGACTCGTGCTATGTGTCCTACTTTTCCACACTGTCTGCACACTTTGTCTTTGAACCAGCAATCATTCTGGTCGTGTGTTGTTCTGCCTCAGCGATAGCACTTCTCTGTTCCATATGACATTTCGTTTGTGCCATATTCTTGCGATCTCTGTTGTATCTCTGCAGCGCCCCGTGCTGCTGCTTCATATGATACTGCAATGCTGAAAGCCTTTTCCAGCGTAAAGTCCTTTTCAGATAAAAGCCGTTTCTGGGTTCCTTCACTTTGAAGCCCACACACAAACTTGTCCCTTAAGGTATCTGCCAGTCCCGCTCCAAACTGGCAGTGTTTCGATAGTTTGCGCAGTTCTGTTAAATAATCAGCATTGCTTTCATCCTTATGCTGGTTCCGTTTGTGAAACTTGAATCTTTCTGCTATCAGCAGCGGTGTGGGGTTTAAATGTTCCTTTAGTATCGTTACTATATCTTCAAAACTCTTTTCCATTGGCTTCGTTGGGGTTACTAGATTTCGTAATAAACCATACGTCTTTGCACCCATTAAATTTAACAATACCGACGCTTTCTTGTCATCTGACACCCCATTTGCCTTGCAGTACACCTCTATTCGTTCGACATATGTAGTCCAATCTTCGACTTCATTGTCAAATGCGGTGATACTGCCACTCTTCGGCATTTTGGGCGTGGTTTAAAATGGCGTCTCCCAATGGCTTAAAATGGCATCTCCCGCGCTTTCCTTCCTCCCCCGCTGCTGCCGACGCCGCTCCCGGCGGTTCTCGTGGCAATGGCAGCACCCTATAGGTTTCGCGCGCTTCTCCTGCGTTGCTGCCAACGCCGCTCTCGGTGGTCCTCGTGGCAATGGCGGCGCCTCGCAGGTTTCTGTGCGTCTCTCTCTCCCTCTCTCCGACGCTGCTCGGCTCCTGATCCCCAGCTGCGCCCTGTGCGCTCTGCCCTCTCTCTCTCCCCTGTCGACACTGCTCGGCCCTTTGCTGTGCCACTCGGTTGGGCTCTAGCCCGCCGCTGTCCGGGAAGGGTCTGCGCACTACCTGTTGCCAGCCCGTTTCACTGCACCACCTCGACTGGAAAGCCAAGCCTGGCTCTCGACAGCCTCCCCCGCAATTCTCGAGTCTCTGCTGGATGACTGGGCGGTTGCCCGTGGTCGGTGCCCGAGTCTCTGGCCTTGACCTCCAATCCAATGATCCCCAGGAACGAATCCCCGGGAGGTGATGCAGAGTTGCAGGTAGGTTCGAACCTGCCTCGTCGCCAATGTTACGTCCGTGTATAATAAGACACAGACTGCGGAGAACGGTACAACAGGTGTTTACTCAACGTGGCTCACACTGCAACTGAACTGTACAGATTGCTACTCAGTGTTATATACAGGTGTGGTCACTGCCGGTACTGCAGTATACATGAGCTGTAAAACATAGTTCCCCCCCCCTTAAAAGGTATATACATTACAATATAGGCATGGTAAATATTAGGATAGATATGTCCTCGTTGTAAATGGAGAATAGAAAGGAGACAATAAGAGAGAGTCCAAAGATGGAGTCCAAGGTCCCATGGTGGGATGAAGTTGACTTGTGGATAAGGTGGAGTTAGCTTGGAGCATCGACAAACTGATGTCCAGGTTCAGAGACTGGTATGGAGGGTGACTCAACAGAATGCAGTCAGAGACAGATATAACATTAATTTGACCCCAGTAATTTCCAGGATCACAGAAAAGGGAGGACTTGAGAAATTGCACTAGGCTACTAAAAGTCACAAATCATCCATGTGTGCTTCAAAAGCAGGTGATGGTTGACTCTACAGTTCAACATCTGTATATAAGGGGGAAGAGTACCAACTAATTATACGCTCTGAGAAAGAGTTCTACAGGTGTGCAGCTTCACCATTATTTTCATATGTGAACTTTGCAGTAGCTTGATTTTTTTAAATTATAAGCATGGAAGGAATTTGGCTTAACTGTCAGCAACTTTTGTGGTCCAGCTACACAACTTTTGAGGCGAACTGAAAACCTGTCTACATCTCTTAAGTTATGTAGTGGGTGGATGCTGGCAAGTCGTCTTTATCAACTGCACAGATCCGCATGGCTTTAGAGTGTAATATATACAGGAGCAGGAAATGGTCTTTATTGTTTGGGTTATGATTAATTACTGTATATTTTTCCCCATACAGTCTAACCCATTAGGGATAAAATCCAGTGAAAAGCAGGAATTCAGAATTACAAAAACAAAAAATGATGAAATACTACCAATTTTAAATGTAACAGATCCTAGTAGAATCAATGTAGTAGAATAATGCGCAAACCATTATCAATTTTACTTAATGGATGGATGACTTTATTTAAATATTTTATTTGTTTTATTTGGATATTTTAAAAAAGTGATCCAAAATTACAATTTTGAACTATTTAAATTTTTCAAAAGGTAAATTCCAGAAAACTTATAGAAGTTTTAGCTTTCCAGCATTTTTCTGTGTAAAGCACTTTAACCATAAATGTAATTTTCATATTTACTATTATTAACTTCTGGAATTTTAACAAGGCCCAGGATTGATTTTTTCCTTGGTATTGCATTATTTTATTTATTTATTTAATTGGAGCCTTTTCATGCCTTTCTGCACATTATTAGCTCATGCATGTTTGTCGGATTAGCAGTTGAACTGTGTGGGTGACTTTTTTGTTTCCTTTGTGAAGTAACACTGAAATTATTTTTGGTCAACTTGACAAAGCAACCTTTATACAATTCTTAGTTAGTCTTTTGTTATACCAGCAGACTCAAACTTTATGATTCCCTGAAATGTACAATTTTTAACAGTTTTTGGAAAAAGGGTTTGATTCTCCTGTTTAAGTAGGAAAAGATTAAATCATTCTTTGTTTAAAAACCACTTGAGGTTAATGATTAAAAATGAGGATAATGATTAAAATGCGTAACTTAACTGAATACCATGGGGGAAGATTTCATCTGGTTTGCAACCAAAAAGAAAATATATGGCTCTGTTTGCTGACAATGCATCGTGCTAAAACACCCGAGATCAAAGAACACCCAACGTTAACACTCCCGAGTGCAGAGAACACACAGTGTTAACAATCCCAAGTTCAGACAAAGCACAGCACTAACACTCCTGAGTTCAAAGAATGCACAGTGCTAACATCTCGGAATTCAAACAACGCAAAGCGCTCACACTCCCGAGTTCAGAGAAGGCATAGCGCTAGCATTCCCAAGTTCAGACAAGGCACAGCATGAACACTCCCGAGTGCAGACAACGCAAAGCGCTAACACTCCCGAGTTCAGAGAAGGCACACGCTAACACTCCCAAGTTCAGACAAGGCACAGCGCTAACACACCTGAATTCAGACAACGCACAGCGCTAACACTCCCAAGTTCAGACAATGAACAACACTAACATTTCCAAGTTTAGACAAGGCACAGTGCTAACACTCCTAAGTTCAGACAACACACAGCACTAACACTCCTAAGATGTGTAGCACATGGCTGGGATATTGGTAGAATCCACTGCCTTGCTGTGCACCAACAGCCAAGAGGGTTTCACATCATTGCTGTGCACCATGGAGAAAGTGACAGCTGCCAAAACATCCGCAAAACCTCCTCGCTTCATTAGAGATCCAGGTACGTCAGTGATTTCATTGTGGGGACATGAAATGAAGGACTGCAGGTCTTGGAGAATTGTTTGGAGAGGTCAATATCAAGCAGATTGCAAAGTATACAGGGCAGCATCTCGGAAGGACTAGAGGACATTCAATTCAGTCTCTATCAGGGATTCAAGGATCTTTCTGGTTCCATGAGGTCAGTTCTCCTGCTGATTGCTGGTAACCAGAGTTATATTCCCAGTATGGTAGCTGGTGTGCCTGTTGACAGCAGCATAGAAGAGCTCTCCATCAACTCCCTACAGAAACCTTCAACTTTACAGGACCAGACTGCCAAGGAATCCATTGACAAAGAGTCAACTTGTCCAATGCCCATCCCAGGACTTAGGGACTGTGAGAAATGAGCCATTTCCATTACAAAAGGCTCATATCAGTAGACCTGTTAGCCTCACATCAGTAGTTGGGAAAATGCTGGAATCTATTATAAAGGATGCAATAACTGGGCACTTAGAAACTAATAGTAAGATTGGGCAGAGTCAACATGGATTTATGAAAGGAAAATCCTGTTTGACAAACCTATTGGAGTTCTTTGAGGATGTAACTAGTGGAGTAGACAAAGGGGAACTGGTAGATGTGGTGTATCTGGATTTTCAGAAGGCCTTTGATAAGGTCCCACACAAGTGGTTGGTAAACAAAATTAGGACACATGGAATTGGAGGTAATATACTAGCATGGATTGAGAATTGGTTAACAGACAGAAAACAAAGATAACAGATAAACAGGTCTTTTTCAGGATGGCAGGCTGTGACTAATGGGGTACCACAAGGATCAGTGCTTGGGCCCCAGCTATTCGCAATCTATATCAATGATTTGGATGAGGGAACTAAATGTAACATTTCCAAATTTGCTGATGGTACAAAGCTAGGTGACAGTGTTAGTTGTGAAGAGGCTTCAAGGGGATCTCGACAGGCTCAGTGTTTGGCAAGAACATGGCAGATGGAATATAATGTGGATAAATGTGAAGTTATCCACTTTGGTAGAAAAAAACAGAACGGCAGACTATTTCCTAAATGGTGAAAGATTGGGGAATGCAGATGCTCAAAGGGACCTGGGTGTCCTTGTACATGAGTCACTGAAAGTGAATGTGCAGGTGCAGCAAGCCATTAGGAAGGCAAATGGTATGCTGGCCTTCATTACAAGAGGATTTGAGTACAGGAGTAAAGACGTCTTACTCCAATTATATAGGGCCTTGGTGAGACCACACCTGGAGTACTGTGTACAATTTTGGTCTCCTTACCTAAGGAAGGATATACTTGCCATAGAGGGAGTGCAACAAAGGTTCACAAAATTGATTCCTGGGATGGCGGGACTGTCGTATGAGAAGAGATTGAGTAAACTAGGCTTGTATTCTCTTGAATTCAGAAAAATAAGAGGGGATCTCATTGAAGCATACAAAATTATTACAGGGCTTTATAGGGTGGATGCTGGGAGAATGTTTCCCTTGGCTGGGGAGTCTAGAACCAGGGGCCACAACCTCAGGATAAAGGGTAGGCCATTCAGGACTGAGATGAGAAGAAATTTCTTCACACAGAGGGTGGTGAATCTTTGGAATGCTCTACCCCAGAGGGTTGTGGAGGCTCAGTCATTGAGTATATTCAGAACAGAAGTCGATAGATTTCTGACTAGTAAAGGCATCAAGGGATATGGCGATAGGGCCGGTGAATGGAGTTGAGGCAGAAAATCAGCCATGATCTCATTGAATGGCGGAGCAGGCTCGAAGGGGCGAATGGCCTACTCCTGCTCCTATTTCTTATGTTCTTATAATACTTTGAAGCAGTGGTCTACATCTATGAGGAGCAAGGTTTTAATTTAAGCATAGAGAGATTGGCGAGATGAGGCTGATCATTTATGGGCTGAAATTTCAAACAAACCTTACGCATCAATGAAGGTGTCTTGAATCAGTTTGACTTGCAGCTCTCTAGCAGCACTACCCACTCCACCTGGTTTGTGTTCTTCAATGGGCCTGGTCTTCAGCATCAGCAGTGTCATCACCAACCTCTCTGGTATCCTCTGGCACAGCTACCTTTAGTCCTTTCCTGATGGCAAAATTATGAAGTGCACAGCATGTTACCAGAATTTGGGACGGTTCCTGGTGCATACTACAGGGCAGCCCTGGACCTATCCAAACATTGAAATCTTCCTTTAAGCATCACAAAGCCTTGCTCAATTCTCATCTTTGTCTTATTGTGTGCTTCATTTTAGCA
This sequence comes from Somniosus microcephalus, assembly GCF_052327205.1. Lineage (NCBI taxonomy): Eukaryota > Metazoa > Chordata > Chondrichthyes > Squaliformes > Somniosidae > Somniosus > Somniosus microcephalus. The sequence continues at coordinate 125,238,507 of NC_140995.1, read as the reverse complement.
TTCCTCTGCAGCACTGATGGTTCTCTAATGTGGCATCATGAAGCAAGAGAGTGGGTGTCCTGTGACACACAGGAGCCATCCTGTTCCTTGCCTCTGCTGTTGAAATAGAGCTGGGACACTGGACTAGCGAAGTATAAAAGCATCATGACAACTCCCAGCAATTCGGGAATTCACATGTAAGAAGTCGTTGCTGTCATTAACTTAGTGAATGGCAGCATTTCAATTGATATAACTACGGGTATTTATATTGGGGCCTGCAACGCCACATGGATGCAATCAATAACCTCCAAAACTCTGGGAAATCCAGCAATTTTGTAAACGTGTTGCTGTCGAGGTGTATAAGATGCACTGGCAAAGAGGGCATTAGTGACTTGACTCATACATGAATGTGCAGCGAATTGACCGAGGTGGCAAAAGCCCCTTGTGACTCCTTTAAATGAATCTGTTGCATAAATGTTGAGAGCTGTGGTCACTTTTTCTGCCATTGTTGGTTGCAGATCTCACTGCAGCAACAAAGAGAGCTTTCAAAGCTTCATGATTGAAGTACAGCCTCCTGAGGCACAGCTCATGTGCGAGATCTTAGAAAGTGCACTTGGGTCGATACATCCTGCTGGATGGATACCATTGGGATGGTCCAGCTGTCCTTTAATGCTTCTTGATTAATCTGGCTTCCTTTATAGCCGCCTGCTGCTCCTCTTCCACCAGCATATATATCAAGTAAAGTGGGATTCCCAGTGGAATCTCCCTTCAGAAAGTTGCTCCCTAATTGCATGGGCATTAGAGAATGTAGATGAAGGCTCCCTGAGTACAATGGTGAAAAATATTTCAAATGGCTCCAATCTTAAGAAATGGCCAAAAACCTGTAGAAAAACTTTCAGCAGGTTCTCTTTAAATAAACACTTCCATTTTGATGAGCAGGTCCTGGGGACTGCACCTATTATATTAGTGATGTACAATCAGATGGCTGGAGGGGAAGGCAGAAGCCATGGAATTTAGATATGTCTGTGATTTACATATGACGGCCACTCAAAGGCAGAGTTTTCAGATCCTGAAAACTGCCAGAAAGTACAATGGTGCACCTCTGGCTGATGTAGTGTATGCTGCAAATTCCAGCCTCCACAGAAGTGCAAGTCCTGACTATGCCTTTGCTTAGGAATTTTGGGGCCAAATTCTTTACATGGCAGGTGGTTAGAATGTGGCATTCTTTACCACAAATTGTTATGGAAGTGATGCGCTATCAATTACTCATAAAAGACTGAGAGTTAGAAGAGTAACCAAAGGCTTTTATTAACAACAGAATGGAGGTCTGCCTCGAGTGGTCGACCGGTCCAGGATACTAAGGGCTGGGGAGCAGTCACCTTTATACTAGGACCTGTGGGAGGAGTCAGCCGAGGCATGTCCAGGCATGTACACAGTGGAATACAAACAGGACAAACAGGAATACAAACAGTGGTTTACCACATTCACCCCTTGTTTAAAATTGAGTCCGGCGGGGTGAAGTGTATTAAAAGTTAGTGTATTGGAGTCTCTCCGGAGGTCTTGTCTGCCGCTGTGATCTGCGTGGCGACGGCAGGGGTAGTGAAGTTTCCGGCGTCGAGTCCAGCGTAGGCTGTGGCACAGGCGTGTCGTCCTCGTAGATGTCGAGCGGGTCGCGGGGCCCAGGCCTGCCGTCTGCTGGGGCTGGATATCGGATCGTGGGGGGGGGTGGTAGTGGGTAGTGGGTTACTGTGGTCCCCGAGGGTGCAAGGTCTCTTATGGAGACTGTGTCCTCCCGCCCGTCCGGGTATGCGATGTAAGCATACTGGGGGTTGGCGTGGAGGAGGTCGATCCTCTCGACCAGGGGGTCCGTTTTATGGGTCCTCACGTGTCTTCTCAGTAGGACCGGCCCTGGGGACGTCAGCCATGGCGGTAGCGATGTCCCCGATGTGGACTTCCTTGGGAAGACAAACATTTTCTCATGAGGGGTGGCGTTAGTGGCAGTGCAGAGCAGTGACCGAATAGAGTGGAGCGCATCGGGGAGCACATCCTGCCAGCGGGAGGTTGGAAGGCCCCTAGACTTTAAGGCTAGCAGGACGGCCTTCCAAACTGTCGCATTTTCTCTTTCCACCTGTCCGTTCCCCCGGGGGTTGTAACTGGTGGTCCTGCTTGTGGCAATACCCCTAGTTAGCAGGTACTGACGGAGTTCGTCGCTCATAAACGATGAGCCCCGGTCGCTATGGATATAGCTGGGGAAGCCGAACAGGGTGAAGAGGTTGTTCAGACATTTAATGACCGTGGCACTGGTCATGTCCGGGCAGGGGAAGGCGAACGGGAAACGGAAGTACTCATCAATAATATTGAGGAAGTACACATTGCGGTCGGAGGAGGGGAGAGGCCCTTTAAAATCGACGCTCAGGCGCTCGAAGGGGCGAGTGGCTTTTATCAGGTGGGCCCTGTCTGGTCTATAAAAGTGCGGTTTGCACTCAGCGCAGACTTGGCAGTTCCTGGTCATGGTCCTGACCTCCTCAATAGAGTAAGGCAGGTTGCGGGCCTTGATGAAGTGGAAGAACCTGGTGACCCCCGGGTGGCAGAGGTCATTGTGGAGGGCCCGCAGTCTATCGATCTGCGCGCTGGCGCAGGTGCCACGCGATAGCACATCCGGGGGTTCATTTAGCTTCCTGGGCCGGTACAAGATCTCGTAGTTGTAGGTGGAAAGTTCGATTCTCCACCTCAAGATCTTGTCATTTTTGATTTTGCCCCTCTGCTTGTTGTTAAACATAAAAGCAACTGAACGCTGGTCAGTGAGCAGGGTAAATCGTTTTCCGGCCAGGTAGTGCCTCCAATGACGCACAGCCTCCACAATCGCCTGGGCCTCCTTCTCAACAGCGGAGTGTCTGGTCTCCGGGCCTTGGAGGGTTCGTGAAAAGAAGGCCACGGGTCTCCCCGCCTGATTGAGGGTAGCGGCCAGGGCAAAGTCAGACGCGTCGCTTTCCACCTGGAAGGGGATGGATTCGTCCACTGCGTGCATGGTGGCTTTGGCAATGTCCTCCTTGATACGGTGGAAGGCTAAGCGGGCCTCTGCCATCAAGGGAAAAGAGGTGGACTTGATCAGCGGACGGGCCTTGTCCACATAGTAGGGGACCCACTGGGCGTAATAGGAGAAAAACCCTAGGCACCTCTTCAGGGCCTTGAGGCAGTGGGGCAGTGGAAGTTCCATAAGGGGACGCATCCGGTCGGGGTCGGGGCCGATGACTCCGTGTTCCACAACACAGCCAAGGATGGCGAGGCGGTTTGTGCGGAATATGCACTTCTCCTTGTTATATGTCAGGTTTAGGAGTTGGGCGGTGCGGAGGAATTTTTCGAGGTTTGCGTCATGGTCCTGCAAGTCACGGCCGCAGATGGTCACATTGTCCAGATATGGGAAAGTGGCCTGCAACGCATTTTGATCTACCATCCGGTCCATCTCCCTTTGGAAGACGGAGACCCCGTTGGTGACGCCAAAGGGAACCCTAAGGAAGTGATAGAGGCGGCCGTTTGCCTCAAAGGCAGTGTACTGGCGGTCCTCAGGGCGGATGGGGAGCTGGTGGTACGCTGATTTCAGGTCAATGGTCGAGAAGACGCGGTACTGCGCGATCTGGTTGACCATATCAGCTATACGGGGGAGTGGGTAGGCGTCCAGCAGGGTGTAGCGATTTATTGTCTGGCTGTAGTCGATGACCAGGCGCTGCTTCTCGCCGGTCTTAACGACCACAACCTGGGCTCGCCAGGGGCTGGTGCTGCCCTCAATAATCCCTTCTTTCAGGAGCCGCTCCACTTCGGTTTTAATGAAAACCCTGTCCCCGGCACTGTATCGCCTGCTCTTTGTGGCGATGGGCTTACAGTCGGGGGTGAGGTTAGCAAACAGTTCGGGGGGGGTGACTCTGAGTGTGGAGAGGTTGCACCTGGTGCGCGGCGGGCAGTTTGGAAGCTGCTGGCTGCGGACTGTGAGTGGGGGTAGGGGTCCACCGTACGCCATCGTAACACTTTTAAGGTGGCACTGAAAATCTAACCCCAGCAGGACGGCAGCGCAGAGGTCAGGCAGGACCAGAAGTTTAAAATGATCGTACACGGTCCCGTCTACTACGAGTGTCACCACGCAGTAGCCGCCGATGTCCGCCGACTGGGACTCGGAGGCCATAGAAATCCGCTGTTGCGCAGGCAGGACTGGGAGAGAGCAACGCCGCACCGTGTCAGGGTGGATGAAGCTCTCCGTGCTCCCAGAGTCAAAAAGGCAGATTGTATCGTGACCATTTACCTTAATGTCCATTGTGGAACTGGCCAGTTGGTGCGGTCTCGCTTGGTCCAGTGTAACGGATGCCAGCGTAGGGGTCGGTGTGTCGCTGCGGGTATCAGATGAGGCGGTGTCGGGGGCCTGCTGCGTCCCAGCTGTCGTCCAAGATGGCGGCGTCCATGATCCCCATGTGGCTGGAGGCGTCCAAAATGGCTGCTGTACCGGTGATTCGCACATGGCCGGGGAGGTCCAAGATGGCGGCCCGCATGGCCCACACGCGGCGCTGCTGGGGTTCGGGGTGGCTTTGGCCCTGCAGACGCTAGCGTAGTGTCCCTTCTTCCCGCAGCCCGAGCAGATCGCGTTTTTCGCCGAGCAGCGCGCTCTGGGGTGTTTTCCCTGGCCACAGAAGTAGCATTTCTGGCCTTGGGGCACTGCTGTCTGGCCTTGGGACACTGCTGCGGTAGTTGGGCCGTTGTTGGGGTGTGGCTGGGGTGGCACGGCGCTATGAGGCGGTCCTACCGTGTCCCAGGCTGTCATTCCCCGCGGCGTCCACGGTGCAGAGGAGTAGGCATCCATGCCCTGGTAGGCTGCATCCAACGATAGTGCGAGTTCAGAGGCCTTGTTGAGGTCGAGGTTACTCTGCTCCAACAGTCGCTGTCGGGTGTAATTGGATCTGTGGCCCGCTACAAAAGCGTCCCGGATAAGTTCCTCTGTGTACACGGCGGCCTTTACATCCTTACAACCACAGGCCCGGCCAAGCACAGACAGTGCCTGAAGGTATTCCACGGTCGATTCCCCAGGTTGTTGTTTACGACTCCCCAGGAGGTGCCTGGCGTACAATTTGTTCACTGGGCGCGTGTACTGGTCCTTGAGGAGCTTGATAGCGTCCGCGTACGAGGTCGCGTCTTGGATGACCGAGTACACTCGGTGGTTCACTTTGGAGGTCAGGACATCCAGTTTGTCCTCGTCCGATTTGATTGCTTCGGAGGCGGTCAGGAATTTTTCGAAACACTTAAGCCAGTGAGTAAACTTGGTGGATGAGTCCGCCTCCCAATGATCTAAGTCCAGGCATGCTGGTGTGAGGATCTTCTCCATTATAAAATGTTGTTAATAAAATTGATGCGCTATCAATTACTCATAAAAGACTGAGAGTTAGAAGAGTAACCAAAGGCTTTTATTAACAACAGAATGGAGGTCTGCCTCGAGTGGTCGACCGGTCCAGGATACTAAGGGCTGGGGAGCAGTCACCTTTATACTAGGACCTGTGGGGGGAGTCAGCCGAGGCATGTCCAGGCATGTACACAGTGGAATACAAACAGGACAAACAGGAATACAAACAGTGGTTTACCACAGGAAGCAGAGTTGATAAGCATTTTTTAAAGCAACTTAGTTTTTTGAAAGAGAAATATTAATGGATGTGGGAACGATGTAGGAGAGTGGGATTAGACTAGATGGCTCATGTGGAGAAAAACACCAGTTGATGAGCGAAATGGCCTGTTTCTGTGCTGTAACATTCTGTGATTCTATGACCATTGTCTATGTTGTGACTGTCAGGTTGAAGGGATAATTACTAGTCCTAGCCCTTTTCGGGCTACCCCAGATCAGGCGTATTCCCCAGACGTTCACCTTCAACTAAAGTTAGAGATAGCCAAATTCTATAAGATGCTTAATTGGGTCTAAAGGTCCAGGCTATCTCTCGCTAAAGGAAAGGAACAACTTGAAGATGTTACCATCTTCCAGGTAGCACTTTTAATACGTTTAACTAGACTGTAACCTTCCGGATATTATGAGGGTCTGGAATATCCCCCCAGAACTCTGTAATTCCTCACCAAAGAGTGTACAGAGATTGAGTTCGCGAGTTTGATACAGAAATACTCTGTGAGACAATTCTAAAAAATGTATAGACTTATTAAAGAACCAACATGTAGTTAACAACTTTAACAGTTCAAAATACAAATAGCTTACATTTCTTATTCTCAGAGATCCTTATTCTCAAATCTTATCTTCGTTACATTTTTACATTTCTTATTATTTCTAATCCAGAATATCCACCAAAATCAAATAAGAGTACCTCTTGATCCCCGAGACTCAAAGAGTTAAAAACTTAGGGCTAGATTTTCAGTCGCTTGCGCCAGCAGTTAGCGCCTTAAGAGAAGTGATTTCCGGGCGCTATGCGTGTAGTGCCCGGGCGCAGCGCAGTTTGCGCCCCGCCCCAAATTAAGTTGCCCGTTAGCGCCGGCGCAAAGTTTAGCGCCCGCCCGGATGCGCGCGCAGAAAATGACGTCACATCCTCGTGCAACGCCCTTTGGCCGCCCCGATTGCAAACTTCAGTCGGACCGCCCCATTGTGCGGCGGGCGGCCGGAGCGTTTGGAAAAAGGAACGCAACACAACCAGCGCGGGCCCCGGGGGGCGCTAATTAAAGGGAACGTCCTCTCCAGTATAAAGGCCATCCTTTTTTCAGAAAACAGTCTTGTGCAACGCATTTCTGGAGACACAACAAGGAGGATAGCTAACTGGTTTCAAGCAGCAAGAGCCAGGTATTTTTGGACTCAGGCAATAGCGCTGCAAGTGGCCATTTGGAAATTAGACTGTTTGCCAGGATTTGATGGGGGCTGCATGGGGTGCCAACGCGCAGCTGCAGCGCCATGTCCGTAGGGCTCGCAGACGCATTGTGAGAGGGGCAGCCCTGGCTAGAGGCAGAGGGGGCTACAGGCGTCGGCCACGTAGGCCTTACCCAGTCAGGCTATACCGCCAGCAGCGCTCCTACCTAAACATGAGTGCCGCGCGATGTGTTAGAAGGCTCCGATTCCGAAAGGAGGTGATTGCAGAGATCTGCCACCTGCTTCGCCGAGATCTGCGGCCAAAGCTCAGGTGCAGGACGTCTCTGTCGGTGGAAGTGAAGGTGACGGTGGCATTGAACTTCTATGCCACCGGCTCCTTCCAATACGCTGCTGGGGACATAGCAAACATCTCCCAGTATGGCGTGCATCGCTGCATCCGCCACATGACCGAAGCACTGTTCAGAAGGAGAAGCCAATTCATCTCCTTCCCCATGGCCCTCGAGAGCCAGCATCAGCGCGCATTGGGATTTGCCAGACTCGGGGAATTCCCCTTGGTGCAGGGCGCCATTGACTGTACGCATGTGGCTTTGCGGGCCCCTCTGGAGCATGGCGAGCAGTATCGCAACAGGAAGGGCTACCATTCTCTGAATGTGCAGCTGGTATGTGACCACAAGCAGCGCATCATGGCAGTCAATGCCAGCTTCCCAGGCAGCAGCCACGATGCCTTTATCCTGCGGCAGAGTACTGTGCATGACATGTTCCAGGCACAGCCTCCCCCAAGAGGATGGCTCATCGGGGACAAAGGCTATCCTTTGTGCACCTGGCTCATGACCCCGCTCCGCGCGCCCAGGACCGCTGCTGAAGAGGCCTACAACGAGAGCCATCAAACCACCCGCAACATCATCGAGCTAACTATTGGGGTCCTCAAGCAGCGGTTCCGCTGCCTTGATCGCTCCGGAGGAGCTCTCCAGTATTCGCCGGACCGGGTCTCCCAATTTGTGGTGGTTTGCTGCATGCTACACAACCTGGCTATCCGCAGGACTCAGGCACTGCCACCTGACGTTGGACCAGCACCTCAGGAGGAGGAGCAGGAGGAGCATGAGGAGGAGGAGGAGGAGGAGGAGCAGGAGTACGTTCCCAGGAGGGAGCGACCAGGGCCAAGGGCCGCACGACGCCACCTTATTACACGGCACTTCTAAGCCCCCTGTCAGGGAATGGCCAGGGGCCATGAGGGAAGATGAATGCAGCCGCTCCGCAAGCCCTCAGCCGGCGAAGCCAACAAACACTAAGAAGAACAACCATGGAGACTGCATGAATAAAGATAATTTTTTATTTCACAAAAATGAAAAGCCCTTCCCACATGAATCCCCAAAAACAATAAACGGGCCCCACAAAAGACTCACTCCCACAAACTGGGGAGGAGCCACTCCACCTTTATTCAAACCGGTCCTCAACGTCGGCCTAACGCAAAAAATAAGCCCTCCAAAAGCACAACCATGGGCAAAATAAAGATGGCCACCGCCATATTAAAGGAAAGCTGCCCACACCCTCTACTGAGTGGCCCGCGAGGGCGAGACCTTGGCCAGCATTTTGCCTCCCCTGCCCGGCCTGCTGCTCCTTCGCAAGCTCTGCCCAGTGGCTGCTGCGAGGCTGGGGGAAGGCGCCTGAGGCTCAGATGCCCTTCCGCCAGATGCCGCTGGGGGGCGGCCTACACGGCGTTTGGGCCTCGAGGGGCCGTCTGCTGAGTGGCGCACCTGAGCCTGGCCACCATCAGCTGCAGCCGCTTGCCCTTGACGCCCCAGAGGGGGAATGGCGGCGACGGATGGCGCAATGTGGGCCAGCTGGCGTCTGGGATGCGCTGGCTGGTGCTGTGGCGCGGTGGCACTCGGCCGGGCCCGCACTGCAGGATCCGCAGCAATCAGCCGACGGGCGGCTTGCTGGGATGGTGCAGCGCGGCGCCTGCCCTGGCGATGCCTGCCTGAGACAGCGCGTGTGGCAGCAGTGAGTGGCCCTGTGGTCCTGGTGTGCGCGCGCATCACATCCGCCAGGGTCTTGACGGCATCAGTCAGCATGCGGCCACTCGCGGCAGTTGCTGCCCCGAACTCGCGCACACTGGTCGCCAGCGACTCGATGGCCTCAGGCATGCGCCCCACCACGCTCATGAGCTCCGTGTGGCGCCGGTCCGAGTCGTCGGCCATCTTATCCAGCTTCCGCACCTCCTCCGAAGTGAAGGTGTCCGGACTGGAGTCGCGACTCTCCCGCTGGGGAGGAGGGGGCCGAACTAGGGGACCCTTGCCGCATTGGTGACGGCGAGTGTGCCGAGCAGCAGCACTCCCCTCTGATCCTTCCCCCCTTTGGGGGGAAGGCCGCGGGCCACGCGCACGGCTGCTGGGTGGCTGGACGCCACTGGTCCCAGAAGCTGCATTGCCCTGCGACAGTTCCTCCAGGCACTCGTCCAGTGAGGAGGTGTCAAGCATTTCCTCCTCTCCTGCGGGACGTGACTGTTCCCCCGAAGGTCCGGCTTGCTCCTCCTCCTCCTCCTGGTCGGAGGTGCTGTCACTGGCAGCTTCAGGGTCCTGGTCGTCACCAGCTGAAAGCAGGAATGCACAAGAGTAGCTTCAGAGTGAGGAGACGGCGTCAGCGAGGGAGTTAGGACTGGTGGGATTCAGCGCATTGGTGGGACAGTGGCAAAGGAGGTAGCTCGGATGGGCCAGTGCGACGCGAGAGGGCCAAAAGGCGAGGTCCTTACCATTGCCGGGCAGTGGAGGGTCGGATACACCGCACGCTGTGGGGACAATCACACGGGCTCCCATGAGCACACACACGCGCTCCTCCAGCCGAGTGAGCTTCTGCAGCTTGTCGCGGCCACCCCTGGCACGGGCCTGGCGATTAAACGCTACTTTAGCCTGCAAGAGAAAGGACGGGCTGTAAGTGCGCAGTGAAGCCCTGATGTAGTGTGCACTGCCTCCCATGGTGGAATAGCTTGGACAGAGTGAAGCCCTGATGTACTGTGCACTGCCTCCCATGGTGGAATAGCTTGGACAGAGTGAAGCCCTGATGTACTGTGCACTGCCTCCCATGGTGGAATAGCTTGGCCAAAGTGTAGAGTGCCGAATGGCCATCTGATGCTCATGACTGTCCCAATGCTGCTGGCTGAGGGCTGGCCAATAGGACTTTCAGGTCCCTTTGCCCATCATGTCAGGTGTACATGCAAGAATGAGGAGGAGACTGGAAAGGCTACTCACCTTCACAATCCTGGTCAGATCGTTGTATTTCTTATGGCATTGTTTGTGGGTCCTGGGGGCCTCGCCGGTGAACGTCACCCTCTGGGCGATCTGCTTCCAGGCTTTGGTGTAGTCATGGTGGGTTGGATTCCTCCCACTCTCTGGGAACAAGATCTTGCGCCTCACCTCCAGAGCTGTGACCATTATGTCCAGATCACCCTCTGAGAAGCGCAGGGCACGCTGACGGGCCTTCTCTGGCGTTGCCATGACTCCCTGGGGCTGAGCAGCAGTGTTGAGGCCTCTTTGCAAGGCTGCAGTGTGCAGGGCGTGGCAGCAGACCAATTCGTCCCTTCCCCCTTTAAGAGCTGGTCGGCACCACGGGGTCTGCTGTCAGTGCAAAAATGACCGCACCCGTGCTGCGCCCCGCCTGGGCGCTATCCCTCTGGACCGCCGGCTTAGCGCCTAAAGGTAGGAGTGGAACGCCTCTTTTAGCGCTCCACCACTCTCTTAGGGCGAAGCCACTGAATTTCCGGCAACGGGGCGCTACTTTGGGGCGGGCGCTAACTTCGGGCGGGCGCTAAGGTTAGCGCCCCAAAACTGTCTATACTGAAAATCTAGCCCTTAGAGTCTGCCTCTGAAGTTGAGAATTGCTTGCCCTTTCCAGCGACTTCTGACTTTCTATCTGAAAGTTCCATATTTTATACCCTTTTTGCAGTGGTAAATCCTTTGAAGTTTTCTACTGATGTAAGCTAATTATCTCTAGTCATATCTCTGCTGACTTCTTTCTACTCTTACTGTCAATTCAGCTGTTATCTTTCAGAATCCTGTCTGCTGTATAGGTGTTCAAATTTTATCATAAAAAATGGTTATAACAGATTTATCTCTTTGATGCCATTCTTACGAAGGACTTCAATTCAATTCTTAATATCACCTTAACTGGTTATAAGCAGATGTTGTGTCTCCTAACTCTTCCATTTTCAATACAAACACAATGTGATTGCTTGGTGCATCTATTGAAGTCATATTTACAAAGTCTTCTGTTTGTACCTTTAACAGTATGTAAATCAAAAACACTTCAACCAGGGTGTTCTATGCATTTCTTAGCTATTTCAATGGTTATATCATAGACACCGTGTCTGCTTGTTCTAAGTTTAACATAAAACTATTTTACTTGATGTCATTTTTTCAAAGGTACATTTTTAAAAAATTTATGTGATGCTTTCTGAAGTGTTGGTTTATAACACTTTACTTGGGCATTGCTATTGTGTTTCTTCCAATATTCAGACATGGAGGAACCTCCAACCTGCTGTTTCAACAGGGCTATTGTCTTAGTATTAGCAACCGATTCCCATTTCAAAAGCTTGTATGGTGTTTACAACTTTTGTGTTAACAAACCTTCATCTTATCTCAGAAGCCTGTATTCTGTTTACAGCCTGTGTCTTTGAGGCTTTTTAGATTTTTAAACCCAGTTTTCATGTTTTAATAAAGTAAAAAATTCCGTTCATAGGATGGTGTATCTTTCTGAAATATGGCTTTTCCTTTACAAGGTCTATCTATTCATTTTGTTTTTCCTCACTGGATAGGATCAGCAGCATTTTATGTTGGGGCTGTAAAAAACAGAAATCAAAGCACTGAGTTTTTCAAAGTCCTCGCTTCCCAAACAATTCGCATGTCACTTCTATACTGGAAGAACAGGTAGACAGAGAATCTTCCACAGTTCTGATATGAATCATTCTCTGTAAATGATCCAGCAAGAGGCTCAGATCCTTTCAAAGACAAAACAAGACAAGTGGGGCAGACTTCTGTCAATTTTAATTGCCTTATCTGGCTTATCACAAAATTAATCAGGCACATGGCAAACAGATTCAAGTGCAATTCATGGCTCTATAAATCTTAAACAATCCCAGTACCTTTAAGGCAGTGTACAGAAATTGTTTTTCATTTTGTTTTATTTTTTAAAAGAGGCTTTCATTTTTATTTAAGTAACAGCGTACTTTTATAATAGGATTTACAATCCAGGCCATTGTTATTAATAGCTTTCAAAGCTACGTCAACTGATTCTAAATTGTGTTGAAATATAATTTCAGTAATTGGAAATCACTGTCTGTGACAAAAAGCCAGAAAGCAAATGAAGCTTCAGGCACAAGCATTTTTGTTAGATATGTGCTAAGCAATTTGCATAACCCCAAAGAACAGAATGGCAGGAAATATTAAATGTGATTGTTTGGCAGAAGTTCAAAAAAGATGTAATGCTGAAAGTGATAACAGACTGTAAATTCTGGATTCATTCAGATAACATCGTTCAAGGGTAAAAATGAATCAAAACAAGGTAAATTAGCTGGTCTAGTGCCAGACACAATAGTGAGACCACCCTGACAAAATAAGAAAGCAGGAAATCAGGTAAACCCAGCTCACCCCTTTAAGTCCAAGATCAGAACCTGCACTGATTTTTTTTTGAAGGGAAATGCCAAAAAGTTATTTTCTATCCTTGCCTTTTTCTTGGGTCTCCTTCCCACATAACCATCCCTGGATGAGCAGCTTTCAGGCTGTCAGCAATGTTGTATACAAGAATGATGTGAAAGTAGCAGAGTGTGACTGTACCTCAGTTTTTCCTCACTCTTTCACAGAATCACAGAAACCCCACAGTGCAGATAGAGGCCATTTCAGCCCATCGAGCCTGCACCGACACATATCCCACCCAATCCCCGTAACCCCTACACCAACACATGTCCCACCCTATCCTTGTAACCCCCCGTATTTAATCCCCCTAACACTAAGGGTCAATTTATCATAGCCAATCAACCTAACCCGCACATCTTTGGACTGTGGGAGGAAACCGGAGCACCCGGAGAAAACCCACGCAAACACGGGGAGAATGTGCAAACTCCACACAAACAGTCACCCGAGGCCGGATTCGAACCCGGGTCTCTGGCGCTGTGAGGCAACAGTGCTAACCGCTCTGCCACTGTGCTGCGGTTGACAAATACTCTTTGTGGGAAAGTACTTAGCCTCTCTGCAATGAGATTGCTGAGATTAGTGATTCACCATAAGGAGTAGGAACACAAATTTGTACGCTACGTTGAAGCTAATGGCCTATTTTGCAGCTGCAAATTTGGCAAAGATCCTACAAGTCACTGCAGTGTGTGGGACCAGTCTAAATACTTAAAGGACTCAGAAACATACACAAATTGTGGTTTATGCACCAGAGGCTACAGTAGTTACTTTTTTTTTGTTTATGGGATGTGGGCATCGCTGGCAAGGCCAGCATTTATTGCCCATCCCTAATTGTCCTTGAGTAGGTGGTGGTGAGCCGCCTTCTTGAACCGCTGCAGTCCGTGTGGTGAAGGTACTCCCACAGTGCTGTTAGGGAGGGAGTTCCAGGATTTTGACCCAGCAACAATGAAGGATCGGCGACATATTTCCAAGTCAGGATGGTGTGTAACTTGGAGGGGAACTTGGAGGTGGTGGTGTTCCCATGTGCCTGCTGCCCTTGTCCTTCTAGGTGGAAGAGGTCGCAGGGCCTGGGAGGTGCTCTCGAAGAAGCCTTGGCGAGTTGCTACAATGCATCTTGTAGATGGTACACACTGCAGCCATAGTATGCCGGTGGTGGAGGGAGTGAATGTTTAATGTGGTAGATGGGGTGCCAATCAAGCGGGCTGCTTTGTCCTGTATGGTGTTGAGCTTCTTGACTGTTGTTGGAGTTGCACTCATCCAGGCAAGTGGAGCGTATTCCATCACACTGCTCACTTGTGCCTTGTAGACGGTCCAGACAATATTTGTTAATCTTCATTTTTGATCTGCAAGTTCATCTACCATGCTATAAAATATCATTTAAACTTTTTCCTTTTGTAATATTCTAATCGTCATCTGATCAGTCAGGATGACTGCAACCATCCCCTGTCCTCACGCTTATTTTTGGAATATTATAGCACTCCAAAGTGACATGTGTTGACACCAACTTGCAGCATTTCCTTTCTTCAGTGTTGGCTGTCAATTAGTTTTATTGCATGAATAGACTCCTCTTCCAATGTTCAGTCTCATGCAAAATCCAGAACTACAGTTTCTTCAAATTTAGAGTCAATGCTTGACTTGGTACTGAAGTCATTGTGTGCTGGATTTTTCAAGCACAGCAAGCACAGGAATATAGAATTGGCTGCAGACATGATTACATACCCAAATAGTAGTGCACTTTCCGGAGGTCAAGCAGCTTCAGATCAGCTTCCAGGCCAATCCATACTCAGCACCATTAAACTGAATCCTCACTGGTAATGTTTTCACAGCCACCAAGCATTGAGCGAGACCTGGCCGAATGGGCTTTAGTGTAGATTACAAACTTTGGGGTACAAATTGGGCAGCACCCCCTTTGGGCGTTACCATCGCCAGGGCACTAATTTTAGCACCCCGAAAAAGTTAGCGCTCCGCGGCTGATTTTCCCAGGTAGCGCCCTGAGAGGGAGGAGGGGCACTACTGGAAGCGCCCCGCATCCCTCTTGGGGCACTGCGAGCCAATATCGCGGCACTATGGTGCTGCGGCACGTCACACCACAGTACTGCAGGCCTTCCTCCCCTTATTAAAGGGGAGGGGCCTAGCACAGCGCGACCCGGGGTCGAGCTGGGCCACCAGGGATCGGGAGTGCTGGCAAACGAGCCCGGCACTCAAGAGGAGTACCGGGCTCACGGAGAGCAGCCGGCACCCTGTGGGGAGGCGGGGGGGGCTTCACGGGGGTCGGGGACAGCAACGGGGGCAGGTGCTGGCAGGCGGTCAGCAACAAAAATGGCCGCCTGCCACCTCCCCTTTAACTAGCACCGCCCTGGCCACAGGTAGGCCCCCCTGACCCCGGCGGACATAGCGTCTGGTGGTAAGTCGGGGGGCGCCACCCAATATTACAGCCAGGGCGCGAGTGGACGCTGCACACGGCAATGATGTCATCGCCGGCGGTGTGGCCGCTAACCTCCCACTGAATTTCGCGGGAGGCGCCAGCTGCGCCGCGCACAGGCGCTAGTTGATTTGCGCCCCGTTAGCACCCTCTGCAAGTTCATCAACCGAATTTAGCCCCCTTTATGTTTTTAGAACACACAAACATAATTTTTGTCATATAGCTTTGTCATTCTTTGTACAAAATAAATAATCTGCCTCTTCCCTTTCTCTTTATTTGCAAGTAATTCTGTGATGGTCAAATACTTCCATATATAATGGCCTAGAAATTGCGGTCAAAGACGTACCTCCGGAGTACGCCTCCGACCCGCGAAACCAGTCCGAACCTACCTCCAGGCGCCCAGGCTGTGAAGTGTTGCGGTCCCGATCCTCCAGATGGACGGCAGCGTAAAGGCCCATGGATCCCAGGGACACAGGCGGTACGGAAGCGTCCCTGGGATCACGTGGGCCAGGTCCTCCAATGATAAAGGAGGATTCCATTGAAATCATTTACGAAGGGAATCCCCTAATGATATGCAATAGAATCCCCAAATAATTATACAATTTAAAGAATTCTAATAATTATAAATGTACTGAATTGCAATTTTATTTTTAAGTCCCTTCATTGCATCAACCTCAATAAAAATTTAATTTTTTGATAAATAATTTTAAACACCTTAATCCAGGCCAATATTTGCATAAACTCATTTAAAGTGTAAGTGCATACATTTTTGATTATTAAATGTTTAATTTAAAGCTTAGATATACACTTACACTGATGAAAGCAGACCCTACGCCTGCTTTTACCACCCGTAAGAATTCCGTGGGCAATTACTGGGCAGTTGTTGGGCAAATAGCCCAACTCTGCATCAGCAATACTGAGTTTCCAGTCGATTTGGGTCATCTATAAAGGCATAACTTGACAGATCGCAAGTTCCAGCTTTCGCACAGCGCATGTGGAAACCCAGAAGTTGCGGGGCCTTTCAAATGGATTACAACGGCATACTCTGAGAGTATGCCATCAGGGAGACTGTTGAGATACCGCGGCAAACGTGGGAGTCGAGACCAGAGCTAGTAAAACACAACTGCTTTTATTCTACCTCATGGCAAAGAGAAACTGGAAAAGCCTGTGCATCCACTTAAATACTCCCCAGACAGGAAGTGCTCCCAGCAGCCTGTCCCTGCGGGAAACAAGTTGCTGGAGAAAAGGGCCCCCGGCTGGGGGCGTCTGCTTAAACTGTCCGTGCCGCTGTGAGCGGATTATGTCCAGTGGTGGCGTGTCGCCACAGAGCTCCCCCCAGAATCCGCTTAGGAGGAGTGGACGAGTCGTGACGGTGGTCTGATGGTTCTGCCACAGCGGCTCTGAGTGGTCGCCGGTCTAGTTGGTGGGGCCGGGCGGTTCACCGCCGGCTGTGCTGGCTTGCTGGCGGGACGGCCTCTAGTTGGAGGCCGGGCCACGGGGATCTGTTCCCCTGGTTCTGTGTGTGCTGGTTTGAGCCGGTCGATGGAGACTGTGTCGACCCTGTCACTGAGTCATAGCTTGAAGACCTTGTCCCCGGTTTGTAGTACCTCGTACGGTCCGTCGTACGGGGGTCGCAGGGGCCCGCGGTGCGCGTTGTGTCGCATGAAGACGAAGCGCGCCTGCTGTAAATTTGGCGGGACGTGAGGTGCGAGTTCGCCGTGTCGGTTGACCGGAAGTGGGGCGAACTGCTGAGTGGAAGAGAAAGAGTTGAGCCGCTGCTGTTCGGCCGACCAAGGCGTGGTAGCCTCCGGAAGGAATTCGCCTGGGACGCGCAGCGGTTGTCCGTAGACTAACTCCGCTGCCGAGGACTGGAGGTCTTCCTTGACCGCGGTGCGTAGGCCTAGTAGCACCCACGGTAGGCGGTTAGTCCAGGTACTGTCCTGCAGGCCGGCGCGGAGTGAGGCCTTGAGCAACCTGTGGAAGCGTTCACAAAGCCCGTTGGCCTGTGGGTGGTACGCCGTGGTTCGGTGGAGCGTCACCCCGAGGTTGCGTGCTGTGGCCGTCCAGAGTTCGGAGGTGAACTGGGCATCTCTGTCGGAGGTTATGTCGGCCGGTACGCCGAACCTCGCAACCCAGGTGTTAACGAATGCCCTGGCGATGTCGGCTGTGGTGGTGGAGGTCAGCGGCACTGCCTCAGGCCAGCGTGTGTAGCGGTCGACCATTGTGAGGCGATAAGTTTGGCCTTGCGATGGTGGCAGAGGACCGACGATGTCGACGCGTACGTGGTCGAAGTGGCGGCTGGGTACCTCAAAGTCTCCCAGGGGTGCTTTTGTGTGCAGCTGTACCTTAGCCCGTTGGCAGGCGAGGCAGGAGGTGGCCCAAGTCCAAACATCTCTGCTGAGGCCGCGCCAGACGAAGCGCTGGGAGAGGAGTTTGACGGATGCGCGGGAACCCGGGTGGGAGAGCCCGTGGAGTGCGTCGAAAATGTGGCGGCAGCAGGTTGCAGGGACGACCGGCCTGGGTTGGCCGAGTGAGACGTCGCAAGTGACTGCCGTGGCTTCGGGCCCGTGCGCGACCTTGGCTAGGCGTAGCCCTGGCAGGCTGGTAGCTGCCGAGAGGAGGTCTGGGTCCGTGAGCTGGGCCGCTGCTAGTTGCGCGTAGTCGACCGCGAGGTGATTCGCGCAGATGGCGGGACGGGAAAGGCAGTCGGCGACAACGTTGTCTCTACCGGAGACATGCTGGATGTCCATAGTAAACTCGGACATGGCCGTGAGCTGGCGTTGCTGCCTAGCGGACCAGGGTTCGGTGTGCTTGGCCATCGCGTATGTGAGCGGCTTGTGGTCCATGTACGCGGTGAAGGGGCAGCCTTCCAGGAGGAACCTGAAATGGCGGACCGACAGGTGGAGCGTGAGAAGCTCGCGGTCGAAAGTGGAGTATTTGACCTCCGGGGGGCGCAGTTGGCGGCTGTAGAAGGCAAGTGGCTGCCACGCGACATTGACCCACTGCTCGAACACGGCGCCGACCGCGTGGTCGGAGGCGTCGGTGGTGAGCGCAACCCGGGCATTGGCCCTCGGGTGCGCGAGCAGGGTGGCGTCGGCGAGCGCGTTTTTGGTGGCGTCGAAGGCGGCTGACGTGTCAGTGCTCCAGGCTACGTCCATCTTGCCGGATTTACCTCGGAGGGAGTCGTATAGGGGCTTCATGAGGGCTGCAGCTCTGGGGATGAACCTGTTGTAGAAGTTCACCATCCCGAGGAACTCCTGGAGGCCCTTGATGGTTGTAGAGCGGGGGAATTGCTGGACGGCCTGCACCTGTTGGGCAGGGGGACGGCCCCAGCAGGGGTGATGTGGTGACCGAGAAAATCGATCTCGGTTAGGCCGAATTGGCACTTCGCCGGGCTGAGGATGAGCCCGTGTTGGGCTAGGCGCCCGAACAGGGTGCGAAGGTGTTCGAGGTGTTCCTGTTTGGAGGAGCTGGCCACGAGGATGTCGTCTAGATAGACGAATAGGAAGTTCAGGTCCCGGAGGACTGAGTCCATAAGGCGCTGGAAAGCCTGGGCTGCATTCTTGAGGCCGAAGGGCATCCTCAGGAACTCGAACAGACCGAATGGGGTGATGATGGCCGTTTTGGGGATGTACGCGGGGTGTACGGGGACTTGGTGGTAACCGCGCACCAGGTCGACCTTGGAAAAGACGGTTCGTCCGGCCAGTCGGGCCGAGAAGTCCTGGATGTGCGGCACCGGGTATCGGTCGGGGGTGGTGGCGTCGTTGAGGCGGCGGTAGTCCCCGCAAGGGCGCCAGCCTCCGCCGGGTTTGGGGGCGATGTGGAGGGGCGAGGCCCAAGGGCTGCTGGAGCGGCGGATGATGCCGAGTTGTTCCATGGTGGTGAACTCGGCCCGCGCGATTTCCAGCTTGGCTGGGTTGAGTCTGCGGGCGTGGACAGAAACTGGGGTGCCGGTGGTGGGGATATAGTGTTCCACACCGTGTTTGGCGGCTTTGGCCGAAAAGGTTGGGTTAGTGAGGGCGGGAAACTCGGCTAGGAGTGCCGAGTAGTCGTCCGTGGCTCTGGCGAGGCAGTAGGTCGTCAGGCCGGCCGAACGGGCCGGGGTGAATGCGCCGGGGATGGGGGCCATAGTGTTGATGTCGACGAGGCGGTGCCTCGGAATGTCGACAAGGAGGCCGTGGGCGCGTAGGAAGTCGGCGCCGATGAGTGGGCAGAGGACCTTGGCTGTGAGGAACTCCCAGCGGCAGCGGCGGCCCGCGAGGTCGAGCGTGACCATGCGGGTGCCATATGTGCGGATGTCAGAGCCATTGGCTGCGGCCAGCGTGATACCCCGTGTGCCGCGTTGGATTTCAAGGGCGGAGGCGGGGGTGATGCTGTGCTGGGCCCCTGTGTCGCACAGAAATCGGCGGTTGGTTCTGTCGTCGGTGACGTACAGTAGAGGCCCCTTTTGCCCCGCAGCCATCGCGGGGGCCGGTGCGGGGGGGGTTTGAAAGTACACGGTGGCGTGCAGCGTTCGGCCCTAGTGCCAAAATGGGTGTGGTAGTAGCAGTGATCCGGAGTGGTAGGGCGGTCGGGCCTAGTGGGCCGGGAAGACCGCGTGGTCGTTGCAGTGAGGTTGGGCGCGACGTCGCGAGCGGACTGTGCAGAGAGCAGCCGGTCGGCCTTTTCGGCTATGTCATTCAGGTCCGTGGAGCCAGACTCCACAATGAGCGGGCGGATGCTGGCGGTGAGCTGCCTAATGAAAAGCGTGCGAAAGAGGGCACCGGTGTTTTTGTCGTCCGAGAGGGACAGCATGTGGGAAAGCAGATCCGAGGGTGAAGCGTCACCAAGGCCGGAGAGGTCAAGGAGGTGGCAGTTGCGCTGGTAAGAGGACGTTTGAAATTTTTTAAGGAGCGCAGCCTTCAGATGTTCGTACTTGCCTTCCGGTGGTGGATCCTGCAGCGCTGCCCAAACCTTGGGGACTGTGGCGTAGGTGAGAGAGGAGACGAGGTAGTCGTACTTTGTGGCGTCGACTGTAATGTGTTTCAGCCGGAATCTGGACTCAGCTTGAACAAACCAGGCTTCGGCCAGGTTCTCCCAAAAGTCCGGTAGTTTAACCGTGGCTGCGTTTGTATCCGCCATGCTAGCTTAGGATTCGTCCTGAGCGTCGGGGTCACCAGTGTTGAGATACCGCGGCAAACGTGGGAGTCGAGACCAGAGCTAGTAAAACACAACTGCTTTTATTCTACCTCATGGCAAAGAGAAACTGGAAAAGCCCGCGCATCCACTTAAATACTCCCCAGACAGGAAGTGCTCCCGGCAGCCTGTCCCTGCGGGAAACAAGTTGCTGGAGGAAAGGGCCCCCAGCTGGGGGCGTCTGCTTAAACTGTCCGTGCCGCCGTGAGCGGATTATGTCCAGTGGTGGCGTGTCGCCACAAGACCACAATTTCAGGGCCATTACATCTATATGATGATCGTAGCAGGTTGACTCAGCTGGTACCATTTTCACTTCAGAAATGAGAAGGTAGTGGGTTCAAGTCCCACTCTAGCACTTAACCTGGTGTAGTATTGAGAGTGTGCATTGATGGAGATGTTGCCCTTCAGGTGAGCTCTTTAACCCAGGCCTTATTTGCTAGTTATGGTGAATATTAAACAATGCTACACAAAATAGGTTAACTAATAATTTATCTCATTGCTGTTTATGGGATCTTGCGGAGATGTGATAATGTTCTACATATTAATGCAAGCTTTTTTTATGAGAATGACATTGCATAAGGTGAGTGTTTAAGTGATACATTGGTACATTATGTGGCAACAAGGAATAGAATGCAAGTTTGGGTGCATAATTTCCCAGTCTCCGTTGTCCAGCAAGAAAAGGAAATAAGTGGACGTTAGTTCAGTGCAGGAAAATTGGTAGGCAAGTTACCCAGCCACTCTTCCATACCTTCGAAAGAGTGACATGAGCGGAAGCTTAGTATTAGTATTAGGTCATAGGCCTAGACACTCGGGTGAACTGAGATGCAACTCGGTGGAAGGGTGACAAGTTCATTTTTAAAATGAGAGAAAATAAAATGGTAAGGATCAGTCTATTCTGTTATTTTTAGTGGCCACGAAATGATGGTACTATAAAAGACTTATATGAAGGGACACTGGTAAGGCTTTTGTACAACTCTGAATGACTGATGCACACAATCAAGCCTGGTGTTAGAGAAACAGAGTATACTCTATACTTCTCATTTCAATACAGCCCTTTTACCACATTAACAAATTATTTTCTGCAATTTTTTCTATATTGTTTTTAACTAGTTCTCTCATGAAAGTGATGATTGATGGAGGGGCATGGTTTCATGAATGGCAAAAATACTGTGATAGTTGGTCAAAGGGCTTCCTCTTAATGTATGAACCAGTCAGTGGCTGATAGTGGACGAGTGAATCATTGGATCTATTACAGATGGGCTCAATCCTGTCCTCAGACCTCCTCTTCCAGCAAGGGTCACTGCATCGTAATTACAGCCCAGAATCATGACAGGGCTTTCTTTCCCTTGTCTGTGGATTTATAGATTTATAAAGGGGTACTGTCTTCAAGAAAAGCTTTTGGTAAACCTTTTTATGTTGGGATGGAGAAGAGCTACACATCATTTTTGTCATGATTATGTCACAAGTAAGCAATGTAATTATACATTTTGTTGCAATTTACATTTTTTATGTTAATAATAAAAAGATAAAATGGAAAATTGCCTTTTTATGAAGTTTTTTTTAGAAAATATGCTGTGTAAAAAGAATTACACAGAGCAATAGTGTTTTTGACATATTGATAACAATTGGATCGTTTAGAAGAACCTAACATTTACAATGGTTAGACAGTTGAAGTTAGTGAACAATAAGGTGTTAAAATTACATTTGAAAAAGTGAGAAACTGATACTTAAATGTGATTGTGCTCAGTGGCTAGATAGGCATGCCACAAAGTAAAAGTATCATTACTATATAAAGAAAGAAGGAGTTCACATTTATATAGCACCTTTCGGGGGGAAAATTCGGTTGAGGGGGCTAACGGGGCGCAAAGCAACTAGCGCCTGGGCACGGCGCCGCTAACGCCTCGTGCAAAATTCAGTGGGAGGTTAGTGACGGCGGTAACAGTTGGCGTCCCGCGGTGATGCGCCTCCGGCGATGATGTAATCGCCACGTGTAGTGCCCCGCTCGCGCCTCGGCCACGATATTCGGTAGCGCTCCCTGACTTACTGCTGGACGCTATGTCCGACAGGGTCAAGGGGGCCTATCTGCGGCCGGGGCAGCGCAAATGAAAGGGGAGGTGCCGGGCGGCCATTTTTGTTGCTGGCCGCCTGCCAGCATCTGCCCCCGTTGCCGTCCCCGGCCTCCTGTGAAGCTCCCCTGCCGGGTGCCGGCTGCGCTCCGTGAGCTCGGCACTCCTCTTGAGTGCCGGGCTCTTTTGCCGGTACTCTGATCCCTGGTGGCCCAGCTGGGCCCCGGGTCGGGCTGCGCAAGTCCCCTCCCCTTTAATAAGGGGAGGAAGAACTGCAGTACTGCGGCGTGGCACATAGCACCGCGATATTCATTCGTAGCGCCCCAAAAGGGGGCGCAACCCAATTTTGCCCCTGAATGTCCTCAGAATGTGTTAAAATGCTTCACAACCAAAGGATTTCTTTTGAAGTGCAGGCAGTATTGTTATGTAACCAAATGTGGCAGCCAATATGCACATGGCAAAGTCCAACAAACTGCAAATGAGATCAATGACCAGTTAATCTGTTTTGGTACTGTTTGAAGGATAAATGTTGGTGAGAACACTGGGAGAACTCCATCCTCTTCTTCGAATAGTGATCTGGGATATTTTGAAGGAGAAATTTGGCATGTTAGTGCCTCCCATTAACGCCTGGGAGCGCACGAGAAATTCACCCGGGATTTAGCACTGCTGCTAACATTTACCCCCTAGGTCTTTTGCGGTTGCCAGATCGTGACGTCAATGCATTGGGAATGCTCCATTAACGGCTCAGATGTAAAATTGACTGTCGCTCCCCTGCTTGAGCGCCTGGCCTGAACAACGGCAGGAAGACGAGGTGTGATACATTCGGATGGCCGCTGTAGGAGCGGTATTTAAAGGGATCAACATCCGGTTTCATTTTAATAGCCAATCAATGCTGCCTTCTCAGTTTGACATAGCGAAACAGCCATTTTCAGTGAGTTTAACGTTTCTTACTTTCAGGAGTGTTCTGCCTTCTAAAAATTTGTCACTTTCATTCTGCCAAGATTTAGAAGTCCTACACTTGGTCACATTAATGGGGGTTGTACTGGCACTCGACCTCGCTCTCCAGCATCAACATCGGAGGCAGCAGAGGCAGAGACAAACATTGGAAAATGTGGCCAGAGGGAGGAGGGGCAACCGGGCTCTCAACAGGAGGCCTCACCCTCCACAGGGTATTCTGGGAACACTTCTCCGACATAAATTTAACTGAGGAGCAGTGTCTGAGAAGGCTCCGCTTCACCAAGGAGGTGGTCACAGAGCTCTGTCACCTCCTGCAGCCAGACCTCAAGCCTCAGATCAGGACCACCACGGCTCTCTCAGTGGCAGTCAAGGTCAACGTCGCCCTCAATTTCTACACTAGCGGATCCTTCCAGTCTGCAGCAGGAGATGTATTTAACATCTCGCAGTTCGCCGTCCATTGCTACATTCGGGAGGTCACAGATGCTCTCTAGAGAAAGAGAAGGGACTACGTTTTCTTTCCCATCACCAGAGAGAAGCAGGACGAGCATGCATGTGGCTTTGCCAGGATAGCGGGCCTCCCCATGGTACAGGGCGCCATTGACTGCACCCATGTCGCTTTGCGGGCAACCCGTAACAATCCTGTGGTCTTCCGTAACCGCAAAAGCTACCACTCACTTAATGTCCAGTTGGTGTGCGACCACAGTCAGTGAATCCTCACCCTCAATACCCTCTATCCTGGCAGCAGCCACGATGCCTTCATCCTGCGCCAGACCGGTGATCCAGCACTCTTCCAGCAATCACGTCAAGCTTGTGGCTGTCTGGTCAGAGATAAGGGCTATCCGCTCTCCACCTGGCTCATGACTTCCCTCCGTAGCCCCAACACTCCTACCCAGCACTCATATAATGAGAGCCATGCCGCCACCAGGAACATCATCGAGCAGACCATCGGAGTGCTCAAGCAATGGTTCCGCTGCCTTGACCGCTCAGGAGGAGCCCTCCAGTACTTGACTGAGCGGGTGTCCCTTTTCATCGTGGTGTGCTGCATGCTCCACAACTTGGCCATCATGAAGGCCCAACTATTGCCACTAGGCATAACGAGACCACCTCAGGAGGAGGAAGATGGAGGGGATTAGGACGAGGAGGAGGAGGAGGAGCAACAGGAGGAGGAACAGCAGCGAGAGAGGAGGCTGCCACTCAATCGGCCTTCTGCAAGGGCGGTCCATGACCGCCTCATCAGACTGCGGTTCCAATAAATTCTACCCCACATCCCGGTTGCTCACGACATTCCATCCATTTCGCATGCCATATCACCGCGCAAAGCTGAAATAAGGGACAGAACAAAATCTGCAAAATTCCTATAATAAATTGATCAACATTCAGTAAACACATATATACAACAACAATATTAACTAATCACCCTTGTGCAAACCCTTACTTCCCCTCTTTACAATCCCTTTTCCTAATCTACTGCTCCGACGTAGTCTGTGCCCAGTGGCTGCAGCAGGGCTGGTGGAAGGCTGCTGAGTGTTGGTGCCAGAGACTACAGATGGCCTTGCAGGACGCCTTCGGGCAGCTCTGAGCCTGGAAGGCCCGGCTGTACACTGCACCACCTCAGGCTGGGCGGCGGCAGTCTGACCTGGCTGGATGACAGGCAGCGACAATGGCAATGACGGAGTGGCAGTGGTGGGAGCAGGAATGCTGTCATCCTGAGAGAGGACAGCAGGTTCCTGCTCCACTGACACACTGCCACTCCCCCAGGGCAGCACCTCAGCATCCCTACCAATATGCTGGAGCACAGATTGCTGGCCTGCTGTGACACCATGAGATACTCGGTGGACTGTAGTGGACCCAGCAATGATGGCAGTAGTCAGAGCTTGCGTGGCATCAAGCTGAGACTGCATGAAAACAGTCTGAGACTCGATGGCAGTAACCATTAACTGCATTACAGCACTAAGACGTTGCATGGCTTCCGTCTGTACTGCAATGGTCGCTGCCAGATTACCCATCACACGCGGCATGAGGTCAGGGTCCCCATGGTCTCTCAGGGAGTCCACCATCCTTTGCAGACTGCCAAGGATGGGCTCCATGGTGTGCGCAGAGCTCTGTGCAATGTTGGAGGTGGACTCCTCCACGCTCCTTATCATTTCCGACAGGCTCTCAGGCACCCTTGCCATTGCACCTATCATATCGGTGTGCATGCCCGTCATCCTTCTTGTGAACACCTCCCATTGAGGTCCTCATCTGAGTCCTGTGCAGCAAAACTCGCGTGCGAACTCACCCTCCGGGGAGCTAGCTCCCGAGCTACCCTTTCCCCCTGGCCTTGCTGCAGCCCACTCATCCCCAGTGCATCACCTTGTGCAGACCCCTCTACTAAACTTGCCTCTAAAGATCGCGTAGTCCCAGTATCTGTGGTGGTGCCTGCGGGTGAGACATGCAGTGACGCGATGCTTTCTTCCTCCTCCTCTTCTCCTGCCTCACTCTCACTGGGAGGCTCAAGGACAGGCTGGTCAGCTGGTTGCCGATTACCTGAAAGCATAAAAGCACAAGACTCGCATTAAGGTGAGGGCAGGGGGTGCAGGAAGGGAGCAAGGAATGCAGACAGTGTAATGAGCTGGAAAGTGGGAAAGTCTTGTGGTGTGAAGGGGAAGTGGGATGAGAGAAGGAGAGGGGATGAACATACTGTTGTTGTCCCCAAGGGGAACGACATCGCCGACGGCCACGGCGCCCACCACCTGGTGCCCAATGACTCTCAGCATTCACTCCTCCAGGTCTGTAAGCTGTTGGATGTCCGCTTCACCCCCGCCTGTTCATTCCTGCTCCCTCCTATTGTGGGCCAGCTTAGCCTGCAAGAGAAAGGAAAATGTGTGAGTGAGTGTGTAGCTAAGGCGTGAGATGTGGGCAAGGCATGAGATGTGGATGTGAGTTTGAGTAGGTGGAGATGCTTGGTGGGTGAGTGGTGGGGTGTGGTGGTTTGTGCAGTGTGTACTGGTTTGTGCAGTGTGTACAGACAGAGGTTCAGATGCTAGTGTGTAGGACTTGTTTAAAAATATACTCACCCTGACCACCCGAGTGAGGTCGTTGAATTTTTTACAGCACTGTGTGAGGGTCCTGAGGACCACACTGCTGGCCGAGACGTCCTGGGCCACTTCCTTCCACATTGCCCTGAAGACCTGGGGCAATGGCCTTCTGCTAGTGTGTAGGGGTTTTTGGTGTCCGCAGTCAGCTTGCCCCTGATTGTTTCAAGCGGTTCGAATCGCTCCCACACCCTTGAGGTTCTAGACTCCTAGACTTAGGTACAGGCTGCGATACAAATTGGAGTAGGCAACTGGTTTGGTGCAAGAAAACTGTATTTTATTAAAGGCACAATAAAATTACAACACTGAAAATTACTGGAATGGTTACAGGCATATAAAAGTACACTTAATTAAGAATGGGGAACACACGGCACAACGAGGGAAAAATCACATTAATAATCCCCCTACCCTTGTCCCACCCCCAATATCTAACTAAATTGTGCTATAAGGGGGCCAGGGATTATGCTCACCAATAAGGGTTCCTTGACAGTTCGAATCCTGTCAATTAAGCCGGTTGCGTTTTGGGGTTCGCTCTTTGTGTCCTTTGGGGCCTGCCGTCGCCACGTGGTCTCAGCCTTAGAATCTGCGAAGATTCTTCAGTTGGGTGGAGTCCGCAGATGCGGTACGCGGTTGTGGATTTGTCTGGGTGAGTACCTTCTTTTCTCCGTTAGAGATAGGGAGTAAAGTCTTTGTTGGGTACTTTATCTTGTAGAGTGGAAAAATTCGTGTTTCTTTCTTCTGGTGGTGGTCTGGTCATCGAGTTTCGTTGCGGTTGGGGTTCGGCTGGCGGTCTTCGGTGTCGGCTCAGTCGCGATGGCCTAGATCATTACCTGTGTAGTGGTAATGATCTGAAGGTATGGTTTACCCGGCCCTTTGTTACCGCGGTGCTCGTGGTCGGTCTCTGTGTAAGGCTGTGGTTGCGGCCTAGTCGTCTTCCGTCGAGCCTGCCCCACCGTGCCTGTCTGCTTCTTTGAGTTTTGAGTAACCTGGACCTGAGCGTGTGCCTGCTTGTCCTCCAACGCTTTCTTGCTGCCCTTCTCTGCTTGCTCGTCCGCTTTCTTCTTCTCCCTTGGTTATCGGTGGGCCTACAATTATACTCTTTCTGAGTTTCGTTATCTGCGCGCCAAATCAGGGCTAGTTCTTTGTCTAATTTTGGCGGGCTCGTCTAAGGTGATTATAGTCGTTCACCTTAACTGCTTTTGGGGCGGTTGCCCCGTTGCTAAATGGCTTTAATATCTTGGGTGTTTGTTATTCATAATGTTAATCGGTGTCTTCCTGGCTTGGTAGCTACTTCGAACTGTAACCGATTATTTATGCAAAGGTTTGATGGGTTCAAGATTAAGTTTTTCCTGAGTTGACTTGTTTCAAAATGAAGAATATGTATTCTGCATCATCTAGTTGTCTGGCTTCAGAAATAGCGGCCCAGAAATTCGGGTCGGGGGCTTCCCGCGGGTGCAAGCCCTGCACTTACCTTGCGCGCCGGCAGTTGAGCTCTGGGCTCCCGTGGAATTCCGCTCCAGGGCCTGCTCCAACTCCCGGCACGCTGTGCTTGCGTGTCCCAGGGGCGTAGTTAGTGCGATGCGTCCCCTGGGATCACGTGAGCCATGGGCAGCCAATCAGAGGAGGGAAAAGCCCATTCATAAGATTGACAGGAAGACCTGTCTAAACTTATGAATATACGGCCCCAAAACAACAGTAAACCTTCAAATAATTTTTCAAAAAACATCACACTTTTTAAATAAACTATAAATTACATTAAATAACTATTTTAAACAATAATTTAAATTTTTGAAAAAAATAATTTTATAAAAAAACGGGGCTAAAAATAAACTTACCTTGCTTTAAAGTATTTAAAAATAATAAACCTGTGGAAAAAATGTTTTAATTTTAATTAATTGACCACTTACCTTTTAAAATGCAGGCCTTACGCCTGGTTTGTACATTTCTAAAATCTAAAGGCTTACCCTCACGGAAAAACCTGTAAAAAAAACGTAAGTTCAAAGCGCACGCGCAGACTCCCGCGCGCACGCGTTCGACCTCTGAACCCCTTCGTTCAGAGGAATGGAAGTGCCGGTTTCCCACGCATGCGCAGTGCATGCAAGAAACCGGCACTTCCATCGGGTCCACGCGTGAGTACCCCATGCATACTCACACGTTTGGACCTGAATTTCTGGGCCAACAAGTCTCCCACAGGCCCAGGCATGTCAGGTTTTTCAAAGCTTTTTTGAATTTGACCTGCCTTTTTGCAGGGTCCTGCTTTCAATCTTGCAGGTTTCTGCCACAAGGTCCAGAAGCCATTTCCTTTAGGGTACCCTTATTAATAACTTGTCCTTCAGGGTCCCTTTATTAATAACTTTGGGGAATGTAGGAATTTTGAGAACCCTACACTCCTACAGACTTAGCTATGAGCCTCGGCGCGGACTGAAATTCTTAAGATCCTAACAGGCGAACCTGATTTATACTCCAAAGGTGCAACACTTGATGTGCTCCATATGGTACAATTGCTGAGCTGGTGTTAATGAAATAAAGAAACAAAAATATTTGACTTATTAAAAAAGTGGGCTCCTTGATGATGTGAATGCAGATAAACAGATATGGCCCCTACTCAATTTTCAATTGATGCCCCCAGCCCCAAATGTTCAGGTGCTTCTTTTTGCTCTGTGTCCAATTTTCTTTTTGCACTGACTGAAACATGTTTATTACAGCACAGCAAAAACTTTACTTCTGTTCATCTATGTAATTTGAATACATCAGAAATAGTGGCTATTGAAATGAATTTTCTAACTTAAATCTGTCGAGGAAATTATGCTTCATTTTGAAAAGTGACTGTTATGAATCTTATGATCCATGAAGAAAGACTCATGAAATAACACTGGACGGCCAGCTGGTGGCGCCGTCCAAGGGGTATAAATACTCGGGCGTGGGCCCAGCTTGCCCAGGACATTGTGTAAATAGGAACTAGTGAAAGATAACTAGACCTCCAGGTTTTGAAACAAGTTGATTAAAGCCTTGCTTTATACTCAAACCAAGTGCGTAGTGAGTTTTATTATGTCAGTGACGTTCCTTCATCGTCGCATGGTCAAAATCCTGGTACTCCCTTCCTAACACGAGCAGCAGCATTACCGCAAAAACTACAGTGGTTCAATGGAAACAAGGGTAGGGAAATAAATGCAACCCCGTGCCCACGTCACCCACATCCTGAAAACAATAAAAAAAAGATTGGGTGGTCCAGTTTTCTCCATCTTCAGCATTTATACTGAGGCAAAGCAAAAGTAGGAATAGAGTGCTCTCCCAGTGGTTCAGTGGAGAAGCGCGCTGAGTGCTCTTGAACCACACATACCAAGAAAGGCCCAGTTGTGACATCGATGGAACGACAAGTTACTAAAAAAGTTCGAGATTCAACTTGTGGTCTGTGCTGGATTGCTTGATCTCAGCCAAAGTGACAGCAAAGTTACTACATTTGAGTTCAGAATCCCTGCACTATAGAGGGATTTACATTCTGAGTACTGCCCAGAGACACTTGCGGTGAGTCTGTCAGTGTGGATGGTAGCGGAGAACAAGATCATCCTCAGCCATGATCAAATGTTGCTCAGACTCACATTTGTGCAAGGTACTGGACGGCTGGCAGTTTCCATACAACTGTACCCCAACATGTGTCACTCTTTTCAGGAAAGTAAAGGAAGTGTAATGGGAGAAAATTAGTGGGGGTGGGGGCCACTACACTACAAGGTTACTGTCAATCAAATTAGTTTAACAAAATTTACTTTGGTCATTAAAAAGGAGTTGGAAATTAAACTTAGAATAGATTTTGAATGATAGATTTTACCAATCTGATATAGACTATTAAGGACAACAAAAGCTCATTAGATCCTCAAACAAAACAGAAGAAACTCAGTGCTTACCATTTAGATGATTCCACATGACTGCAGATGAATCAGTCCATTCATCCTTTACAAGATAATTACAAAAGACAAATAAATTTGTTTTTCGGAACCATGAATACGCATTTCGTTCTGGAATTAATATTTGAGTATAATGCTGCTTACCTCCTGTTCCCTTGACCTCATTCCCACTAAACACCAGACCACCCAACTTCCCTTTCTGACACTCATGCAAGCTGACTCCTCAGGTACTGTCTCCCTTTCTTTCAAAACTGTTGTCACCACCCACTTCAAAAAAATACCCTTGACCCCTCTGTCCTTGAAAACTACTGCCCCACATCCAAGCTCCCTTTCCTCCCCAAAGTCCTTTTGAACCTGTTGTTTCCTCCCAAATTCATACCCATTTTTCCTGCAACACCATGTTTGAACCTCTCCAATCAGGTTTCTGCCCCTGCCGCAGTACTGAAATGGCCCTAATTAAAGTCGTAAATGACAGCCTCTGTGACTTTGACCGTGGTACATTTACACCTGTCGATTTCTCTGCAGCCTTTGATATGATCGACCATCCCATCCTTCTCCAACATCTCCCTCTACTGTCCAGCTCAGTGGGACTGCCCTTGCTTGGTTCCACTTGTACTTATCCAATCATAGCTGAGCAATGGCTTCTATTCCTGGCCCAGCACCGTTACTTCTGCAGTCCCTCAAGGGTCTTCCTTGCCCTCTCCTCTTCCTCATCTACATGCTGCCACTTGCCAACATCATCTGAAGACATGGAATCAGGTTTCCCATGTATGTAGATGGCACTAAGAGCTGGCTCTTCACTGCCCCTCGGTGGTGAAGAGAAGACAGGCAGCGCGGTTGTGGGGAGTTGGGAGGGGAACCTGGAAATCTTGGTAACGTGGAGGTCCTGCCAAATTTAACGGTAGGACCTCATTATCATTTTTTTACTTGGTTTCCCATCCAACAGCCAGACAGATGGACAGGCTGGCCGGCTGCCGGGCAGGAAAGCCCGAGGTAGAAGGCTGCAGCTGGGGATCATTGGGAATGGTCCCTGGCAACTGGGAAAGATCAGGGGTTGGTGGGTGGGGGGTGGCATCGGACTGACAATCGGGAGGGAGTGGGGGACCAGGAGAGATTGCGGGGCAGAAGTGGGTGTGGGGGGGGGGGGCGGGTGGCGGGAGAATCGGACCAGCAATCGGGAGGGAGTGGGGAACCAGGAGAGATTGTGGGCCAGAAGTGGGTGTGGTGGGGGGGGGGCGAGAATCGGACCAGCAATCGGAAGGGAGTGGGGGACCAGGAGAGATTGCGGGGCAGAAGTGGGTGTGGGGGGGGGGGCGGGTGGCGGGAGAATCGGACCAGCAATCGGGAGGGAGTGGGGAACCAGGAGAGATTGTGGGCCAGAAGTGGGTGTGGTGGGGGGGGGCGAGAATCGGACCAGCAATCGGAAGGGAGTGGGGGACCAGGAGAGATTGCGGGCCAAAAGTGGGTGTTGGGAGGGTGGGGGGGGGGGAGAATCGGACCAGCAATTGGGAGGGAGTGGGAGACCAGGAGAGATTGTGGGCCAGAAGTGGGTGTGAAGGGCGGGGGGGGGGCGAGAATCGGACCAGCAATCGGAAGGGAGTGGGGGACCAGGAGAGATTGCGGGCCAGAAGTGGGTGTGTGGGGCGGGGGGGGGGGGGCGAGAATCGGACCAGCAATCGGAAGGGAGTGGGGGACCAGGAGAGATTGCGGGCCAGAAGTGGGTGTGTGGGGCGGGGGGGGGGGGGGCGGAATCAGACCAGCAATCGGGAGGGAGTGGGGGACCAGGAGAGATTGCGGGCCAGAAGTGGGTGTGGAGGGCGGTGGGGGGGGGCGAGAATCGGACCAGCAATCGGAAGGGAGTGGGGGACCAGGAGAGATTGCGGGCCAGAAGTGGGTGTGGAGGGCGGGGGGGGGGGGCGAGAATCGGACCAGCAATCGGAATGGAGTGGGGGACCAGGAGAGATTGTGGGCCAAAAGTGGGTGTTGGGGGGGTGGGGGGGGAGAATCGGACCAGCAATTGGGAGGGAGTGGGAGACCAGGAGAGATTGTGGGCCAGAAGTGGGTGTTGGGGTGTTGAGGCGGGGGGGAAGAATCGGACCAGCAATCGGGAGGGAGTGGGGGACCAGGAGAGATTGCGGGCCAGAAGTGGGTGTGGAGGGCGGGGGGGGGGGGGCGAGAATCAGACCAGCAATCGGAAGGGAGTGGGGGACCAGGAGAGATTGCGGGCCAGAAGTGGGTGTGTGGGGCGGGGGGGGGGGGAGCGGAATCAGACCAGCAATCGGGAGGGAGTGGGGGACCAGGAGAGATTGCGGGCCAGAAGGCTCGGGATCGGGGTTTGGAGGGCGGTGGAAGATTTGCTTGAGGGGCTGGAGGGAAGCACACCTGCTCCTCCTGGCTCACAAGCAGTGCTTTAAAAAACACTTACCTGCTTGATGTAGCAGTTCCCGTCTCCAGTTTGCTGCCGGGTTTCATGACCCCTGGGAAACCCGGCCGGCCACTGGTAAATTTAAATCAGGCTCCCAACTTCACTGTGGGAGCCTGATTTAAATTTTATAATGAGGTGCCCCACCTCTCTCAGAGCAGGACACAGGCATGGCAGGCAACCTGTCACCATAACAATAGCAGCAGGCGCATATGTGGCAGGTTGGAATCGCGTCACACAATTTTTAATTTTTAACCCATCAAGGGTGGAGGTGGCGGGGGGGGGGTTAAAATTCTCCTCAATTAATATTTATTGCCCCAGTCTATGGACTTCCATACATTTCAAAGAGAGACTGCCGTCACTACTGAGCAATCTTTGACCTCATTTATTTTTTAATACAGGCACCAGTGCCAATAAAGAAGGCTAGCCAATTCTCATTGAGTATAAGGATAGATCACTTCAATTATGTTTATAGGCCACCTCGCCCCGCCACAGTCACAAAGAAAAAGGAATTCTTTAAAGATATTCCTAGCTAAAACAATCTTTAACTCAATTTATCCTATGCATCTAAAGTTATATGAAATAAAATACACAAATCTCCCAATTATACTATTTACACCAACTGCATTTCAGTATTGTTGATATGTAATTACTTGAATCTTTATCATCTGCAACATGTTAAATGCTAGATTTATTAGGAACTCTGTCTATGTGCTTCCTATTCCGCAACAACATTCCTGAGAGTTGTGAGTTATCTCCTTGACAAGTTGAAGTGCTAATCTATTTGTTCAGACTTTGGCTTTGTCATGGGTACTTTTGTTTTCAGTTTTTTCCACTTTTTCACTGACCCTGAGGTATGGTTCTATGAGTGTTAGTAGCCCTTCAGTACTTCACTCAAGTAATCATTTTTTCATATGTGATTGCAGAGAGCAAAGAAGATTCTGTTGCTTTCGTAATGTATTGTTCACACGAGTATATGTTCCAAAAGGGATCATTCGACAGTGACTAGGAATGGAAAGTCTTGCTGAACTTTTTTCTGCTCCATAGCCTGGGGAAACAGACCAAGTGGGTGATCTTCGTCAGCCTACTACCTCGCTTTTCAGTGTTAATGGGGCGGTACAAAGCCAAAAATCTTTTAAAAATGTATAGGTATTGTTGACTTCTCTCCCGACTCAATTTTTGAACGATCCTTGTAATAGGTGGCCAATGCTCCTGCCTCAAATAGGAGCGGAGTCTCACTAAAATATTTAAATTGGGGGCCTATGCTATATGTAGGACCCCAATGCAACTTTGCTCTTCCACTGCTGCACCCTGTGCAACTGAGCACTGAGTGACTGGCCCACTGATCCTTAAAGGGATCACTGCAGGCTGCTCCAAAAAAAGTTTCTTGTCTGTTTTGCCACTGATGGTAACTGAGAACAAGATCATGCTCAGCCATGATCAAATATTGCTCAGCCATGATCAAATATTGCTCATGAGCTGCAGTCTGTACCTCTGTGGAGGTGGAGGCAGTGATAGGTCCCTGGCCGCTTCTTAGCTGGGGATCTGCTGCAGATTCCAAGGAAGAAGCCACTTGCTCAATTGGTGCCTGCAAGGAAGATAAAGCTTCAGTGATCTTGTGCAAAGGACAGCTGTAGACTTGAGACTAACGCCTATCAGATGCCACACATACTCAGTGATTGACCTCAGAGCCTGCATGTAGGTAGGATATTCCTCAAATATCTTTCTTTTCAGGTGAGTACCCATGAGTTCTGACTCCCATGACTCTGAAGCCACTGACAGCCTTCTTTTCAGTGTCTGCTGGGAAGGTGGCACATCCTGCCCCAAACCACACTCCTCCAGTTCACCTGATGCCAAATCCTCACTACTACTATCTAAATTCCTCCAGTTGAAGGTCTCTCAGCTGGTGCCTGGGAGAGAGGGAGCAAGTGCTGTAGATGGTGAGTTTGAGAGGGTTGGGGCAGAGGGAGACCAGCAGGATCACACCGCTGTAATTAGTGGGTGAGCTGGTCTGCATCCTCCTCTTTCTCATCATCATCGCGGTAACAGACGAAGGAAGAAAAACTCCCTAGCTCATCATTCTTCTCTGCCTAGTCATCTTCATCATCATCCTCCTCCTATGCCCCCTCCTCCATTGCAGTGGTGGACCTGATGGAACTGAGGGTCGAAGGTAAGAATGGGTGAACATTACTCTCTTGGGATTAAGGAGACAAAGAAAGGGGGTGGAAGGTTCTGTCTGTGTGATGCTTCAGAGGAATGCCAAGGTGACAGTGTTGGTGCTCAGTTACTAACCTGGTGCAGGCAAGATGGTGCCAACCTCAAAATCTCCCATGGTTAGAGCCATGTGAGAGCCTACAAGCTGCATGGCCTTGATCTCAAAGGAGACGAGAGTATTACACGTGGGGTGCCCCTGCAGTGAATCATACAATCATGTGTAAAAAAGTTTTTTCTTATGTCACCTTTGGTTCTTTTGCCAATCACCGTAAATCTGTGTCCTCTGGTTCTCGACCCTTCTAGCAATGGAAACAGTTTCGCTCTATCTACTCTGTCCAGACCCCTCATGATTTTGAACACCTCTATCAAATTTCCTCTCAATCTCCTCTCAATCTACTCTGCTCCAAGGAGAACAACCCCAGCTTCTCCAGTCTATCAACATAACGGATGTCCCTCATTTCTGGAATCATTCTTGAAAATCTTTTCTGCACCCTCTCGAAGGCCTTCACATCCTTCCTAAAGTGTGGTGCCCAGAATTGGACACAGTACTCCAGTTGAGGTTGAACCAGTGTTTTATACAGGTTCATCATAATTTCCATACTTTTGTTCCCTGATGCCATCATCCGCAGACATGTGGTCAGCTGACACCCATGACACCCAGCTCTTCCTCTCCACCACCTCTCTGCACTGCCTCTGTGTTGTCAGACTGCTTGTCTGACATTCAGTCTTGGATCATAGAATCATAGAACGGTTACAGCACAGAAGAAGGCCATTCGGCCCATCGAGCCTGTGCCGGCTCTCTGCAAGAGCACATCAGCTAGTCCCACTCCCCCGCCCTTTCCCCATAGCCCTGCAAATTTCTTTCCTTCAGATACTTATCCAACTCCCTTTTGAAAGCCGTGATTGAATCTGCCTCCACCACCCTTTCAGGCAATGCATTCCAGATCTTAACCACTCGCTGCGTAAAAACGTTTTTTCTTCTGTTGCCTTTGGTTCTTCTGCGAATCACCTTAAATCTGGGTCCTCTGGTTCTTGACTCTTCTGCCAATGGGAACAGTTTCCCTCTATCTTCTCTGTCCAGACCCCCCATGATTTTGAACATCTCTATCAAATCTCCTCTCACTCTTCTCTGCTCCAAGGAGAACAACCCCAGCTTCTTCAGTCAATCAACGTAACTGAAGTCCTCCATTCCTGGAATCATTCTCATAAATCTTTTCTGCACCCTCTCTAAGGCCTTCACATCCTTCCTAAAATGTGGTGCCCAGAATTGGACATAGTACTCCAGTTGGGGCCGAACCAATGTATTCTACAGGTTCATCATATTTTCCACACTTTTGTACTCTATGGCCTCGATTTTAACTGACCCGTGGAGTCGGCATTGGAGGCATGCGGGGGGTTAAAGTCCCGAATTCGGGGGTCCCGACACCATCCCGCCCCCAACCCGCCTCCATGTAAGTTTCAAAGGAGGCAGGTACCCGCCCCGCACTGGGACCCGCCTACCCGAGGCGGGATGGGATTAGTGACAATTAACTGCCTGTTAACAGGTAGTTAACAGGCAGTTTTTAGCCTAATCCCTATTTTAAAGCTTGAAGTGTGGGATTCCCGATGGCTCCAAACCACGCCAAGTTAGAGGAGTCGGGCCGTCGGGTTGAAGGACTTGGAGGGGTCGAGATGTCGGTGTTCAGGTGAGTGATGGGTGCATGAGTGCAAAGGTAAGTGTGTTTGGTGTGTCTAAAGTGTGTAAAGAAGTTTAAATTACCTGTACTTACCTTTTTAGCTTTCCTTCCTCTAGGTTTCGGGAGTCTATCATCTAACCGGCACAGAAAGCAGAATGGCTGCGAAGTGTCAAAAGTGACAGCCTGCAGCTTTCTGTGCCGGACAGATTTCTAACTGAGTTTGTGTAGAAGGACTCAGGTTAGAAGTAAGACTGTCAGTGTTTGACAGCTTCAAACAGCTGTGAAACACTGATGTTTCATGCGTCAAAACATCTTGACAGATGAAATTTCAGTCTATGACGTCACATGTTGCCGAGTGGCCCTTAATTGGCCAGCTGAGCCCGTTGGGCGGGCTCAACAAGATCAATCAAGTTAAAATCGCGTGGATTGGCCACATCTCGATGGAGGCGCGACTACAACCCCGAAAGTTGTAGTCCCGCCTCCTTCCCGACTTCTGAGAGAAAATCACCCCCTACACCTCTATTTATGAAGCTAAGGATCCTGTAAGCCTTTTTAACTGCTTTCTCAACCTGCCCTGCCACCTTCACCGATTTGTGCACACATACCCCCAGGTCCCTCTGTTCATGCATCCCTTCAGGATTGTACCATTTAGTTTATAGGTCCTCTTCTCATTCATTCTACCAAAATGTATCACTTCACACTTTTCTGTGTTAAATTTCATCTGCCACGTGTCCGCCCATTTCACCAGCCTTTCTATGTTTTCCTGAAGCCTATCAATCTCCTCCTCACTGTTCACTATACTTCCAAGTTTTGTTTCATCTGCAGATTTTGAAATTGTGCCCTGTACACCCACGTCCAAGTCGTTAATATATATCAAGAAAAGCAGTGGTCATAGAACCGACCCCTAGGGAACACGACTGTATACCTTCCTCCAGGCTGATAAACAACCGTTCACCACTACTCTCTGTTTCCTATCACTTAGCTAATTCTGTATCCATGCTGCCACTGTCCCTTTTATTCCATGGGCTTCAACTTTGCTGGCAAGCCTATTATGTGGCACTTTGTTGAACGCCTTTTGGAAATCCATGTACACTATGTCAACTGCATTACCCTCATCAATCCTCTCTGTTACCTCATCAAAGAACTCAATCAAGTTAGTTAAACACAATTTGCCTTTAACAAATCTTTGCTGGCTTTCCTTAATTAATCCACACTTGTCCAAGTGACTGTTAACTTTGTCCCTGATTATCGATTCTAAAAGCTTCCCCACTACCGAGGTCAAACTGACTGGCCTGTAGTTGCTGGGTTTATCTTTACGCCATTTTTTGAACAATGGTGTAACATTTGCAATTCTCCTTCCTCTGGCACCACCCCCGTATCTGGAATATTATGGTCAGTACCTTTGCGATTTCCTTCCTCAATTCCCTCAGCATCCTAGGATGCATCCCATCCGCTCTTGATGATTTATCTATTTTAAGTATAGCCAGCCTATCTAATACCTCCTCTTTATCAATTTTTATCCTATCAATTATCTCCACTACCTCCTCCTTTACACTGTCTATGACAGCATCCTCTTCCTTGGTGATGACAGTTGCAAAGTACTTATTTAGTACCTCAGCCATAACCTCTGGCTCCATGCATAGGTATCCTTTTTGGTCCCTAATTGGCCCCACCCCCTCCTTACTACCCTTTTACTATTTATAATGCCTATAGAAGACTTTTGGATTACCTTTTATGTTGGCTGCCATTCTATTCTCATATCCTTTCTTTGCCCCTCTTATTTTCTTTTTCACTTCTCCTCTGACCTTTCTCTCTACATATAGACTGATTCTCAGATGTATTTGCAACCTGACATCTGTCATATACACTCTTTTTCTGCTTCATCATATTCTTTATCTCTTTCGTCATACAGCGAGCCCTGACTTTAGTTGCCCTGCCTTTCCCCCAATGGGAATGTACCTCAACTGTACCTGAACTATTTCCTCTTTAAAGGCAGCCCATTGTTCCATTACAGTTTTGCCTGCCAATCTTTGATTCCAGTTTACCCGGGCCAGATCTGTTCTCATCCCACTGAAATTGGCCTTCCCCCAGTTAAACATTTTTACTCTAGATTGCTCCCTGTCCTTTTCCATAGCTAATCTAAACCTTATGATACTATGATCACTGTTCCCTAAATGTTCACCTACTGACACTTGCTCCACTTGACCTACCTAATTCCCCAGAACCAGATCCAGCAATGTCTCCTCCCTCTTTGGGCCGGAAACATACTGATCAAGAAAGTTCTCCTGAACACACTTCAGAAATTCTTCCCCTTCTCTGCCCTTAACACTATTGCGATCCCAGTCTATATTAGGATAGTAGAAGTTCCCCATTATTACTACTCTATAGTTCTTGCACCTCTCTGTAATTTCACTGCATATCTTTCCCACTTGTTGGTGGCCTATAGAATACACCTAGTAGTGTAATGACAGCTATATTATTTCTTAACTGCAGCCATATAGATTCTGTCCTTGACCCCTCCAGGACATCTTCCCTCTCCAGTACTGTAACATTCTCCTTGACCAATACTCCCACAGCACCTCCTATCTTTCCTTCCCTATCTTTCCTGAACACTTTATAACCAGGAATATTTAATACCCAATCCTGCTCTTTTTTGAGCCAGATCTCAGTTATTGCCACAACATCATATTCCCATGTGACTATTTGTGCCTGCAGCACACTTACCTTGTTTACTACGCTTCATGCGTTCACATACATACACTGTAAACCCATCTTAGACCATCCTGTATTCCCTCTTAGTTTGACGCCACCTAATACCTTACTATTTCTTACTTTAAGGCTCTCTGCCTCTCCCAATCCTTTGAGCACTTTATTTCCCCTTTCTAATATTACATCCTGGTGTCCCTCCCCCTGCTAAATTAGATGAAACACTCCCCAAACAGCACTCGCAAACCTCCCCGTGAGAATATTGGTTCCGGCCCTGTTGAGGTGCAACCCGTCTGGCCTGTACAGGTCCCACCTCCCCCTGAAATGGTCTCAATGCCCTAGGAATCTAAAGCCCTCCCTCCTGCACCATCTCTCCAGCCACGCATTCATCTGTGCTATCCTCCTATTTCTATACTCACTAGTGCGTGGCATTGGGAGTAATCTGGAGATTACTACCTTTAATGTCCTGCTTTTTAATCTCTTTCCTAGCCCCCTGAAATCTGCCTGCAGGACCTCATCCCTCTTTCTACCTTTGTCATTGGTACCGATATGGACCATGACCCTCCCACCTCAGAATGTTCTGCAGCCGCTTGGTGACATCCTTAACCGTGGCAACATACCATCCTGGAGTCACGTCATAGCTGCCTTTTTGTGCGCATTTGTTGCCAGTTTGTCCTGCAAGAAGATGGAGTAAAGAAGTGTAAGGCTAACTGTTGAGGAGTGAGAGCCAAGTGGCATGGGTGAGATGAAGAAAGAGATGTGGGTGTGTAAGGCTATTAAAGTAGAGGAAGGAGTTTTAGGATTGTGCATGTAAGTATTTTTTTAAATTAGTTTTTATGGGATGTGGGCATCACTGGCAAGGCCAGCATTTATTGCCCATCCCTAATTGCCCTTGCCTTGGTGGTGAGCCGCCTTCTTCAACCGCTGCAGTCCATGTGGTGAAGGTACTCCCACAGTACTGTTACGGAGGGAGTGCCAGGATTTTGACCCAGCAACAATGAAGGATCAGTGATATACTTCTAAGTCAGGATGGTGTGTGACTTGGAGGGAAGCTTGGAGGTGGAGGTGTTCCCATGTATCTGCTGCCCTTGTCCTTCTAGGTGGAAGAGGTCACGGGTTTGGGAGGTGCTGCCGAAGGAGCCTTCGTGAGTTGCTGCAATGCATCTTGTAGATGGTACACACTGCAGCCACGGTACGCCGGTGGTGGAGGGAGTGGATGTATAAGGTGGTAGATGGGGTGCCAATCAAGCGGACTGCTTTGTCCTGGATGGTGTCGAGCTTCTTGAGTGTTGTTGGAGCTGCACTCATCCAGGCAAGTGGAGAATATTCCATCACACTCCTTACTTGTGCCTTGTAGATGGTAGAAAGGCTTTGGGGAGTCAGGAGGTGAGACACTCGCCGCAGAATACCTAGCCTCTGACCTGCTCTTGTTGCCACAGTATTTATGTGGCTGGTCCAGTTAAGTTTCTGGTCAATGGTGACCCCCAGGATGTTGATGGTGGGGGATTCGGTGATGGTAATGCCATTGAATGTCAAGGGGTGGTGTTTAAACTCTCGCTTGTTGGAGATAATCATTGCCTGGCATTTCTGTGGCGCGAATGTTAACTGTTACTTATCAGCCCAAGTCTGAACGTTGTCCAGGTCTTGTTGCATGTGGGCATGGACTGCTTCATTATCTGAGGAGTTGTGAATGGTACTGAACACTGTGCAGTCATCAGCAAACATCTACATTTCTGACCTCATGTTGGAGGGAAGGTCATTGATGAAGCAGCTGAAGGTGGTTGGGCCTAGGACACTGTCCTGAGGAACTCCTGCAGCGATGTCCTGGGGCTGTGATGATTGACCTTCAATCACCACAACCATCTTCCTTTGTGCTAGGTATGATTCCAGCCAGTGGAGAGTTTTCCCCCCCGATTCCCATTGTCTTCAGTTTTACTAGGGCTCCTTCAAGCCACACTCGGTCAAATGCTGCCTTGATATCAAGGGCAGTTACTCTCACCTCACCTCTGGAATTCAGCTCTTTTGTCCATATTTGGACCAAGGCTGTAATGAGGTCGGCAGCCAAGTGATCTTGGCAGAACCCAAACTGAGCATCAGAGAGCAGGTTATTGGTGAGTAAGTGCCGCTTGATAGCACTGTTGATGACACTTTCCAACACTTTGCTGATGATTGAGAGTAGACTAATGGGGCGGTAATTGGCCAGATTGGATTTGTCCTGCTTTTTGTGGACAGGACACACCTGGGCAGTTTTCCACATTGTCGGATAGATACCAGTGTTGTAGCTGTACTGGAACAGCTTGGCTAGAGGCACGGCTAGTTCTGGAGCACAAGTCTTCAGCACGATAGCCGGGATGTTGTCAGGGCCCATAGCCTTTGCTGTATCCAGTGCGCTCAGCTGTTTCTTGATATCACGTGGAGTGAATCGAATTGGCTGAAGACTGGCTTCTGTGATGATGGGGACCGCAGGAGGAGGCCAATATGGATCATCCACTCGGCACTTCTGGCTGAAGATGGTTGCAAACGCTTCAGCCTTGTCTTTGCACTCACGTGCTGGGCTCCACCAACATTGAGGATGGGGATATTCATGGAGCCTCCTCCTCCTGTTAGTTGTTTAATGGTCCACCGCCATTCATGACTGGATATGGCAGGACTGCAGAGCTTTGAGCTGATCCGTTGATTGTGGGGTCGCTTAGCCCTGTCTATAGCATGCTGCTTCCGCTTTTTAGCATGCATGTAGTCCTGTGTTGCAGCTTCCCCAGGTTGGCGCCTCATTTTTAGGTGCGCCTGGTGCTGCTCCCTACATGCTCTTCTACACTCCTTATTGAACCAGGGTTGGTCCCCTGGCTTGATGGTAATGGTAGAGTGAGGGATATGCCAGGCCAGATTGTGGTGGAATACAATTCTGCTGCTGCTGATGACCCACAGTGCCTCATGGATGCCCAGTTTTGAGCTGCTAGATCTATTCTGAATCTATCCCATTTAGCATGGTGGTAGTGCCACACAACACGATGGAGGGTGTCCTCAGTGTGTAGACGGGACTTCATCTCCACAATGACTGTGCGGTGGTCACTGCTACCAATACTGTCATGGACAGATGCATCTGTGACAGGTAGATTGGTGAGGACAAGGTCAAGTAGGTTTTTCCCTCGTGTTAGTTCTCTCACCACCTGTCGCAGGCCCAGACTGGCAGCTACGTCCTTGTATGTTGGGCTTCATAGAGAGAGGATTCGAGTACAGGAGCAAGGATGTCTTGCTGCAGTTGTACAGGGCCTTGGTGGGACCACACTTTGAGTATTGTGTGCAGTTTTAGTCGCCTTATCTGAGGAAGGATGTTCTTGCCATGGAGGGAGATTCACCAGGCTGATACCTGGGATGGCAGGAATGACGTATGAAGAGAGATTGGGTCGATTGGGCTTGTATTCGCTAGAGTTTAGAAGAATGAGAGGGGATCTCATTGAAACTTATAAAATTCTAACAAGGCTAGACAGATTAGCTGCAGGAAGGATGTTCCCGATGGCGGGAGAGTCCAGAACCAGGGGTCACAGTCTAAGGATAAGGGATAAGACATTTAG
This sequence comes from Somniosus microcephalus, assembly GCF_052327205.1. Taxonomy (NCBI): domain Eukaryota; kingdom Metazoa; phylum Chordata; class Chondrichthyes; order Squaliformes; family Somniosidae; genus Somniosus; species Somniosus microcephalus. Next base: position 125,195,832 of record NC_140995.1, on the reverse strand, counting down.
GACTGAGATGAGGAGGAATTTCTTCACCCAGAGAGCGGTGAACCTGTGGAATTCTCTACCACAGAAGGCAGTTGAGGCCAATTCATTAAATATATTCAAGAAGGAGTTGGATATATTTCTTAAGGCTCTGCTGCACAGAATGGGAGGAAAAAGAGGGGTAGAGCTATAGTAATAGGGGATTCAATTGTAAGGGGAATAGATAGGTGTTTCTGCGGCCGCAAACGAGACTCCAGGATGGTGTGTTGCCTCCCTGGTGCAAGGGTCAAGGATGTCTCCGAGCGGCTGCAGAACATCTTGGAAGGGGAGGATGAACAGCCAGTTGTCGTGGTGCATATAGGCACCAACGATATAGGTAAAAAGCGGGATGAGGTCCTAAAAGTGGAATATAGGGAGTTAGGAGATAAATTAAAAAACAGGACCTCAAAGGTAGTAATCTCAGGATTGCTACCAGTGCCACGTGCTAGTCAGAGTAGAAATAGAAGGATACTTCAGATGAATACGTGGCTAGAGGAATGGTGCCAGGGGGAGGGATTCAAGTTCCTGGGACATTGGAACCGGTTCTGGGGGAGGTGGTGCAGTGTATGTGCCTTTAAGAGCCCCAGGTGTGCTGTAATGCCTGTAATGGCCACTCGGGCTATATAAGCCTGTATATTGTGTATATCTGTTAGAACCCCCCCGAGACTTTGCTTAGTAAACACCTATGAACCAACTCCTGTCTTCAGTGTCTTTATCAACACACGGACACTACAGTGGCGACGAAGTGGAAACGGACTTACCTGCAATTCGGCAGCACCTCCAGGACATCGATTCCTCGGGCATCCAGAAGATTCAAGAAAGTGAGAGAAGCTGTGGTTTCACCAGCTGGCCAAGCTGGTGGCAGGTACTGTGCTAATCCTTCCTGGGCGTCAGGCTGGGGCTCCAGCGGCTGGCTCTACAGCTGAGACAGGCAGCGAAATCGGAGGCAAGCAATAACGGACTGGGAGGGAGCACTCGGGAGACGGCCGGCGCGGCAAGCAGGTCAGCGTTCAGACCTGCAGAGAAAGTCCGGCGGGAACGAGTCTCCGACTGTAAACGAATAAAATTAAAAAAAATTAAAAACAAAGAACGGAAACCGCGGGAAACAGCGTTGTCATCGGCAGCAGCGGCGGGAAAGCGCAGGAAGCGCCATATCTTTGCTGCTGAAAAGAAAGAAAAGCGCGGGAAGCGCCATATCTTTCTGAAATGCCTAAGTCTGGCAATATTGATGCTTTTGATAGCGAAATAGAGGATTGGACCACATACGTGGAAAGAGTAGAGGTATATTGCACTGCAAATGGAATAGAAGATGAAAAAAAAGCTTCAGTACTGCTGAACCTAATGGGCGCAAAGGCATACGGGCTGTTACAAAATTTAACCACTCCAGCCAAACCAAAGGACAAGAATTTTAAAGAAATTGTTGATACCCTGCAGGAGCACTTAAACCCAACACCGCTGCTGATAGCGGAACGATTCAAATTCTTCAAGAGAAATCAACACAAGAATGAAAGTAACGCTGATTACCTAACCGAATTAAGAAAGCTATCAAAGTACTGCCAATTCGGGGCAGGACTAGCAGATTATCTTCGAGACAAATTCGTTTGTGGTCTCTTAAGTGAAGGAACACAAAAAAGGCTGCTTTCTGAAAAAGATTTAACATTGGACAAAGCTTTCAGTATGGCTGTATCATACGAAGCAGCAGCAAGAGGAGCTGCAGAGATACAACAAAAGACACAAGACTTCGGCACTCATGAAATGACACAGGGTTTCGAAAGATGTTATCGCTGCGACAGATCCACCCATAACCAGAAGGACTGCTGGTTCAAGGATAAAGCATGCAGGCAATGCGGAAAGATTGGACACATTGCACGGGTATGCCGAACTGGACAAAATAAATCCACAGACAGAAAAAAAAAAATCAATAAAGGAAAGTACAGGAAGGTACAAATGATGACGGACAGTAGCTCCGAAGACCAGAAGAGCGATAGCGACTCCGAAAACAAGAGACTAAGCTGTCTCAAATTACATAATGTACCTGCCAAAGATGATTACCAAACCATTTGGGTTACCCTCACGATAGCAGGGTCCCCTGTTAAAATGGAGCTAGATACAGGATCAGCTCTAACCGTAATAAATCGACGGGATTACGAGAGGCTATTTTCGCATATACCTCTAAAAGACACATCCATTATCTTAAAAACATATACGGGGCAGAAAGTATACCCCAAAGGAAAAATAAGGGTGCCCGTTGTATACAATGGCAAAGAAATACAAAAGTTGTATTTATACATTCTACAAGATGGTGGTCCACCGTTGTTGGGCCTTGAATGGTTCAGAAAGATACGTTTAGACTGGCACTCCATTCAGGCACTGACGGTGACCAGTAAGAAAATAAACAATGATGACATCATACCTGAACGATTAAAAGACATCTTGGCCAACGCCAAAGAAGTGTTTCAAGAGAAACTAGGAACCTTGAAAGGCATCACCGCCTCAATAAAAGTGGAAGATGCAGCAATTCCCAAATTTTTTAAGGCAAGACCGGTGCCATACACAATTCGTCCAGCAGTCGAGGCAGAGCTGGAGAATTTGGAAAAGGCAGGCGTATTATCCAAAATAGATTGGAGCGAGTGGGCAACACCCATCGTTCCAGTCATGAAAAAAGCATTGAATAATGATAAATCTGAAGAACAAAGAAAAATTCGCATCTGTGGAGACTTCAAGGTGACTGTAAACCCGGTCCTTCACACAGTACAGTATCCTCTTCCGAGGATAGAAGATATTTTCGCCTCACTATCTGGAGGGAAACGTTTCACCAAAATTGACTTGGCACAGGCATATCTACAGATGGAGGTTGAGGAGGCCTCTAAAAAGTATCTCACGATAAACACACACAAAGGCCTGTACCAGTACAATCGACTGGTTTTTGGAGTAGCATCAGCTCCAGCTATCTGGCAAAGAGCTATGGAGCAAGTCCTGCAAGGGATTCCGGGGACTCAATGCTACCTAGACGACATCCTTGTAACAGGAGAAAACGACAATGAGCACCTTGCCAATTTGGAGCAGGTGCTCACTAGACTGAAAGAACGGGGCCTACGAGCAAATCGCCCCAAGTGCGAATTTTTCCAAAATCAGATATCATATTGTGGCCACATAATTAATAAGGAAGGGTTGCATAAGTCACCTGAAAAAATTGAAGCGGTCATAAAAGCCCCAGCACCTGAAAATGTTTCACAATTAAGGTCGTTCCTGGGATTAATAAATTACTATCATAAATTTTTACCGAACTTATCAACTCTTCTACACCCTCTTAATGAACTTCTACAAACAGGAGTGATTTGGAAATGGAACGAAGACTGTAAACGTGCCTTCCATAAATGCAAAGACTTAATCACATCCGAAGAAGTTTTGGCTCATTACAACCCATCACTGCCAATCAGACTGGCATGCGATGCATCCCCTTACGGCGTAGGAGCAGTATTATCCCATAAATTCCCTGATGGCTCAGAACGGCCGATAGCTTTTGCGTCACGCTCATTAAACTCAGCTGAGCGTAACTATGCCCAAATCGACAGGGAAGCACTCAGCCTGGTATGGGGAGTGAAGAAATTCAACCATTACCTACACGGACAAAAATTTACCTTGTTGACTGACCATCAACCCCTCATCTCCATATTCAACCCTAAAAAGGGTGTTCCCATTATGACAGCGCAAAGGCTACAGAGGTGGTCCCTTTTTCTAGGGGCACACCAATACAACATAGAATACAAAGGATCAAAATAGCATGGGAATGCTGACGGTTTCTCACGCCTACCGTTGCCAACGGTAGAAGAAGCACCTACAGTAGACCCAGTAGAGATGCTCCACTCTACCATAGTGGAATGTCTACCAGTAACAAATTCTGCCATTGAAAGGGAGACGAGAAATGACCCGACTCTCTCACGGGTCTACGATTTAACAGTGAAGGGATGGCCAGCACATGGCGAACCACTGTTGCCAGCATTCTCACAAAGAAGAGAACAGCTGTCAGTGTGCCGAGGAACCTTGATGTGTGGATCCAGAGTGGTGATTCCACCCAAACTCCAGGATAAAGTGCTAAAGGAGCTTCACGAGGGGCATCTGGGTGGAGTGAAAATGAAGAACCTAGCTAGGGCGTTTGTATGGTGGCCAGGTATCGATGGAGACATCGAAGAAATGACCAAGAGCTGCCTAGGATGCCAGAAGGTCCAAAACGCTCCACCACAAGCCCCTCTACATCCATGGGAGTGGCCCTCATCTCCCTGGCAAAGGGTACACATCGACTTTGCTGGTCCATTTATGGACTCAATGTTCTTAATCGCGGTTGATGCACACTCCAAGTGGCCGGAGGTAATAAAGATGTCCTCCACCACCACGGAAAAAATCATCACAGTATTAAGGACCATATTTGCCAGAAATAGGCTGCCTGAACAGATCTGTTCTGATAATGGACCGCAATTGTGTATATTATTTTTCTTATAACATGTAATTAATAATTACTTAAAATATGATGTACTGGTTAGCTAAAAGGGGAGGAATTGTAGTGTATGTGCCTTTAAGAGCCCCAGGTGTGCTGTAATGTCTGTAATGGCCACTCGGGCTATATAAGCCTGTATATTGTATATCCGTTAGAACCCCCCCCAGACTTTGCTTAGTAAACACCTATGAACCAACTCCTGTCTTCAGTGTCTTTATCAACACATGGACACTACAGGTGGGACCAGTTCAAACCGGACGGTCTGCATCTGGGCAGGGCTGGAACCAATGTCCGAGGGGGAGTGTTTGCTAGTGCTGTGGGGGAGGGTTTAAGCTAAAATGGCAGGGGGTTGGGAACCTGATCAGGGAGACAGAGGAAAGGGAAACAAGGATAAAAGCAAAAGATAGGAAGGAGAAAAACAAAAGTGGCAGTCAGAGAAATCAATGGTTTAAATCAAACGTGGCCACAGTAAATAATAATTCTAATAGGTCTAAGAGCGTTAAAAAAACAAGCCTGAAGGCTTTGTGTCTTAATGCGAGGAGCATTTGTAATAAAGTGGATGAATTGGCTGCGCAAATAGAGGTAAACGAATATGATTTGGTTGGGATTACAGAAACGTGGCTCAAGGATGGCCAAGACTGGGAACTCAACATCCAGGGGTATTCGATATTCAGGAACGATAGGCAAAAAGGAAAGGGAGGTGGGGTAGCATTACTGGTTAAAGAAGGGATTAACACAATTGTAATGAAGGATATTAGCTCTGATGATGTGGAATCTGTATGGGTAGAATTGAGAAATACTAAGGGGAAGAAGACGTTAGTGGGGGTGGTATATAGGCCTCCAAACAGTAAGGCGGAGGTTGGGGATGGCATTAAAAGGGAAATTAAAGAAGCGTGCAATAAGGGCATGTAAGATTCGCAAAATGAATATTGTCAGATAAGGGTCCTTTGGCAGAAGAGGCCTTTACTTTTAAAAGACTGTTTCAAAAGAAGCCCAGAAAAAGGGACACATAAAATGGCCGCCAGACCCCGTGACTAGCTTTCTGGACACTTTAAAATGGTTCCTGCAGTCCCCAGACAGCCTTTGTGGATTCAGCCCACAGTAAGTTCTGGAAGGCCATTTCGGAGAAAACGAAACCAGACACAACCGCATACATATGGATTGGATGCAGATCCAGTCAGATCGGCCTGTAGATAAAGGCCATCTAAATGTTTACCCAGACAAAGGGAAACAGTTTTATATTCATAAGGGGAGCATCAAAGACCCATTAAAGACATCAAGAGGACATTCAAAACAATACAAGGTCATTCCAGACCAGAGATGGCCATCACCGGTCATCCCGAAAGCAGTTTAAATATAATAACTACCCCTTTGTGATACAAGCCCGCCAAAAGTTAAACAAAGACTAACCTTGATTTGGCGGGAGATAAAGGCTTCTCTTGAGAAGTATAACTGGAGTCCTGGGTAGCCATCGGGAGCGAGCAGCCAGACGCGCTTTTGAGCTTGTCCTTTTGAGAGCCGTGGAGGAACGTCGATCCAGAGACCAAGAAGGTGATTCGAGTCTGCGTCCCGCCCCGGGGTAACCATCGGGAGATCATCGACAAACCCCGGGCCGTTGACGAGACAAGGGACAGCAGCCCTACAGAAGAAATCTAGCTGAAAATGGTAATCACTAAACTCCGCGAAGAGACCTCTTCAACCATGGTCAAACAGGTGGTCGCCATCCCCACCAACGTCCAGGCCTGCCAGTGTCCTGCCTGTCCGTGACATTCACCTCGAGGAAGAAGAGAGAGTGTCGCAGCCCGCAGCGCTGACCATGTGGAGACAGGACGCCTGAAAGGATCAAAACGCAGACCTGTTTCAAAACTCTATACTTTCCAACTGGATTGCTGAGCATGTTTCTGGCCCCTCACAATCTGATCTGGCTAGGCTTAGGTGGTGGGCATTTAAGGGGTAATGAGTTGTTGTCCCTCGATGTTCCGTGTGTTTCCCCATGTCATGATGACTTTTGTAAAGTATAATGTGCCTGTATCTATCTCAGTTAGTAATGTATTATGAATTTGTTTTTCCCTCCCATGTACCGTTTATTGACTTGCATTTGATTTGTTTTTCTCTATGCAATAAAATTTCATTTCGTTTCCATTAAACCTGGCCTATCGAGTATTCTCTACATTGTAGTTCCTGCATCCAAGTCCAGTGTCTAGAACCTAAGGGGTGAGTGGGTCGAACCACTCAAGGTTTTACTGTGCAAGAGAGAGAGGCCGCCAGAGAGAGAAACCTCTGCGATCTAAAACCCCTTACAGAAAATGGCGACCAGGGCAGGACACTGGCAGCAGGATTGCAATGTATTAGACCCAGGTTCGAATGGTCGAAATGTTATGGATGAGAGGATAGCGGATTATGTTTTTGGCAAGGTAAATCTCACTAAGCAGTGGATTTCCGATCTCTTACTGGATGGGCGTCCGGTAGACGCAGCCATCAGGTGGACAGAGAGCAAAGAACATAAAAAGTCAGTGGAAAAGGCAGTGTGGCTGGTGTGCTACAAGAAACAAGTCCAGATTTTGGACAGAGTCGTTGCAGCACAGGCAGCCAAGATCACTGCCCAGGAAGCAGAAATAGAGGAAAAGGCTATGGGTGGGGAAAAACTCATCACAGCGCTTCACGCGCTGAATCAGGAATGCCAAGTTATAGCCAGCCAACACCAGGTTAGGATAGAGTACCTGGAATGCCAGGTTACTGAGGCAAAGATACATGAAACGAGGATACGGGAGAAAAACGCCCGCCTCGCACAACAGCTAAGAGCGCAGGAGGAGAGAGTAGTAGAGGTTAAGGCAGCTTACAAGCTGGCCCTTGAGCACGGGTTTGAGAGTGCCGACCATGGCCCCTGCCAAAAGACCATAGAGGACCTGAGAACGGCCTTGGTTAAGGCAAAAGGCATGGTATGCCTCGTAAACCCAAAAGCAAGTCACATAGACTTTTTGCAGGAATCCAAACATCCGATTCCTTGTGAAGTAGTTGTGGCACCAGCCACTGAACCCTCAGCCCCACCGAGCTATAGTGAGGCTTGGCCCGAAGGGGGGGTGGTGAAAGAAAGGGTAACCGAGGTGGAGCAGGAGGAAGAACAACCCCTGGTAGTAAAGCCGGAGCTGGCACCAATGTGTCCTACTCGGCACCAGAGGTTCAGTGCCACCGCCGCAAATGGCGATGTGGGACCCCACATGAACCAGCTCGTGGTGCCCTATGGTGCCCAACAACTCAGAGCAATGATAAGCCACCTCCCAAAACTCTCCGAGAAGGGAGATCCCTCAGTCCATTTCAGGGAGGTAGAGGAAACAGCTGCCATCAATGATTGTGATGATCTTGAACAGGCAAAGATGCTGCTCTTCTCCCTGGATAGCACAATCCTTCAGTGCCTCTCAGACGGGAGTAAAAGAGGATGGACAGGGTATGTGGAACTCAGGGTCCAGGTCTTGGGGGTTCTGGGAGTGGATGATGGTAATCCGTTCCTCCGCGTGGAAGGGACTGTGCAGCTAACTGGAGAACCCCCGTGGGTTTTCGCAGAAAGGCTGTGGCCAGTGTATCGGCGCAGTTGTCCGGGCATGCCGGAACAGGCCGCAATGACCGCCAAACAGCGGGTTCATTGGTTCCGTTGTCTGGTTGCTAACAGCTTGCCCCAGATACGGACCCTAGCCAAATCTTGGTTTGACCCCCAAGGTCCCGGTATCACGGAGGAGACAGTGCTCTGACAGCTTAACATTGCTTACAAGAATTGTAGAAGTCAGGAGACACCTTCCTCTAAGGGAAAAGTGCATGAGGCAGCACGGTGGCATAGTGGTTAGCACTGTTGCCTCACAGCGCCAGGGACCCGGGTTCAAATCCGGCCTCGGGTGACTGTCTGTGTGGAGTTTGCACATTCTCCCCGTGTTTGCGTGGGTTTCCTCCGGGTGTTCCGGTTTCCTCCCACAGTCCAAAGATGTGCGGGTTAGGTTGATTGGCCATGATAAAAAAATTGGCCCTTAGTGTTAGGGGGGATTAAATACGTGGGGTTACGGGGTTACGGGGATAGGGCTTGGGTGGGATGGCTGTCGGTGTCGGGACCGGGTGCTAGGGTTTGGATGATCAGCCATGATCTCGTTGAATGGCGGAGCAGGCTCGAAGGGCCGAATGGCCTACTCCTGCTCCTATCTTCTATGTTTCTATGTTTCTAAAACCCGCAGCCCCAAGCAAAAAGGAGTGGCATCAGGAAGGGAACCGCCCTGCCCAAGCCAAGCTCAATTGTTACGGGTGTGGGAAGGATGGACATTGGCGCAGGGACTTTAAAAATCCGTGGAAGGATAATAAGGGAAAAGCTCCCGCAGCCCAAGCCCAAGCCCAGACCGCCGCCCCAGCACGAGTCCAGGTCCAAGCAGCAGCCCCTGCCCTAGAAAGAGGAACTGGTGTAGCTATGGATCCCGCTGCGATAGAGTCAATTTTAGAGACAATGCGGTCTCTTATGATCTCACAGGGGAAGATAGTAGCCACCACCGGTGGGATAGTTCCCTCGGCCCCCTTTGACAACCCACAGAATTGACTAGAGCCAGCGCAGCCTGTCGACCTGTGTCCTCTAGAAAGACATGCACAGGAAGAGACCTCCTGTAAAATGGAGGAATACCTGCGGTGCCAGGTTGCGGGGGCTAAATTAGTTGAGCAGTCTTTAAGGGAGGAGAACGCTAGGTTAACAGCGAGGGCTGGCAGTTTAGAGGGTCAGCTAAGGGCTTGTAAATGGTTTCACATCAACCAGTGCAAACTGTTTAAGCCGGGTGCAAAAGAGCCAGCAACTGAGGCCAGGTCTGAGGGTAAAGATCCTCAGCCTGAGGCATGCAATGAGTCGCAGACCACACAGGCTGGAACCGCAGCCTGCTTGAGGGGAGAAGCTATCCCGCCCACCTGGGAAGCTTCCCCATTGGCCTGGGACTCGGACGGGGAAGAGCCCGAAGACCAGGGCCCTCCCCCTGATCCGAACGCCATTGGGGGGGTGCCCGAACAGCTAGGCCCCGCCCCTGACACGATTCTGGAGGAGGTGGAGTCGGAGGACAGAGGTCCTGCCCTCAACTCAAGCTTAGGGGAGGTAGAACTTGGGGGCGGAGATTCTCCGCCTGTAGGGACAGGTAGGGAGAAGGCGTCTGCCACAGACCCAAATCCCAAAGGGGCAGAGCCTGAGGGCAGGGAGCCGAAGCCGGCAGTCGTGGTGGAGCCACGGGCTGTGAGGGCTAAAGTCCCAACCACAGGTCCACTCGCTAAGGGAGCCTCGCCCAAGACACCCCTTCGCAGGTCGTCTCGGACGCCTCAGCCAAGAAAAACCTGGCCAGATCTCCCCTACGTCAGCAGACACCGACTTGGGAAACCCATGGAAAAACGCAGCCCCCAATTGGCAGCAAAAGGCTGCGAGGGACCCAAGCAACAGGTCAGTGCAGCCCCGCCACAGGGAGCGGTGAGCTGCAGTCCAAACAGGGATTAGGCAAGCCGCCCAGGAATGGGCGGCGCTGTACATAAGTTTAGTTAAGTTTAAGTTTGGTTGTTTAAGTTTAAGGTGTGTAATTTTAAGACAATAGTATGTATAAGTAATAATTTTGGAATCTGCCCAGCATGTGTGTTGTTTTGGATCGAGGTCAAAAGACCCGATCATGCCTTCACTTAGGCCAGAATCTCTCGGGAGCCTGGCTATATCGTTTAATTTGTTACAGGAACCAAAAGGATAATGGAAAAGATTCGCATCGCGTTCACGGTGATCGGGTGTAGCTGGGCCTATCGGGGCCACACCAAGGACTCCATAGTTTATGGATGTTCTGGGGACACAGCCCCCATCGTGACGGATGGGTCGGGCGCGCGTGACGTTGAGGAGACAGCCACCTATTTCCACGAAGGGAGGTGGCCAGGATGGCTGGGGTCGAACTCTACGGAATACTCCAGCCAGTTCGGTTTTAAGTACAGAGAGACTTCTCTAACGTGTCCCAGGGTGAGGATCATCGCACCCAGAGTCAGCGTTACCGTCGGGAAAAGGATTTGTTTGGTCTGTACGGGACATGTTCCTTTGGACCGATGATGGTGGCTGCGGAAGCTGAGTAAGACCATGAAGAACTCCACGGTCGAGTGGGAGCGACTGGGTAATACACATCGGACTATTAAGGGGACTCATGGGGGGTTGAGTGTCTGTTGGGACAATTGGTGGAAACCAGACGAGGGGATTTACATCTGTATGTGGGGTTCAGAACGCGTCTGCCCCACAGGCGTCTCCATCTTTTTCCAAAGACAGTGGCAGGATGCTGGAAAAGGGATGAGATGGGACGTCAGCACACGGGCGTGCGGAGTCCATACTCTCAGATCCCAGTAAATGCCACTGAGCTCATCACCCGCCCCCGCAAGCCCCTGCCCACGATTCCGGTAGCCAAAGCCCGCAAGGAAGGGTGCCCCACCACTACCAAAGGTCCCGGGAACGGATTGGTATTAGTGCCCACAGGTCAGGTGCTGTACCAAGGGGTGCACGACGCGGTGGCCTCGGTGATTTTAAACCTCACCGAGGTGCGATTGCTAGAGTGGTGCCCCAAAGAAACGGGGCAATTGTACCAGGTCCTGATAACAAACATGTTCAGACAGTTTTATGAATTCGACTTTGCTGATGTAGACAGAGCCGGATTGTACACCACACCACATGAGGTTTTGGACAGGGTAGGGAGACAAAGAAGGGGTACAGTAAATGATATTTTTACAGCTTTTAACGCAGGGACTTCCATCATCAACATTCTGGATGACGTGGAGCTGCAGACTCAGATCAATGATTTAATAGGGCAGTTAAGAAAGATACTGACGGATGAGAATAAGGTAGTGGGTTCTGAGTTACATGAGGACCAGGCCATGACACTACACTTAAAGGAAATTATAGTGGAGTTGGAGAAACACGCTAAAATGGTAAATGCTCTCATCAGGGAGGATTGGAATGCGTCTGATCAGGCTGCGCAGAACGAGGCGTGCATGCTGTATGGGGCGTGGTTACTGGGCGAGGGCCGCAGTAATCTGGAGGATTTAAAACAAGGTTTGGTCCCCTCCTGGATCAGCAACAAGCACCTCGCAGCCCTCCACCTTTTTGAGAACGCATTGAGTGCGTGCCAGCTCAGACTAGCTTCAGAGGCCTACCCAGCCCCAGTGGACTGTGGGAGGTCTAATCATACCATTATGGGTATAGTGGTAAGAATGCCGGTAATGGGAAAAACAGCTAAACCCGCCCCGGTATACAGGGTGGAGAACATTGGAGTCATTCAAGGGGGTGCACACATTCGCTACACAGCGGTCCCACCATACGTCATTCGATGGGAGCATGGAATGACGGGTACCGACCTCTTGGGGTGCCGGAGCCGGGGAGCACACATCCTGTGTCCCCAGCACTTGAATGCCTATTCGAAACCACAGTGCGGGTTCAGAACTGCTGGCGCGAAGCCTATAAATTGCACCATGGAGGCAATGGCACAAGGCCATGTGCCCCCGCAGGTGGCATATATCGGAGGTGGGACATACTGTGTCACCACTGCAGCGCCCCACTACCAACATGGACAGCACGGCTGGTGTCCGGTGAGTGACAGCAGTTTCTGCTTCAAACCCAAGGCAGAAGTTCAAGTGGCCCAAGAGCGAATTTTCCCCATTCCTGAGCCTTCCACTGTTCACATCACTGTTAAGGAAAATTTCACCGATCTGTAACGATTCGTTGCACATTTTGGATATATCATTCCCCCCTCTCCCTGAACACCTCACCAAGATACTAAAAGCCGTTGCCATTTCACAGAAACATTTTTACACGCTGGAGCAGAAGACGTTAGAAATAGGGGCAGACATATTAGATATAGTGACCCCACAGTGGTAGGATCTGTTCACTAATATAGAAGTCCCTTCTTGGAGTAGGATAGCTTCCCACATCCTTGTAGTGTGTCAGGTTTTTATTGTGATCTATTTACTATTTGTACACTGTAAAAAGGTCAGACATTCGCAGAAGTATGAGAACAGTGGAGAATGGAGGGAGCATTATGTGCGGGTAGACGAGGAGACACCCATTTAGATTTTTGCTGCTATGTATAAAGTTAAAGATTCCCTCCCTCCTCTATGTTTGATGTTTGTTCATGTGTAATTCCGTGTCTACTTTATTTTTATTGTTGAAGTTCATTAAGTGAGTTGTTGTTAATAAAAGATAATGTGTATGAACCAGGTGGTGTAGGGGTATTAGGCCCCCCCTCCATGCCTGGAAATGAGTGTGTCAGGTTTTAAATCCAATGTATGGCCATCTATAGATGCTTCATGTACACTGTAGGTTTTCTGAAACGGGAAATGCATGTGTCGTGGGATCATAGATAGGTAATTACAGGGGTTGGTTTGATTGTGGAGAGTCAGAAAATTTTGCTCACCCAGAATTATGATACTTCAAGCAAGTTATAGTATCATCAGGGAGGACTGTAAGATTTGCAAAATTAATATTGTCAGATAAGGGTCCTTTGGCAGAAGAGGCCTTCACTTTTAAAAGACTGTTTCAAAAGAAGCCCAGAAAAAGGAACACATAAAATGGCCGCCAGACCCCGTGACTAGCTTTCTGGACACTTTAAAATGGTTCCTGCAGTCCCCAGACAGCCTTTGTGGATTCAGCCCACAGTAAGTTCTGGAAGGCCATTTCGGAGAAAACGAAACCAGACACAACCACATACATATGGATTGGATGCAGATCCAGTCAGATCGGCCTGTAGATAAATGCCATCTAAATGTTTACCCAGACAAAGGGAAACAGTTTTATATTCATAAGGGGAGCATCAAAGACCCATTAAAGACATCAAGAGGACATTCAAAACAATACAAGGTCATTCCAGACCAGAGATGGCCATCACCGGTCATCCCGAAAGCAGTTTAAATATAATAACTACCCCTTTGTGATACAAGCCTGCCAAAAGTTAAACAAAGACTAACCTTGATTTGGCGGGAGATAAAGGCTTCTCTTGAGAAGTATAACTAGAGTCCCGGGGTAGCCATCGGGAGCGATCAGTCAGACACGCTTTTGAGCTTGTCCTTTTGAGAGCCGTGGAGGACTGTTGATCCAGAGACCAAGAAGGTGATTCGAGTCTGCGTCCCGCCCCGGAGTAACCATCGGGAGATCATTGACAAACCCCGGGCCGTTGACGAGACAAGGGACAGCAGCCCTACAGAAGAAATCTAGCTGACCACGTGGAGACAGGACGCCTGAAAGGATCAAAACGCAGACCTGTTTCAAAACTCTATACTTTCCAACTGGATTGGTGAGCATGTTTCTGGCCCCTCAGAATCTGATCTAGATAGGCTTAGGGGGTGGGCATTTAAGGGGTAATGAGTTGTTGTCCCTCGATGTTCCGTGTGTTTCCCCATTTCATGATGACTTTTGTAAAGTATAATATGCCTGTATCTATCTCAGTTAGTAATGTATTATGAATTTCTTTTTCCCTCCCATGTACCGTTTATTGACTTGCATTTGATTTGTTTTTCTCTATGCAATAAAATTTCATTTTGTTTCCATTAAACCTGGCCTACCGAGTATTCTCTACATTGTAGTTCCTGCATCCAAGACCAGTATCTAGAACCTAAGGGGCGAGTGGGTGAACCACTCAAGGTTTTACTGTGCAAGAGAGAGAGGCCTCTAGAGAGAGAAACCTCTGTGATCGAAAACCCCTTACAGGCACAGTAGTCATCATGGGTGACTTTAATCTACATATAGATTGGGCCAACCAAATTAGTTACAATACCGTGGAGGAGGAATTCCTGGAGTGTTTACGGGATGGTTTCCTGGACCAATATGTCGAGGAACCAACCAGAGATCAGGCCATCTTAGACTGGGCATTATGTAACGAGAAAGGATTAATTAGCAATCTTGTTGTACGAGGCCCCTTGGGTCGGAGCGATCATAATATGATCGACTTCTTCATTAAGATGGAGAATGAAGTAGTTGACTCAAAGACTAGGGTCCTCAATTTAAATAAAGGAAACTACGATGGTCTGAGGAGCGAGTTGGGTAGGATTGATTGGGGAATGGCACTCAAAGGGTTGATGGTGGATAGGCAATGGCAAACATTCAAAGACCGAATGGATGAGCTACAGAATTTGTTCATCCCAGTTTGGCATAAAAATAAAACAAAAAAGGTGACTCAACCGTGGCTAACAAGGGAAATTAGGGATAGCATAAGATCCAAGGAGAGGACATATAAATTGGCCAGAAAAAGCAATAATCCTGAGGATTGGGAGCAGTTTAGGATTCAACAAAGGAGGACAAAGGGATTAATTAAGAAAGGGAAAATAGAATATGAGAGTAAGCTTTCAGGGAACATAAAAACTGACTGTAAAAGCTTTTATAGATATGTGAAGAGAAAAAGATTGGTGAAGTCAAGCGTAGGTCCCTTGCAGTCAGAATCAGGGGAATTTATAATGGGGAACAAAGAAATGGCAGACCAACTAAATACATATTTTGGTTCTGTCTTCACAAAGGAGGACACAAATAACCTCCCAGAGATGCCGGGGAACATAGGGTCTGATGAAAGGGTGGAACTGAAAGAAATCAGTATTTGTAGGGAAATGGTGTTAGGAAAATTGATGGGACTGAAGGCCGATAAATCCCCACGGCCTGATATTCTACATCCCAGGGTACTTAAGGAAGTGGCCCTAGAAATAGTAGATGCATTGCTGGTCATCGTCCAGAACTCGATAGACTCTGGAACAGTACCCATGGATTGGAGGGTACCTAATGTTACCCCACTATTCAAAAAGGGTGGTAGAGAAAAAGCGGGGAATGATAGGCCGGTAAGCCTGACATCGATAGTGGGGAAAATGCTAGAGTCCATTATAAAAGATGTAATAGCAGAGCACTTGGAAAGCAGTGACAGGATCGGACAAAGTGAACATGGATTTACAAAAGGTAAATCATGCTTGACTAATCTACTGGAATTTTTTGAGGATGTAACTGGTAAAATAGATAAGGGAGAACCAGTGGATGTGGTG
Source organism: Somniosus microcephalus (assembly GCF_052327205.1). NCBI lineage: Eukaryota > Metazoa > Chordata > Chondrichthyes > Squaliformes > Somniosidae > Somniosus > Somniosus microcephalus. The sequence goes on along the minus strand of NC_140995.1, from coordinate 125,180,294 downwards.
TGTTTGGACTTTCAGAAGGCTTTCGATAAGGTCCCGCATAAGAGATTAGCGTGCAAAATTAAGGCACATGGGATTGGGGGCAAGGTATTGACTTGGATAGAGAAGTGGTTGGCGGACAGAAAGCAAAGAGTTGGAAAAAACGGGTCGTTTTCCGAGTGGCAGGCAGTGACTAGTGGAGTACCGCAAGGACCGGTCCTAGGACCCCGGCTGTTCACAATATATATTAATGATCTGGATGAGGGAATTGGATGTAATATCTCCAAATTTGCCGACGACACAAAGCTGGGTGGGAGGGTATGCTTTGAGGAGGATGTCGTGAAACTCCAGTACAATTTGGACAGGTTGGGTGCACTATAATGTGGATAAATGTGAGGTTATCCACTTTGGTGGCAAAAACAGGAAGGCAGATTATTATTTGAATGGCAATAGATTGGGAGAAGGGGAAGTGCAAAGAGACCTGGGTGTTCTTGTGCACCAGTCGCTGATGGTAAGCATGCAGGTGGAGCAGGCGGTTAAGAAGGCAAATGGTATGTTGGCCTTCGTAGCAAGAGGGTTTGAGTACAGGAACAAGGATGTCTTGCTACAGTTGTACAGGGCCTTGGTGAGACCGCACCTTGAATATTGTGTGCAGTTTTGGTCGCCTTACCTGAGGAAGGACGTTCTTGCCATGGAAGGAGTGCAGCGAAGATTCACCAGGCTGATACCTGGGATGGCAGGAATGATGTATGAGGAGAGATTGTGTCGATTGGGCTTATACTCACTGGAGTTTAGAAGATTGAGAGGGGATCTCATCGAAACCTATAAAATTCTGTCAGGCCTGGACAGACTAGATGCAGGAAGGATGTTTCTGATGGCCAGGGAGTCCAGAACCAGGGGTCATAGTCTAAGGATAAGGGGTAAGCCATTTAGGACTGAAATGAGGAGGAATTTCTTCACCCAGAGAGTGGTGAACCTGTGGAATTCTCTGCCACAGAGGGCGGTGGCGGCCAGTTCATTAAATATATTCAAGAAAGAGTTGGATATATTTCTTAAGGCTAAAGGGATCAAGGGATATGGGGAGAAGGCAGGGACAGGGTACTGAATTTGGATGATCAGCCATGATCTCATTGAATGGTGGAGCAGGCTCGAATGGCCTACTCCTGCTCCTATCTTCTATGTTTCTAAAGGGATATGGGGAGAAAGCAGGGACAGGGTACTGAATTTGGATGTTCAGCCATGATCTCATTAAATGGCGGAACAGTCTTGAGGGGCCGTATGGCCTACCTTCTATGTTTCAGGACTTGGCCAGCTCGGTCAGTAGTGGTGCTACTGAGCCACTCTTGGTGATGGACATTGAGGTCCCCCACCCAGAGTACATTCTGTGCCCTTGCTACTCTCAGTGCTTCTTCCAAGTGGTGTTCAACATGGCAGAGCGCTGATTCATCAGCTGAGGGAGGGCGGTAGGTGGTAATCACCAGGAGGTTTCCTTGTCCATGCTTGACGTGAAGCCATGAAACTTCATGGGGTCCGGAGTCAATGTTGAGGACTCCCATGGCCACTCCTTCCCGACTGTATACCACTGTACCTCCACCCCTGGTGGGTCTGTCCTGCCGGTGGGACAGGACATACCCAGGGATGGTAATGGAGGAGTTTGGGACATTGGCTGAAAGGTATGGTTCTGTGAGTATGACTAGGTCAGGCTGTTGCTTGACTAGTCTGTGGGACAGCTCTCCCAATTTTGGCACAAGTCCCCAGATGTTGGTCAGGAGGAGTTTGCAGGATTGACTGGGCTGGGTGTGCCGTTGCCATGTCCGTAGCTGGTGCTGAGGTCAGTGCTGAGTGGTCTGTCTGGTTTCATTCTTATTATTTTGTTTCATAGCAGTTTGTTACAACTGAGTTTGCTAGACTATTTCAGAGGGCAGTTAAGAGTCAACCACATTGCTGTGGATCTGGAGTCACATATAGGCCAGACCAGGTAAGGATGGCAGATTTCCTTCCCTAAAGGACATTAGTGAACCAGATGGGTTTTTCCGTCAATCTGATAGTTTCATGGTTACCATTACTGATACTAGTAATTATTCCAGGTTTATTTAATTCACTGAATTTAAATTCCACAGCTGCCGTGGTGGGATTGGAACTCACATCTCTGGACCAATAGTCCAGGGCTCTGGATTACTAGCTCAGTGACATTACCACTATGTTACCATTCCCATTATTTGTTCTAAGGGGAGTTGGGTTACAGCCCCCTGTAGCCACAGTGCAGTATAAAGGGATTGCTGTGGAAGTGTTGCTTCAAGAGGGCGAAGAGTCTCCTGGTGCCCAGGTGAACAAGGAAGAAAAGGAGAGTGGCCAGTGTTTTATCTTGCCAGACCTGGTTAGGTCATTGAACTTTTATTCTGCAGTCCTGCTGTGAGGGAGTTGGCAGTTTGTGCCGGTGTCATCTCCCTCCAGGCAACACAACTTACATCACTAGGTAGCTTGGTGGCACCCAAACGCAGGAGTCTATGTCTCCTCCCTTTGATTTTCCTGAGGAGGATTGGAGGTCTGCATTCTTCTACTCTGGCTTGGTTCCATTGCCTGCTGCCCTCTGGGCACAGATGGTGCCTGAGTGGTCAAAATTCTGTACAAGTGTATTAAAAATATTACTGAGAAATGCAGTGAAGTTGTTGGAGAGTTAAGTTGAAAGAGCCAAGCACTGATCATCTTTTATCTGTTTGTCCCCCAGTCTGCTGCTGAAGAGTGCAGGCTGCACTGTCTTTATAAAGGCTGCACAGAGCTTCCCAGGTACTTCAGCTGCTTATCCCTATTTTACATGGATTTTGTACCAATGATTGCACCAATGGGAAAGCAAATGAGCAGACCCAGGAAATCTGCGTGTGACTCACTCTGCAAACAATTAAGGAGTGCCCATTTAAACAAATATCGAGTGCAATTTTTGAGCTATAAAATGAAGTATCACCCTGTTAGATCAATTATTCATGGCTTTAGCTCTCAACTACAGTCCAGACGTTATACCTGTGTAAGCTATATACTGAAATTGGCCATTACTACTTTGTTGGTATGAGATATGCTCCTGTGTTCATTTTTTTTACATTTCTGGTAAAAAGATAAGTAACTCTATGCAGAAGGACATTAACCCAAGGCAATCAATGTTCTAAATGTTTCCATTACGTAGCTTCTCTCTGGACCTCAGGTTGTATTCTCCATTTCCCACTTTAGCCGCAATACAAAGAAACATAAGCATATAGAACAGAGGAATGAAAAAAGGCCACTAAGTCATTGTGTCCTATTCCAGAACTCCATCGGTGCATTTTTCATTTTTCTCTCCACTCCCTGTTGTATCAGGAATAGAACCAAAATCAATTTTGAATACTTCAACTGAGTCAGTACTTACCACAAAGTGGGCTCATTGAATGGAATGTAAACATGTAGAAGACAAGGCAACAAAATATAAAAGAACTTGCTCACAAACCAACACACTGAAGTCAATAATAAGAAACAGATGTGCTCAAACATGATTTCCTTTGGCTTATGACCCCTCAGTGACTCGAGTTAAACTCCCAAAATGGAGTGACAGCGAAGCGCCAAATGTTTTTATTTTTGAACTAACACAGTGCTACGTAGGGTACTATGGTGGCCATTCATATTACTTGTTCTTGTAATTATCTTGTTTTTTAAGAAACATTTTTAAAAATTGAAGTAAAATAGCATTTAGAAACCTGACTTGTAATGTTCCTAAAAACGTTTACATCCCAATGTGATCCCAAAACATTGGTAAAAATCCTGAAATTCCATAAAATCTAAAGGGATTTTGCCAAGTCAACCACCATAAACTAGTGACCCTGGTTATGTTTAGCAGGTGGTGCGGGGGGTTCGACGCTAACATTTCACTCTGAGATTTAAGCTCAAATCCAGCCGTGACTAATGAGATGAAAGTCCCTTCCACCTGCTGGCTGTTAAAGTCCCTATGTGACATGAGCTTGGACACAAAGCTGGCCCTAATTCAGCACTAATTGTCAGCTACAGGATGGTTCGTGAAGGAAATGGAAAAATACTGCACTGGTGCAGTAGGACCTATTCTTCTAAAGTTGGGACAGAGTAAAGGGATCTTTATTCCACATTGACTTCATCAACTCTTGTACACGAACGCCCCTCCGGAACCTTCCTCCTCTTCACTCTCCTCTGACCCCATCCCTTCTTCCAATCTTACCCCCTGCCGTGTTTTTGCTATCTCCTCTGACCTTCCCCTCTCTGACCCTGAACGATCAGTCCTCAGCAAAGGCCTGAGCTTCATCCCCTTACGCCCCCACTATTATGTCCGTGTATGATTGAGACACGGACAGCAGGAGTTGAACAAAACAAGTCTTTACTGAAAGGAGTCAATCGGGAAACTGAAACTACAGAGGCTTACTAGCGCCTTTTATACAGGGGTGGTCACTGCCGGTACTGCAGTCTGAGACCAGTTATTCTCTTAAAGGTACATACACAACAATTCCTCCCCTTTTAGATAAACAGTACATAACATTCATTTAACAACTAAATGATAACTAATTACAATCACAATTACAGTTGCTAGATACATTGGTTAAGTTTAAGCAATTATAAGTTCAGTCTTTGAGGAGGCTTCCTGATTCTGTCTGGATAACGCCTCTTTGGGGTATCAGGTTCCTCTGGCAAGGTTGAGTTGGGATCAATGTCGTTGTTTGGTTCATCTGCTTCCAATATCACCGATTCTGCGGTAGCTGCAATTGGTACGTCGATTTGATGTGGTGTGGAGTTGACGTTTTCCAGTGACTCTAGAATCTGGTCAGCATGGCGTCTTACAATGCTCTCTCCAACGTCCACGGTATACATGAGAGGTCCTTGCCGTGTACAAATCGTTCCTGGCTGCCATTTCTCAGTGCGGTAGTCCCGGACCAAAACTGGTTGACCTATCTTAAAACTCCTGGTCGGCCTTTCATTCATATTCTGAAACTGCCTGTTCTCCACATCTCTTCGGACGTTTGGCTTAACCAAATCCAAGCGGCATCGTAGTCTTCGATTGAAGAACATCATGGCTGGAGTTTGGTTGGTAACCGCATGTGTCGCATTCCGGTAGGCAAACAAGAAGTTGTCCACCTTGTGTTGTAGGGGTATATCTTCATTACACATTGCCTTGATAACCTTCTTGAATGTTTGAACAAACCTCTCGGCCAATCCATTAGTGGCTGGATGGTATGGGGCAGATGTGTAATGCTTAACACCATTGTTCTTTAAGAACCTCCGGAACTCTTCAGACACAAACTGTGGTCCATTGTCAGAGCAAATCTGTTCAGGCAGCCTATTCCTGGCGAATATGGCTCGTAAAACTTTGATAGTTTTTTCCGTGGTGGTTGAGGACATTTTTATTACCTCTGGCCACTTTGAATGTGCATCCACCGCAATTAGAAACATCGAGTCCATGAAGAGACCAGCAAAATCAATGTGCACCCTTTGCCATGGAGATGAGGGCCACTCCCATGGATGTAGAGGAGCTTGTGGTGGGGCGTTTTGGACCTTCTGGCATCCTGCACAGCTCTTGGTCATCTCTTCGATTTCTCTATCGATTCCCGGCCACCACACAAATGCTCTGGCTAAGTTCTTCATTTTTACCCCACCCAGATGACCCTCATGAAGCTCATTGTGCACTCTATCCGTCAACTTAGGTGGAATTACTACTCTGGATCCACACATCAAGGTTCCTCTGCACACTGACAGCTGTTCTCTTCTCGGCGAGAATGCTGGCAGCAGTGGTTCGCCATGTGCTGGCCATCCCTTCACCGTTAAATCATAGACCCGTGATAGTGTCGGGTCATTCCGTGTTTCCTTTTCTATGTTTGCATTCGTCACAGGGAGACATTCGACTATGGTCGAGTGGAATAACTCCATTGGATCCACTGCAAGGTCTTCTTTTTCCACCGTCGGCAACGGTAGGCGTGACAATCCATCAGCATTCCCATGCTGTTTAGTTCCTTTGTACTCGATGTCATATTGGTGTGCCCCTAGGAAAAGGGACCACCTCTGCAGCCGTTGCGCTGTCATTATCGGTACGCCCTTCTGAGGGTTGAAAATGGAGACAAGGGGTTGATGATCGGTTAGTAGAGTAAATTTTTGACCGTGCAGGTAGTGATTGAACTTCTTCACCCCCCACACTAGGCTGAGGGCCTCTCTGTCAATCTGGGCGTAGTTACGCTCGGCAGAAGTTAACGAGCGTGATGCAAAAGCTATCGGCCTCTCTAAACCATCAAGGAATTTATGTGACAGTACCGCCCCAGTGCCATAGGGAGACGCATCACACGCCAGTCTGATCGGCAGTGCTGGGTTGTAGTGAGCCAATACTTCTCTTGAAGTGATTAAGTCCTTACTCTTCTGAAAGGCCCGCTTACAGTCATTGCTCCATTTCCATGCTACTCCCGTTCGTAGCAGGGCGTTCAGTGGGTGCAGGATTGTCGACAAATTCGGCAAAAACTTATGGTAGTAATTCACCAATCCGAGGAATGACCTCAGTTGCGACACATTTTCAGGCGCTGGGGCCTTAACAACCGCTTCAATTTTGTCAGGGGACTTATGTAACTCCTCTTCATCAATCACGTGGCCACAATACGATATCTGTTTCTTAAAAAACTCGCACTTGGCGCGGTTGGCTCGTAGCCCATGTTCCCGTAGTCTAGTGAGCACCTGTTCTAGATTGTTAAGGTGTTCACTGTCATCTTCACCTGTCACAAGGATGTCGTCCAAGTGAGGTGAAGATGTCTTCTATCCTTGGAAGAGGATATTGTACTGTGTGAAGGACTGGGTTCACCGTCACCTTGAAATCCCCACAGATGCGAACCTTCTTTGGCTCCTCAGACTTATTGCTTAACGTTTTCTTCATGACAGGAACGATGGGTGTCGCCCACTCGCTCCAGTCGACCTTAGACAACACGCCTGCCTTCTCCAGATTCTCCAGCTCTGCCTCGACGGCTGGGCGAATTGCATATGGTACCGGTCTTGCATTGAAAAACTTGGGAATTGCATTCTCTTCTATTTTTATCGAGGCGGTTACGCCTTAAAGAGTGCCCAGTTCTTGTTGAAATACCTCTTTGGCGTTAGCTAAGATTGTTGACAATCGTCCAGGAGTGACGTCTTCATCTTTTTTACCATCCACCGTCATTGCATGAATGGAGTGCCAATCTAAGCTTATCTTCCTGATCCATTCACGTCCCAATAACGGTGGTCCACCATTTTGCAGTATGTAGAGATACAATTTCCGTATTTTCTTGCCGTTGTATTCGACAGGCGCCCTTATTTTTCCTCTGGGGTATACTTTTTGCCCCGTATACGTCGTCAAGACGATGGATGTCTCTCTCAAGGGTATGTGTGAGAATAGCTGCTCGTAGTCTCGTCAATTCATGACGGTTAGCGCTGATCCTGTATCCAATTCCATTTTAACTTGGGACCCTGCTATCATGAGGGTGACCCAAATGGTTCAGTGATCCTCTTTTGCGATTACATTGTGAAGTTTGAGACAGCTTAGTCTCCTGTTCCCGGATTCACTATCGCTCATCTGGTCTTCGGAACTACTGTCCGTCATCTTTTGTACTTTCTTGTACGGTTCCTTAGTAGCCTTTTTGTTGTCGCTGGTCTTCTTCCCAGACCTGCAAACTCGTGCAATGTGTCCCATCTTTCCACATTGCCTGCATATTTTGTCCTTGGACCAGCAGTCCTTCTGGTCATGGTTAGTTCTGCCGCAGCGATAACATTTTGCAAATCCCCGTGTCATTTCGTGGGAGCCGTATTCCTGTGGCTTTTGTTGAATTTCCGCAGCTCCCCTGGCTGCTGCTTCATACGATACTGCCACGCTGAAAGCCTTATCTAGCGTCAGCTCTTTCTCCGAGAGTAACTTCTTCTGTGTTCCTTCACTCAGGAGTCCACAGACAAATTTGTCCCGTAGTGTATCTGCCAGTCCTGCTCCGAACTGGCAGTGCTTTGATAGCTTGCGTAGTTCCGTAAGGTACTCAGCATTGCTCTCATCTTTATGCTGAGTTCTCCTGTGGAATTTAAATCTTTCGGCTATCAACAGCGGTGCAGGGTTTAGGTGTCCCTGTAGGACAGCAACAATTTCGTTAAAACTCTTCGCCTTCGGTTTGGCTGGAGTAATCAGGTCCCGCAATAGGCCGTACGTTCTAGTGACCATTAAGTTTAGCAATACCGATGCCTTTTTCTCATCGGCTATTTCGTTTGCCTCGCAACATACTTCGACTCTTTCCACATACGTGGTCCAGTCCTCTATTGTATTATCAAAGGCAGTGATACAGCCAGTCTTCGGCATCTTGAAAATCTAAAATGGCGCCTCCCGCGCTTTGCCTTCTTCCCCGATTTAACAAAATGGCACCTTCCGCGCTTTTGCCTTCTTCCCCGCTGTTGCTAGCGCTGCTTTCCGCGGTTTCCATTGCAACCTGCAGCTCCTCGCGGTTTCCTGCGCGTTTAATATTTCTTTTTTTTATTATTTTCCTGTCGTGGAACAACCCTGTGGGACTCTTGCCTCCCTCTTCTCGGGTCTATACGCAGCCCGGCTTCGTAGCACCGGCCGCGCCCTGTGTGCTCCACCCTCTCTCTCTCCTCTTCCCGACAACGCTGCTCGGCCCCGTTGCAAGCCACCCGCTTGAGTTCGCGACCGCCGCAGCCCAGGAAGGATCAGTGTACTACCTGCCACCAGCCCGATTAGCTGAAGCACCGTCGACAGGAACCAGGCCCCGCTTTCGACAGCTTCTCCAGCAATCTTCAACTCCGCTAACACAGGGGCGGATGCCCACGGTCGACGCCCGTTTCTACTGCTTTTTTCTTCCTTCTGGCCTCGACCTCTGCTGACTTCACTGCAGGAATGGATCCCAGGAGGTGGTGCAGACTGTAGGTAAGTTCGTATCTGCTCGTCGCCAGTATTATGTCCATGTATGATTGAGACACGGACAGCAGGAGTTGAACAAAACAAGTCTTTACTGAAAGGAGTCAATCGGGAAACTGAAACTACAGAGGCTTACTAGCGCCTTTTATACAGGGGTGGTCACTGCCGGTACTGCAGTCTGAGACCAGTTATTCTCTTAAAGGTACATACACAACACCCACCTCAATGAATTTTGAGCTTGGCACGATGCCTTCACCTTCATCTCTGTGCCCACATCTTTGGCCAGGAGTCTTCCCCCAGTACAGCGAACCCTTTCTCCCGCTTTCAGATTTTTCGGTCTACCTGGACCCCTCTTACCCTCTCTAGATCTTTTAATTGCTAACTGCCAGCGTGACATCGGCTGTTTCCAGTTCTCTGCTCCACTCACTCACTTCAACCTAACTCCCTCTGAACTTGCAGCACTCCTTTCTCTCTGATCCAACCCTAACATTGTCATTAAACCTGTTGACATGGGTGGTGCTGTTGTTGTTTGGCGAACCGACCTCTACCGTGTGAAGGCTGAACGGCAACTTCCTGACACATCCTCCTACCTCCCCCTGGACCATGACCCCATTACCGAACATCAAGAAATCGTTTCCAATACTGTCACGTACCTCGTCTCCTCTGGAGATCCTCCCTCCATGGCCGCCAACCTCATAGTCCCTCAACCCTACACAGCCCGCTTCTACCTCCTTCCCAAGATCCACAAACAGGACTGCCCTGGTAGACCCATTGTTTCAGCCTGTTCTTGTCCCACAGCACTGATTTCTTCCTATCGCAACTTTATTTTTTCTCCCCTTGTCTAGTCCCTTCCCACCTACATTCACGACTCTTCCGACACCCTCAGCCACTTTAACAGTTTCCAGTTTCCTGGCCCCAACCGTCTCCTTTTCACTATGGATGTCCAATCCCTCTACACCTCCATCCCCCACCAGGACGGCCTGAAGGCGCTTCACTTCTTCCTTGAACAGAGGCCCAACCAGTCCCCATCCACTACCACCCTTGTCCGCCTGGCTGAACTTGTTCTCACATTGAACAACTTCTCCTTTGACTCCACTCACTTCCTCCAAATTAAAGGTGTTGCTATGGGCACCTGCATGGGCCCTAGCTGTGCTTACCATTTCATGGGATATGTGAAACATTCTTTGTTCCAATCCTACTCAGGTCCCCTCCCTCACCTCTTTTTCCGGTATATTGATGACTGTATTGGTGCTGTTTCCTGCTCGCGCCCTGAACTAGATAATTTGATTCACTTTGCTTACAATTTCCACCCTTTCCTCACCATCACATGGTCAATCTCCGACTCTTCCCTTCCTCGACTTCTCTGTCTACATTTCTGGGGATAAGCTATTGACCAACATCCACTATAAGCCCACTGACTCCCACAGCTACCTGGACTACACTTCCTCCCACCCCGCTTCCTGTAAGGACTCTATTCCATTCTCCCAGTTTCTCCGTCTCCGCCGCATCTGTTCCGATGATGTCAGCTTCCATACTAGTGCTTCCGGTATGTCTTCCTCTTTTCACAACCGAGGAGTACCCTCTACCTTGGTTGACATGGCCCTCGACCGTGTCTGCTCTCACCCCTTCCCCTCCCTCCCCGAACCACAGTAGGGTTCCCCTTGTCCTCACCTTTCACCCCACCAGCCTCCACATTCAACGGATCATCCTGTGCCATTTCCGCCACCTCCAGCGTGATCCCACCTCCAAACACATCTTCCCCTGCCCCCACCTTCAGCATTCTGAAGGGACCACTCCCTCCGCGACACCCTGGTCCACTCCTCTATCACCCCCAACATCCCTTCCCCTTCGCCTGGCACCTTCCCGTGCAAGCGCAGGAGATGCAACACCTGCCCTTTTACCTCCTCCCTTCCCACCGTCCAGGGTCCCCAACACTCCTTCCAGGTAAAACAGCGATTTACTTGTACTTCTTGCAATTTAGTATACTGTATTCACTGCTCATGATGCGGTCTCCTCTACAATGGAGAGACCAAACGCAGATTGGGTGACCGCTTTGCGGAACACCTCTGTTCAGTCCGCAAGCGTGACCCCGAGCTTCCGGTCGCCTGTCACTTTAATTCTCCCCTCCACTCTCACTCTGATCTCTCCATCCTCGGCCTCTTACATTGTTCCAATGAAGTTCAACATAAGCTCAAGGAACAGCACCTCATCTTTCTATTAGACACTTTACAGCCTTCTGGACTTCACATCGAGTTCAACAATTTCAGACTATAAATTGGCCCCTGTATTTCTTTATATAATTTTTTCTCTTGTTTTCTCACATGGTAGCTGTTAATGATGCTGCCATCATCATTCACACATCATCGAGAGCCATCTTTTGTTTCTTAACTTGTCCCATTACCATCTCCTTTTGCCTTGTACCATCATCCCTTTTGTCTGTCAATCTCTCCTGCTTTCCATCCTATCATAGACCTTCCCTTTGTTCTTTCCTCCCCTCCTCCCTGCCCCTGCTTAAAGATCTCTCCTCTCTAACCTTTTCCAGTTCTGACGGAGGGTTTGACCCAAAACGTCGACTGTTTCTCTCTCCTCGATGCTGTCTGACCTGCTGAGTGTTTCCAGCACTTTATGTTGTTACTTATATTCTACATTGAATGTTTTATGTTGACATTGGGTAGCTGAATTGGAAAGTGTTTCATTCCTCAGCACAAACAGCATTCCTTACCTTGAGGAACACAAGATTCACAAAAAGTATTTAAAAAAATACAACATAATGCTTTTTTCTCTCTGAATCCCAAAGTCAGTCATCATAACAAGGTTGACCATGGATATCACAATATCTTGCCTTTGCCCTCTCCGCTTTACTAGCTCCAACTGTTCTCTGCCTGTTGTCTTCCCACACAATTACACCTCAGTTTCCACATATGGATTGATTCAGTGATAGTGCTGGTAGCAGAGACACACATTCCAGTAGGGTACTTACTAAAAGTGATATTCTTTGTAGCAGTTTGATACAACTGCGTAGCTTGGTAGGACACTTCAGGGGCAATTAAGGGTCAACCATGTTGGTGTGGGATCGGAGTCACATATAAGTCAGACTGGTGGGTGTAAGATTTTAGATTCAGCCAGATGGTTAATGACCAGTCACAGACAAAAAATATTATTTTAAAATAATCTTTACTTAACAATTTCATTGACAGTTTACCAGACAATTAAAGCAATTATACAACTTTATCTGGGGAGTGGAGCTCAAGACCTTGGGGTAATTAAGTTCAGTCTTGGGAGCCATTCTCTGGTAGCTGATGTGTCATCTGAGTTTTCTTTCTTCTTCTTCTTGTGAGTGCTGCTGTGCTTCTTCTGAGTGTTGTTTATATACCTTATTCCATTGTTTGTGCAGTGCTTCTCTTTTATTCTTCCTAATTGTTCAATTTAACCATTGCAAAACTGCTGAAAGTGGGTAAAATCAGCCTGTGACACATCCTATTTATTGTCTCAGCAAAACTACACCCTGCCAGTAAGTAGTAAAATTCATGATCCCTTTCAGGACATGTCAATGGCCTAATTTCCCAGCATTCTGATTTTGCTTTTATTCAATGTTTCTACGGTCCAAGGCTGCTCATATTAAGCATCATTTCAATCCATCATGGGTTTTGAAAAAGATAGGGTTCTGCTCTCACATGCACTGGATGATTAGTCCAGGCCTGTGCATTACGAGTCCAGTAATATAACTACTACATTACCATACCTGCTTTCAGAATCAGCATTAACAACTCCTCGGTTCATTAAAAAAAATGAATTATGTAAGGAACTGGCTTAAACTGGAAAGAAATGGTTAGGATACATACCAGATATATTGCCACAAGAGGTAAAGGTGGTACAGCAAAAACTGAAGTTACTTGGATGAGTAGAAAATTAAAAATGAACACGTAAAAAAGTTTTAAAAAATATAGTTAAAGCAAGAGTATTAAATATGAAAAAGGATTTTTTATAGAGGATGAAGGAATGGCAGAGATATTAAATAAGTAATTTGGCTCATTTTTCCCAGAAAAGTGTGGTAGTGGGAATGAAACATGAGGAGGTGGTGGAGCAATTATGTTGGATAACTATAGATAAGTACTGGAAAAATTATTGGAACAAAAGTGTAAAAGGCACCAGGTCCTGACAGCATTGTTCCATGAATGATGAGGGAAGTTGGAGAGAAAACAGCAGAGGCTCTGACCACAATCTTTCAACAGTCTTTAGATATGGAAGTTGTTGTCTCCTTGTGTTCTTTTACTATAAATAATACAGACACTTTTAGCTCATTTTAGTTACTGCTTTTACTAGCTGTATTTCTGCTTTGTTTCTGTCTTGCCGCATGGTGCGGAGTGATACAAGATGTCCGACGCTGCACTGTGCACTGCCCATGCACAGTGTGCCACATAGCAATATAACTACACCATACCAAAGTAATTCCATACCAAAGTAGTTTGATTTAACAATGTGATACTATAACAATGTAACATCCCTCTTTCTCAAAAAACTAAAACATGAAATTTAACAATTTAAATTAACAAATATTATATCTAAACTATTATGATCAACTACAAAGAATCGTGAGTTTTTTTTAATTTGCGATATCGCTCAGGTGGTTGGATGTTGTCCCTCTATCTTGTGGATTTGGTGGTGACCATTCCTCTCTGCGGTGTTTTGGTGTGTTCCGCTCTCGTTGTTGTTGCTGTCGCCTTTGGAATTGGAGTGTGCATGCTCGTGGTTGTTTGATTTGTAGCACTTGTTTCTGGTGTTGTACTGCTTCTGGTAGCTGGTGTTGTCAATGTTGCTGATGTTGTCTGCTGCTTATCCAGTTCAGGCGAAGGTCTGATGTGGAGTCTGTTCCGCCTGTATTGGTTAACAGGTTCAGTCTCTACGAAGTAGGATCTTGGAGTATCAGCTTTTCCAATGACCTTGGCTGGATTCCAGGTTTTCAACACCGGGTCTTGCACATGCACTGATTGTCCATTCAGCAATTCTGGTAGCGTCTTTGCATGTTTATCGTAATGTTTGCTTCCTACGATTTGTGCTTCTGCCAGCTTTTGTCTGAAGTCCTCCTGGTCCTGGGGAGGGTGTATTTTTGCTGGTAGTGTAGTCTTAAACTTCCTCCCATTCAGCAATTCCGCAGGTGATTTCATGTCTGCTTTCAGTGGTGTTGATCTGAGTGATAGGAGGGCAAGGTCTTGGTCTTCCCCCATCTCACTACTTTTGATGAGAGTTCTCTTGACAGTCTGGATCTGTCTTTCGATGAACCCATGTCCCCTTGGGAAACGTGGGGATGAGGTTACTATTTTGAACCCATACTTTTCTGCCAGAGCTCTGAATTCACTCGATGTGAACTGGGTTCCATTGTCACAGATTACCTTTTCCGGGATTCCTTGTTCAGCAAACAACTCTTTGCAATCCTGATGGTAGTTGTGGCTCTCAAGTCTCACAAAAGGAAACTTGGAATAGTAATCTGCCACTATGAGATACTATTCTTGATTGCACATGAAGAGATCTGCCCCAACAGTGTGCCATGGTCTTGACGGTATTTCACTAGGTATCATCTCCTCTTTCTGTTGTGCATTTCTGTATTTCTGGCATATACCACATGCAGGGACCATCTGTTCAATATTTTTGTACATGCCTATCCAGTATACAGCTGATCTGGCTCTCAGCTTGCATTTCTCCATTCCCATGTGGCCTTCATGTATGAGATGGAGAAGTTGTGTCTGCATCGTCTTTGGCACGATGATCCACGATCCAGCAAGGAGAATACCGTCTTCTACTGCAATATCGTCTTTAATCGTCCAGTATTGACGAATTGTTGCCTGTACCTGCTGGATTCTCTCCGGCCACCCCTGTATTACTTGTTGTGTGAGTAGTTGCAACTCCTCATCTTTGCTAGTCTCATCTCTGATTTGACTGAGCTTTGTAGGGGTAACATTCACTAGGTGGTGGATTTTTACTGTTAGGCCCTCCACCTCGTGTTTCTCATATGGTGACAATCGAGACAACGCATCTGCTAGCACCATTTCCTTTCCTGGCTTATAATTAAGCGTGAAGTCATAGCTTTGGATCCTTAGAAGTAGTCTTTGCAGTCTTGCAGGCGCTTTGCACAGATTCTTCTTATAGATCTGTTCTAGTGGACGATGGTCACTCTCTATTGTAAATCACCTGCCATATAGGTATGTATGGAATTTCTCGCATCCATACACTACTGCTAATAGTTCTCTTTCTATGTTGGCATATCTCGTCTCGGCTGACGTCAAGGCCTTTGATGCGAAAGCTATCGGCTTTCCTTCCTGCACCAGAGCTGCCCCTAATCCTCTGGTAGAAGCGTCTACTTGCAGAGTGACTGGTTTTCTTCTGTCATAATATGACAGACTTGTTTCTTTGCGCAACAGTTCTTTAAGTTGTTTGAAATTCCTTTCGTGTGATTCAGACCACTGGTATTCGGCGTCTTCTTTCAATAGCTCTCTGAGATTTGTTGTATGTTCCGACATGTGTGGGATGAAAGAACTCATGTATTGGACCAAGCCGAGGTAACTCCTCAGCTCTTTCTTGTCTTTGGGTGGTTTCATTTCAGCAATCGCCGCAATCTTCTCTGGATTTGGCTTGACTCCCTCTGGTGTATAAATCACACCGAAGAATTGGAATTCCTTGACTTTAACTATGCACTTATCTGCATTTAACTTGATGCCAGCCTTCCTGGTACTCTCCATGGCCTCATGTAGGTGCATGTCATGGTCTCTTTCATCTGCTCCATAGATCTGAATATCATCAGCCATTCCTATAGCTCCTTCACAGCCTCTGTATGTCTCATCTATTTTCTGTTGAAAGATATCTTGACTGACCTTTAGCCCGAATGGTAGCCGCAGGAATTTGTAACGCCCAAATGGTGTGTTGAATGTTGTCAGTGTTGTTGATTCCTCATCCAACTTCACGTTCCAATATCCATTTCTGGCATCTAGTTTTGAGAAAACCTTGGCTCCTGCCAGTGATGGCGTAATCTCCTCTAGCGTTGGGGTGGGATAGTGGTCCCTCTTTATTGCCTGGTTTAGATCTTTGGGTCCAAACATATTCTGAGACGCCCGTTTGGCTTTTCTCATACCACAATTGAGTTTACCCAGTCTGTGGGTTCAGTGATCTTTACGATCACTCCCTTTTCTTCCATCTCCTTTAGCTCTCTTTCAAGCTTTGTTTTCAGCTCGATGGGTACTTTTCGTGGAGCATGGATAATGGGCTTTACCTCTGGATCGATGGTGATGTGGTATTGGAAATCTCCGAAACATCCCACTGTATCATCGAAACATTCCGGATACATGTCTATCAAGTCTTTTTTACTCTTGATTTGTGGGCGGTTCTCCAGTGGGGTGTTGCTGTCTATCTTCAGTGGTGTTTCCGTCAGCTCGTGATGCACTGAGATCAATCTCAACTTCTCGCAGCTGTTTAATCCCAGGATCGCTGGCCCCTCAGTGTCGGTGACATAGAACATGCAGTTGATGTTCTTTCTTTTATGTGTCCCTTTGATAAAGGTTATTCTGAGTTGTTTAATCTCACTCCCCCCGTATGCTGTCAGCGTGACATTACTTGCCTTTAAACAACCATTTTTCGGGTAGCCATCTTCTCTCAGGTTTTCGGGAAAGATCTGCTGGTACAATCTCAATGGGAGAATGTTGCTCTGAGCCCGTGTCCAGCTTCAACTTTAAGTTGATGGTTTTGGGCCAACCTTTGATCTTTTTTTTGATTTGGATGATGGTGTGCAATTCTCTCCTCAGAGTATTTTCCGCTCTGGACATCTCGTGAAGCTGTATCTTTATGGTTTCGATGTTTAGTCCATTGTCGCGATCATCATCATCATCCTGCTCATCCATGGCATGGATATTGTGTTTCTTTCTCTGGTTCTGCTGTCCGCCTTTGTTTTTGATGTATGTTCCTTCTTTCTTTGTTCTACACCTCTTTTCCCAGTGGTTTAGTTTGCCACATGCATTGCAGCTTGTTCCATATGCTGGACATTTCCTCTTGTCTGTGTAATTGTGTGGTCTTCCACAATTTCTGCACGTTTCTCCCATTGTCATGTGCATGTCTTTGTGTGTTGTACTTTTCTCTCACTGCATCCACTCTGTTGTCTGTCTCAGAAGCCGTCTGCATGTCAGCCGTTTGAGAAATCAGCGTTTTCATTTGCTGCTTCATGGCTTCATGAGCTCTTGCAGTATCTACAGCCTCTGTTATTCCAAGCTTTTCTTTTCCTATCAGGGCTTTTTGTACCTCTACATGCGCTGACCCCCATATTAGCTGGTCCACAAGCCTTTCTTCCATTTCCTTAAATTTACACTTGCTGGCTTCATTTCTCAGCCTTGTTAGGAAATTGTCAGCTGTTTCACCGGGTTCCTGTCTTAGACTCTGGAATTTGTATCTGTGTATATGGTGATTGGATTTAGGCTCTAGATGGTTGCTGAATTTATCAAAAATTGTCGCAGGGTTTTCCTTTTCGTCTTCAGTCAAACTCCAGCTATTATACAAATCTAGACCTTTTTCTCCTGTCCACAACAGAATGTAACTAACCTTTTCCTCATTGGTAGTGCCCTTCAGGAAGCTTTTGAACGTAAGCTCACATTTCTGTTTGAACTTGTGGAATGCTTCTACTATATCGTCGGCTTCCCAGTTCATGAGGGGTTGCATTTGCACAGTCGTCATTTTAGTTTCCCGTATGATTCACTCTCAATCACCGCAGACATCGGCACTCACAATCAGCTCATAAAATCACTTTTCGTCTTATTCGTAGTTCGTATAGCACAATTTTTTACTCATTTATACCGCTGCCACCATGTTGTGTCTCCTTGTGTTCTTTTACTATAAATAATACAGACACTTTTAGCTCATTTTAGTTACTGCTTTTACTAGCTGTATTTCTGCTTTGTTTCTGTCTTGCCACATGGTGCGGAGTGATACAAGATGTCCGACGCTGTACTGTGCACTGCCCATGCAGAGTGTGCCACATATAACTACACCATACCAAAGTAGTTCCATACCAAAGTAGTTCAATTTAACGATGTGATACTATAACAATGTAACAGAAGTTGTGCCAAAAGCCTGGAGGGTTGCCAATGTAACATAATTCAGCTAATTATGGACCAACATGCCTAATGGAAAAGCATCCAGAAATCAAAATACAGGATAAAATTAATACTTACCTAGAAAGACATACGTTAATTAAAGATAGCCAGCGTGGATTTGTTAAGGGCAAGTCATGTCTGACAAATTTAATAGAGTTCTTTGAGGAAATAATAGTGTATTGATAAAGGAAATGCAGTTGTACGGATTATTTTAGAAAGCATTTAATAAGATGCTGCATAGGAGGCTTGTTGATAAAATTAGGACACAAGAATTAAAGGGAGTGTGGCTGCACTGTACATATTGTGTAAATCTTGCTGGACCGGGGCATCTTGCGTTGTGCCCCGTTAGTTAGATTTTTTTTCCCCGCACCCTTCAGCTCGAATATAATTTGTGCCATAACTTACTAGAAGTGTGAGCTGATAACGGTGCGGCAAGGGTAACGGGGCATCTAGGACTTTAGGTGAACTACAGGACTGTAATGATCAGTAATATGTCATTCTAGAATGGTACACTAGGTGGAACTGTATGTTTAGGTGTAAGGTAGTAGTCAAGATGGATGCCTGTACACTAGTCCACATGGCTGAATAAATGACTAGCTCAAGCTAGCTGTTCATAATGAAAATGTCTATTTATTTATGAACATAATATGGTACCAGGATTGATAATATCTGCTGAATATTGTGAAATGTGACATGGAGAATTTGAAGCCACCGGAGGGTTTGAAACTCACAGGGAATGTCGACTGCAATTGGCAGATTTTAAACAACAATTTGAACTCTACATTGCTGCCATCGTGTTCGGTACAATGCTAGACGCAAGGAAAATAGCGTTGCTGCTCACGGTTACAGGCCCGCAGGCGATAGAGGTATTTAATACATTTGTATTTGATCAAGAGGAGGACAGAGAAAAAATGGACGATGCGCTAAAGAAGTTTGATACACATTGTTCTCCCAAAAAGAACGAGACCTATGAGAGGTACGTGTTCCATTCATGGACACAGCAGCAAAATGAGACTTTCGATAGCTTTGTGACTGATCTGAAACTGAAAGCACAGACATGTAATTTCTCTGAACTGAAATCATCCATGATTCATGACCAGATTGTGTTTGGTATTCATGATAAAAAGGTCAGGGAACGTTTGTTGAGGGAAACCGAACTAACATTGGAGAAAGCTGTGAAAATATGCCATGCCAGTGAGTTAGCTCAACAGCACGCAAAGACTTTCAGTGAAATTAATAATAATGCGACTGTAGTAAGTGATAGTGCTGCTGTCGGTGCTGTGTCCTACAAAGGGAAGAAACATGGGCAGAACAGAAATGAAAAGCAATCGGAGGATGGAATTTTTAATTGTAAACGCTGTGGTTACCAACACCAGTCACGACAATGCCCAGCGTTTGGAAAAATGTGCACAAAATGTAATGGAAAGAATCACTTTGCCAAACAATGCTTTTCAAAAGTAAAAACAAAGAAAGGGCAACAAGTCAATGTGATTGAGGACACTGATTTAAGTAAGACATTTTTTGTAGGAATGGTGTCATATGACAATATCGAAAAGGATACAGAAAATGTGCAGCCCTCAGGAATGGACAATGCTGAACATAAAGTTAATGCAGTAAAAGAGGAGAAATGGATGATGCCACTGCAGGTAAATGGAGCATTAGTTACATTGAAACTAGACACTGGGGCAAAAGCAAACTTAATCAGTATGAGTGACATTAAAAATATGAAAGAAAAGCCCAAAATACAGAAAAAAGTCAGTACTACTGAAGAACTATAATGGACAGAAAATAGATAGCTTAGGTGTATGCAGACTTAAAGTGACAGTCAAAGACGAAGTGCATCATCTCATGTTTTCTGTTGTGGCTGAAGGACTTGATTCACTACTAGGTGACAAAGCTTGTGAGGACTTAGAACTGGTCAAGAGAGTCTACCGTATAAACTGTGCCATAAGCAGACCAGCTGACTCAGTGGATTTTGTAGTGAGTAATTTCCAGGATGTGTTCAAAGGATTTGGAGTTCTACCATTCACTTACAAGATCCAGCTAAAGGAGGATGCTCAGCCAGTGGTACATACTCCACGGAGAGTTCCAGCACTCCTGCGTGACTGGCTCAAGAAAGAACTGGACAGAATGACCACACTAGGAGTCATCAGGAAAGTCAAAGAGCCAACAGACTGGGTTAACTCCATGGTATGTGTAAAGAAAAAGAACAATGATCTAAGAGTATGCATGGATCCAAAGGACTTAAATGCAAACATAAAATGTGAACACTACCAGATTCCCAAGTGAGATGAAATCACCAGTGAAATGTCAGGTGCCAGATACTTCACAAAGCTCGATGCCTCACAAGGATTTTGGCAACTAAAACTGGATGAAGAGAGAACCAAATACTGTACCTTCAACACACCATTTGGCAGGTATTGTTTCCTCAGAATGCCTTTCGGGATAATATCTGCATCTGAAATCTTTCATAGAGCGATGGAACACATAATTGAAGGTCTGGAAGGAGTTCGGGTCTATGTTGATGATATCATCATCTGGGGCTCCACACTGAAAGAACACAATGAGAGACTGACTAAAGTGCTACAGAGCATACGCCGGAATGGACTGAAGCTCAACAAAGCCAAGTGTCAGTTTGGCATCCAGGAAGTCACTTTCCTAGGAGATAATCTATCTGGTAAAGGAATAGAGCCAGATATGGAAAAAGTAAACGCCATACTCAAAATGCCCCGACCCACTGACAAAAAAGGAGTACTATGCATCATGGGGATGATAAACTTCATTGGAAAGTTAATTCCTAACTTGTCAGCCAAGACAGCCTGTCTGCGAGACCTGCTACATAAAACAAATGAGTTCGCATGGACAGAAAGACATGAACAAGAGTGGATGAACCTCAAAACAGTGCTGACAACCACACCTGTACTCACCTTCTTTGACCCAACAAAGAGAATCAAAGTGTCAACAGATGCATCAAAAGATGGCCTAGGCGTGGTCTTGCTACAAGCAGAGGGTGAAGATTGGAAGCCTGTTGCCTATGGCTCCAGGTCTATGACTGATTCTGAGTGTCGATATGCCCAGATTGAAAAGGAATGTCTAGGCTTGGTAGTTGGACTAGAAAAGTTCCATGGCTACATATATGGACTTCCCACCTTCACAGTTGAGACAGACCACTGCCCACTGGTTGCCATCATAAAAAAAAATCTGAATGAGATGTCTCCAAGGATTCAACGACTCATGATGAAGCTGCAAAGATATGACTTTGAACTGATCTACACACCAGGCAAACACATAGTGTTAGCAGATGCACTATCCCGAGCACCCACAATGAGTCAGGTGAGCTCTACTGAGGAAGACGTGGATGTTCATGTGAGTATGGTCACTGCTGCGCTGCCCGTGTCAGACACAAAATCAAAGCAAATAGCAGAAGAAACAGTAAAAGATACAGTGTTACAAACAGTAATAGAGAACATTCATCATGGTTGGCCAAAAGGTTCCTGTCCAAAGTACTTTCGCATCAGGTCAGAGTTGAGTGTCGCAAGTGGACTATTACTAAAACAGAACAGAATAGTCATTCCACAGGCTCTACGTCGAGACATGCTGGAAAGGATTCATGAGGGACACCTTGGAATTGAAAAATGCAAAAGGAGAGCAAGAGACACTGTTTATTGGCTGGCATAAATAAGGACATTGAGAACATGATAGGCGAATGAGAGACATGTCAGAAACACCAAAACAAACAAGCAAAGGAACCAATGATAGTAGCTGACTTACCAACAGCACCATGGCAAAAGGTTGGTATGGACCTCTTTCATTTGAATGGTAAAGACTATCTAATAGTGATCGACTACTATTCTAACTATCCTGAGATGGCGCTGCTCTCAAGCACATCAGCAAGCAGTGTCATAATGCATGTTAAATCCATCTTCGTCAGACATGGAATTCCCAGGATTGCCATTAGCGACAATGGTCCGTGCTTCAACTGTAAGGAGTGGCAACAGTTTGCAGCACATTATGACTTTCAACACATCACATCCAGTCCTCTGTATGCTCAGTCGAATGGTAAGGCAGAGAAAGGTGTTCAAGTTCTCAAACAGCTACTGAAGAAAGCAACAGAAAGCAAGTCTGATCCTTATCTCGCCCTGCTGAGCTACCGAGCCTCCCCTTTGGACTGTGGTTCTTCAACTGCTGAACTCCTAATGGGTCGCAAGTTGCGCACCACGCTACCCTGCTGTGCAAAAGAAAAGCAGAGTAAGGAACTGAGACAGACACTTCAACTGTTAAAGCTGAAACAGAAATCAAACTATGACAAGTCATCCAAAACTCTGAAACCATTGACAAGGGATGATGTTGTCAGGATTGAGGATCCAGATGCATGGAACAGGAAAGCTACAGTTCTTGAGGAAGTAGGACCAAGGTCATACACTGTTAGAACTGAGGAAGGACAGATTCTCAGGAGGAACCACCGTTCCCTCCTGAAAACACAAGAAACTATCCAAGAGCAAATCGATGACAATGCCACAACTGAATCTTGTCACTTACCACCAGAACAATCAAACACACATACAGGCTCTCATGAAAACACATCAGACTTACCTGTGCTGAGAAGATCCACACGTGAAGTAAAAAAGCCTGATAGACTTAATCTTTGAGTACAAAGAAAACTATAATAAAAGAATGAAAAGCTTAGCGTTCATAAAGTAAAGCTTTGAAAATGTGTTGACTGTTGTGAAGATGTTTATGTCGTTATGATTGATTGATATTGATTTTGTTTAACCTCTTAAGGAAGGGGGATGTAATGATCAGTAACATGTCATTCTAGAATGGTACACTAGGTGGAGCTGTATGTTTAGGTGTAGGCTACCCACAAGGCAGTGGTCAAGATGGATGCCTGTACACTAGTCCACATGGCTGAATAAATGACTAGCTCAAGCTAGCTGTTCATAATGAAAACGTCTATTTATTTATTACGAACATAACAGGGACCAACAGTGTATCTCCTTAACCAATGAGATTTACAAGAAAGAAACAGAGGAACGACAGGGAAGGAGGGTGAAATAGACAAATCAGGTACGGGAAGAGAAATAAAGGCCGCAAATTTAATTGAGGAGGCAGCTTGGAGTCAGGTTGCCTGGTGGGCGGGGTCCGGACCTGCTGCCGGCTGCAGCCGCTCCCGAATTTTAATTTAATTGGCCCCTTAAGTGCCAGGGTGCATGCTGGCCGGTCCAATGACTGGGATTGGGTCTGTTAGTTGTCTCTGATGATGTCATTAGTGCAGATGTTTTTAAGGGTCCCATGCAGCCTCAGCCTTTCATTTCTTGTTTCTGCTGGTGTCTGAATGTGGCATGGCCACAATAAGTGCTTCCAAACCAAAGGCTGCTCCACGCTTCAATGAAGACTCCCTCCAAGCTCTTGTGGAGGGAGATTCCCTTCCCTCCGGATGGCCGGAGGAAGCCTCCTCAGCAAACCAAGGCAGCCTGGCTGCACATTGCTGAGAAGGTAAGTGCAAGGTCCTTGTGTTCACGCACATGGATCTAGTGCTGGAAACAGTTTAATGATCTTCTGCGATCAGCAAAAGTGAGTATCACATAACACTTACCTTCAATCTGTTTCCCTTCTCTTCTCATCACCAGCACTCTGCTTTGTAAGCCTGCTCCTCCACATCCCACCTTGCCCTTACTTCACAGGCACCCTTACCATCTCTATCTCTGTACTGAATCACCTCACCATCCTGCTATGCACCCCTCACACTCAATCTCACTGTTATGCAATGACAACATCTAACAACGCACAGGGAGCTAGCTTCCTCTTGGCACCTCACTCCATCCTCATCTCCCGCTAACCTTCTATGTTATGGATTCTTCACACTCACTCCATCACTCTCGCTGAAACTCCACTTGTGTCCCTTCTTGCAGGAAAAGATAGCCCACAATAAGAGGGAGAGAGCAAAGACAGGAGGCACACCATTCCTCGCTATATTGACAAGTGCTGAGGAGGCTGCGCATGAGATCATTGGAGGTGGCGAGGAGCTGGAAGTGGGGGATGGAGAGACGGGCGCACTAGGCAAAGCTGGTGACAGAATAGAGTTTCATCCCTCTCGTTTATATTTCATGATTGACTGCAATGACATATGATGTTCATATAAATTCACTTTGTATCATCTGCACAAAAGGATGCGTCTGCTATATAAAAATCACATGTCTAACTCATGCCTTTACTCTCCCACAGGACCATCGAGAGCCCCCCTCCCCACTGTCGAGGAGGAAGAGCCGGACGACTCCTCAGAGGAACCTACAACCTCTGAGGGAGCAGCGTCACTATTACTCAGCGCACCCAGCACCAGCACAGAAACGCACACCTTGGGGGGTCCTTCGCGACATATAGGCCCAGAAATTAGGTTCGGGGGCTTGCCGCGCGTGCAAGCCCCCGATGTGCACTCACCCGGCGCGCCGACATCTGAAGCCTGGGCCTGCTTGGAATTCCTGTCACAGGCCCGGTTCAGATGTCGGCGTGCTGTGCTTACCTGATCCAGCGGCGTAGTTAGTTCGATGTGCCGGCTGGGATCAGGTGAGCACTGTGCAGCCAATCAGGGGAGGAGAAACTTCATTCATGAGTTTGACAGTAAGAACTGTCAAACTCATGAAAAGTACGGGCGCCCAAAAGACTAGTTTAACTTTAAATAAAATTTTAAAAAACATCCCAATAATTAAATAAACTATAAATAACATTTAAAAACTATTTTAAACAATTAATCAAATTTTTGAAAGAAATAATTTTTTTTTAAATCGAGTCTAAAACTACTTACCTTACTGTAAAGTCCTTAAAAACAATAAAGCTGTGGAAAAAATGTTATAATTTTAAGTAATAGACCACTTACCTTAAAGAATGAAGTCCTTACGTCTCCAAGGAGGCCCTTACACATGCGCAAACCTGTGGAAAAAAAGGAATTTCAGCGCGCACGCGCAGACTCCTGCGCACACACGTTCGTCCTCTGAACCCCTTGGTTCAGAGGACAGGAAATGCCGGTTTTCCGCGCATGCGCTGTGCATGCTGAAAACCAGCACTTCCATCGGGCCCACGCGCGAGTACCCCGTCCGTACTCACGCGTTGGGCCCGGAATTACTGGGCCATAGTGTTGTCACCTGGTGTATCACAGCTCACAAGTGAACATCAGCAGATGCTGGAGACAGCGACAGCAGTGGAGAGTCCTCACTGAAGGTCGCAGGGCTCTTCCAGCTCTGCCCAGCTGCATGTAGACGCTGTGCCTCTGGTGCCATCCAGAAAGAGAGCGGTTCAGGAACTCCAGGAATAAGTGCAGGAGTCTCTGACAGGGTTTGCATCCAGGGTAACTGTGAGTGTGCAGAGAATGGAGGAGTCCATCTCTAACATGAGCACTGTCTTTGTGGAGGCAATGGCGCATGAACATTCCGCCATGGAGGACATAAGTCACCAGACTAATGAAAACATGGTGACTCTTTGATGTGCCAAATAACTGCCTGAATCCATGAGGTTAAAGCTTAAGACTAAAGGCTTTTATTAAGTAAGAACATGGCATCAAGTTAACACAGTCAGCACCGACCCAGCCCTTGGTAGAACATTCCAGAAGAGGGGCGGGGCTAGGGAGGAGCATTAGTGGTTACACCGGTGGAACATTCCAGACATTAACAAGTACAACAACAACAACAACAATACAAATGCCAGAACACAGAGTTATTTCATCACACTCTTCAAAATAGATTGTCTGCTATGGAGGAGAGATGGGCATCTATTGAGGAGAGAGACCAGAGCTTCATGGACATCCTTGTTATGAGTGTCAGTACAGAGATGGGTCCTCATGGCCCCCCCCTGATGTGCAGAAAGGTGCTCTCCAGCCACTTGCTAGCACTGAAGTGCGGCTGACCCATGAGAGGGATGTTGGCGGCAGGCAACAAAGAAGTGTGGGCTCCTCTCCAAGCACTCACATGACCATGCCACTGCGGTGCCCTCAGTCAGAGACCGACATTGCACACCCAACTGAGATGGCCGTTTCAGCATCCTGCACAGCTGCAGGAAGAACAGACTGTTGCAGAGCCCTCCCAGGCTCCCAAACCCAGAGGACGCCTGCCAAAGGCGTCTAAGCAGGCGCACCATCAAAGTGAGCAAGGTGCCTCTACATCTGCTGAAGCCACAGAGGAAGTAGCACGTAGAAGTAGGTGTAAGAGGAAGATAAAGCACACATAGTCACAAGGGGAGTCACTTGGGTGTTTTGTTCTGTTGTCTTTTGTTCTGTTTAATATTTGCCATTGTCATCCTTTTGTGAATGTATTAAACAAAAGTGATGGCAAACAGTTGAAGTTCTGGCCTATGTGTTCTGGGAAATGGAAGTTGCACATTGAGGGCTCAGGGCGACTTGTATTTGTAATGATGATGGTGAAAGTGATAGGAAAGAACCATTTATTGCAGAGATGATGTATGGCGTTTTAGGAAGGTCGTTTACACATTTATAGCCATATGCTAGCCACCTGTGGTTGAAGAGTAAGCTTACGTGAATCTGGCATGGATGAGTGCATCCCTTGCGCCAGCAATGAGCTCGAGGGCTGCTGCATTGGTCACATCTGGACCTGCAAGGCACACCTCCTCCTCATCCTCCCCCTCTTTTTCCGAGGATGCTCTGCACTGAGCCACTTGTTCCTCAGGGAGTGCTAAGCCACGCTGCTGTGCGATATTGTGCAGGGCACAGCAGACAACGATGATTCTGGGCACCATGACTGGTGCATACTGCAGGGCTCCAGCAGATCTGTCGAGGCATCCGAATCGCATTTTGAGAAAGCCGATGGTTTGCTCTATGATGCTTCTGGTGGAAATGTGGCTCACATTGTAGTACTCCTCAGCTTCGTTTGATGACCTCCTCATCGGTGTCGTGAGCCACTTTTTCAGGGGATAACCCTTGTCTCCAAGTAGCCATTTGGAAAGTTGGGTTGGCGGATTGAAGAGCTGAGGCACAGTAGACTGCCGCAGGATGAAGGATTCACGGGAACTGCCAGGGTACTTGGCGCAAACATGCATGATGATCTTCCTGTGGTTACACACCAGCTGGATGTTCAAGGAGTGGAATCCCTTGCAGTTGAGAAAATCAGCTGGGTTGTGATGGGGTGCCCTAATGGCCACATGTGTGCAGTTGATGACGCCTTGCACCCTTGGAAAGCGTGCCATATTTGCAAAGCTAACCGTATGCGAGGTTACACTTGTTTCATCCGTGGAGAAGTGGATGTAATTGGGCGCCTTTGCAAAGAGAGCATCATGACCTGCATGATGTAGGCGTCTGCGGCCGACTGGGAGATGCTGCTAATGTCTGCAGCTGATCCCTGGAAGGACCCTGACGCAAAGAAGTTGAGGGCGGTGGTGACGTGGACAGCCACTGTTAAGGAGTGTCCACCCACTTCTCTGGGTTCCAGGTGTTGGTGCAGCATTGTGCAGATGTCAGCGACTATCTCTTGCGGAAGCCTCATCCTCCTTTGGCACTGCTGCTCACTCATGTGTAGGAAGCTGTATATGCCTGTAAACCCTGTGTTAGTGGTATCTCCTGCGATGAGGTGCAGCCCTGCACTGATGCCCTCTGCCCTGTGCAGCATCAGAAGGCAGAGGAGAAGGTTGCTGCTGTTGGTACTGCTGCTGTGCCTAGTTGCACTGCTGCCGCGGCTACTGTTTCTCCAAATCTGATGACCAGGATGAGAGGATATAAATGGTTCCTATACCGCTGGTATATATCTCAGTCAAGGAATGGAGGTTGTGTGCACTCAGACAAAGTGGCCAGAGGGTTTTCCAAGGAGGTCACACAGCAGATGGATTTCAGACTCAGCACGCACAAGATTAGTTGAGCTGCAAAATGTCTCCCAAACCTCAAATCACTAAGTTGTGACATGTGAAAGAATGAGAGATTGCAGGACCGCTTTTAAGCTGCTCGAGCAGTTGGCAACAATTCAGGTCTGAGCTTAACCTGGCTTGATTCACCTGGCGTGTTTTTATGAAGGCGGGCAGCATGCAGAAAAACCTCCAAAATCAGATCAACCCTTTAAAATAGGATTATCCAGGCAGTTAACAACCTGTTAACTGCCTTAACAACCTGTCCCACCATTTGGTGTCTGGTCAGTTCGGGAGCGGCTGACCCGACACTTACCAAAGTCGCGTGGAGGCGGGATGGAGGCAGCTTCGCAGTCCACCCCCAATTTCTCTGATTTTCGCAATAGACCCGCCTCCAAACCCGCCTTCTCAGTGCAATTAAGTTTGCGTCCAAAGAGAGGGAAAGAAAGATTGGATTACGAGAGAAAAAAAAGGCAGAATGGAAAAGTAAAAATTTTAATTTGAAATTACTGAAATATCTAACAACAATTTACTACATGCAAGAAAGAAAAGAAAGACTTGCATTTATATAGCGCCTTTCACGACCACCGGACGTCTCAACGAGCTTTACAGCCAGGAAATATTTTTTGAAGTGTAGTCACTGTTGTAATGTGGGAAACACGGCAGCCAATTTGCGCACAGCAAGCTCCCACAAACAGCAATGTGATAATGACTAGATA
The DNA here is from genome assembly GCF_052327205.1 of Somniosus microcephalus. Lineage (NCBI taxonomy): Eukaryota > Metazoa > Chordata > Chondrichthyes > Squaliformes > Somniosidae > Somniosus > Somniosus microcephalus. Next base: position 125,151,729 of record NC_140995.1, on the reverse strand, counting down.
ATCTGTTTTTGTTATGTTGGTTGAGGGATAAATATTGGCCAGGACACCGGGGATAACTCCCCTGTTCTTCGAAATAGTGCCATGGGATCTTTTACATCCAGCTGAGAGAGTAGACAAGGCCTCGGTTTAACGTCTCACCTCTGACAGCGCTGCGCTCCCTCTAGCACTGCACTGGAGTGTCAGCCTGTTTTTTTCGGCTCTACTCCCTCAATATCGGCATAACCTGCGCAAAAAATCACGGAATTAGAAGCGCAAATTGTATTCAGTGCATATTGAGTTTCCTCAATCTTTCACGCTAGTTTTAAAATCATCGCGCTGGAAGCAGGTCCCACCCACAAAACTGGCCATGCCCCCAGGGTGAATTTATCACCATTGGGAGTTTCCACTAATTGCACTCGTTTGCAGGCCTTTGAGGAGGCTTCAAAAATTAAGCTGGAACTTTTGATTGGAAGGATACTAATGGCCCAGTAATTCCTTTCCAAACGCGTGAGTACGGTCGGGGTACTCACGCGTCTGGCCGGAGGAAATGCCGGTTTTCAGCATGCACAGCGCATGCGGGGAAAACCGGCATTTCCTGTCTTCTGAACGAAGGGGTTCAGAGGCAGAGCGCGCGCGACTGCACAGGCAGCGCGTGCGCAGTAAAATTCCTTTTTTTTTTCCAGAGTTGCGCACGTGTAAAGGCCTCCGGTCTTTACACGTGGAAAAACAAGATGTAAGTATTTAGTTTTTCAGGTAAGTGGGCTTTTAGTACAATGTAGAAATTTTTTTTCCACAGGTTTGTTATTTTTAAAGAATTTACAGGATGGTAAGTTTAGTTTTAGACCCTATTTTTTAAAAATTTATTTTTTTCAAAAAATTGATTAATTGTTTAAAACATTTTAAAAAACTTATTTATAGTTATTATAATCAGTGGGATGTTTTTAAAAATGTTATTTAAAGTTTAACTAGTGTTTTGGGCCCCCGTAGTTTTCATGAGTTTGACAGTCTTTACTATCAAACTCATGAATGAGTTTCCCCTCCCCTGATTGGCTGCAGAGTGCTCACCTGATCCCAGCCGGCACATCGCACTAAGTACGCCACTGGATCAGGTAAGCACTGTGTGCCGACATCTGAACCGGGCCAGTGACAGGAAATCCACTGCGGGTCAGGTTTCAGATGTCAGCGCGCCGGGTAAGTGCACATCGGGGGCTTGCACGCGCGGCAAGCCCCCGACACCAAGTTCTGGGCCAATAGGTATGGTTTGAAAGGTTTTGAATGTTTTTAAAAAAATGTACTAAGGAACTCGCCACTGTCCTCCAATCTAACTAGAAAATAGTTTTGTATATTTTATAAAAGTAATTTTCAGTAATTTAAAATCAGGTTACTGACAGTGTGATATAAAATACTTATTTTTTGTGATGAACCCATTTTCAGCTGTATTAATCTAACTTTACCACATTTCCGCTCTTAAATATATCACAGAATATTTTTCTTTTAAATTATGTTTTAAAATGCTGCCCAATTGCACAGGTTCCTGGCAGGTTTTACGTTCGGTGATATGCAAATGAGTTTTAGCAGAAATGCGGGAATAAACACTTTTCAAAATGGGCACAATTTGCACCGGAATCACCAATTGCACCCAAAGCGGAAACTCTACCCTCTAGTGTGTAGATATCTGAAAGAGCGAGACTGAAAAACCACATCAGTGTACACATATCAGTGAGTGATGGGGAATGAAAGCCACCAGTTAGTACACAAGTATCTCTCTGAGGAATAAAAACAGAAAATGCTGGAAATACTCAGCAGGTCAGGCAGCATCTGTGGAGAGAGAAACAGAGTTAACGTTTCAGGTCGATGACCCTTCATCAGGTCATCGACCTGAAACGTTAACTCAGTTTCTCTCTCCACAGATGTTGCCTGACCTGCTGAGTATTTCCAACATTTTCTGTTTTTATTTCAGATTTCCAGCATCTGCAGTATTTTGCTTTTGTCTCTCTGAGGAATGGTGGATGTGCCATGATTTGGGAGCTTTCTGGGTACTTTTCTTATGCCCAGCACAAAGAACAGCCTTCAAAGGCATTGTCAGTGCTTCTTGTGAAGTAATCTGGGGGTTGCACGCCCAGGGTGAGGAATAACCCTATTTATTGTTGATATGTACACTGGAAATAGGAGGGTAAATATTGCCAGCCTCTAAAGTCTACAGCAGCTGATTTTCGCATGCGATTGTTGCATGCAAAAACATGCCCAACTTTGCAAAATTTACTGTAGTAATTGCAGACCCCTCTTACTGATGTTCAATAAAACTCTGACAGACCGAATCTCAAGCTACAACTATGAATCAGATTTTTAAATAAAATTAGCACAAGCAGGAACAAACAACAGACTTTCATTTGATTAGCTAATTTTACTTAACTCACAGTGCCTGTTTTAAATTAATAAAGTGTTTTGAAGTTCTGTTCTCTGCAACATTACACTTTTACTTTGGACCAATGTATGATGCCAAGTTTCTATGTGCAATTCAATATTCATAGAATGTTTCAATAGCTCTTAGCTGCCTGAAAAAGCAGAGATTTACTGAAGAAATCTTGATATTGAATACTGAACTAGAGCAAAGGAAGGTTATTTAACAAGTATATTTTCCAATTAAGCAACACTGCAAACCAAAGTATTGTTCAAAGGCATGGAAACTGCCTGACGGGTTTTCCTGATGTAATGTTTATATCTGTGAAACAAAGCAGCTCTGATACAGAGTGTGCCAGCTTTCTACCCTGGTGGGCTGGCAGCACCAATAATGGCAGTTGTCTGTGATACTTGTTAAGCAATCCACCCTGTGAGGGGCTGACAATCCCCTTCGACGTTGGTCAACATGTGTATTTCCTGCAATACAGAGAAACAGAGAGTCCTTCTAGCATGTAGAGACATTTTAAACTTCTCACAATTTATAAATTCCCATGAATAAATATAAAATACAAAAGGCTTTTATGATTGAAAACAAAACAGATCTCTGATGTGTCACAGCATGTACACAACTTTTGAATTTGAAACAAATATTAGGATGAATTTCCTTCCTCAAAGGGTGATAAATGTATGCAATAATCTGCCAACTGGGTAGTGCAGACATAAACAATGGCAGTGTTCATAATGCAGCTGGATGCTATAATGGGGACTGTCAGGAGGAATAAGCTTAGATAGGTCAAATGGCCAATTTGTTATCCTTAACTTTTCTTACATTCATTGATAAAATTAGTAATTGGAATGAAATAAATTGCAACATTTTTCCAATTGCAGACATTATTTTTTTTCAACTTTGTGAATTTAATTTTCCTTATCTTGCAGAATTAGTAACTACCAATTGAGTTCTTTAACAGTAAAAAAAATGACTTTAACTGGAAAGATGGACCCAGTGCAGCAACAGCAAATTTCTATATTTCAAAGGGATAGGGTAAAAGAAATGCAAACTTGTCTGTGCATCATGATATTCCTGAGCATCAGTCAGTGTACTGACCCTAACCAATATACAAGGCTGCGATGACACACAGTCATGCTTGCGCATGTGCACTTCCTCAACGCAGCCTTTTCATTTCACAGAATCATAAAATCATAGAATAGTACAGCACAGAAAGAGGCCATTCAGCCCACTGAATCTGCACCGGCTCTATCGAAGAGCAATCCAGTTAGTCTCATTCCTCTGCTCTTTCCCCACATCCCTGCAATTTTTTCTCTTTCAAGTATGTATCCAATTCCCTTTTGAAGGTGACTATTGAATCTGTATCCACCACCTTATCAGGCAGTGCATTTCAAATCCTAACCACTCGTGCATAAAAAAGGTTTTTCCTCATGTCGCCTCTGGTTCTTTTGCCAATCACCTTAAATCTGTGCCCTCTGGTTATCGATCCTTAAGCCATTGGAAACAGTTTCTCTTTATTTACTCTGACTAAACCCAACATCAGCTTGCATTTATATAGTAACTCTAACGTAGTAAAAGGTTCACTGCAGCATTATCAAACAAAATTTGACACTGAGCTACAAAAGGGAATATTAGGGCAGAAAAGCTTGGTCAAAGAGGTAGGTTTTAAGGAGTGTCTTAAAGGAGGAACGAGAGATGGGAGATCTAGGGAGAGAATTCCAGAGCTTAGGGACTCAACAGCTGAAGGCACAACAGCCAATGATGGAGTGATTAAAGTCAGGGATATGCAAGAGGCCAGAATCGGAGAACTACAATCTCGGAGGGTTATAGGAGGTTATGGAGACAGGGAGGGGCGAGGCAATGGAGGGATTTGAAAACAAGTATAAGAATTTTAAAATTGAGGCGTTGGTTAACCGACAGCCAATGTAGGTCAGCCAGCACGGGGTGATGGGTGAATGGGACTAAGTGCGAGTTAGGATACGGGCAACAGGGTTTTGGATGAGCTTAAGTTTATCGAGGGTGGAAGATGGGAGGCTGTCCAGGAGTGTGGTGGAATACATAGAATTTATATACATAGAACATAGCACTAGTCTGTGCCGGTGTTTATATTCCTCACGGGTCTCCTCCCATTCTATCTGCCTCATCTCAGCCTGTCAGCTTATCTTTCTATTCCTATTTCTCTCATGTACTCATCTAGTTTCCTTTTGATAGGGTATTTGCTTTGACAATGAAAGTTAATTTTGACATTTCAATGATCGTTGGAGCTTATTCTGGTTGAGATGATTCGACTCAAGTGAGCTCTGTAGGGGTAGTTGCCAGCATAGTCTGGTGAAATTCTGCTTCCTGGAGGTCACAATTAACAACAAGAGGAAAACCCTATGTTCAGGGTCATTCAGGTCAAAGGTTGTGAGAATGGAAGGTCAAGGCCTGAGCTGAGAATTAAGATAAAGCAGGTGTTTTTTTTCCTAGCTAGAAGCTGACACAAGAGGAAATAAAATGACAAGTGACTATTCAGTGAGCGGGATAACTCCACGTGTTTTTCTGTTGTTATGGGGCATGCTGTTGGAGACTAGAGCTGCATGTATTCTGCAAAATAAACCAGCTTTCTGGATTTGTCATTGCCCTTACCAGACTGTTCATCAGTGGTGTCTATTGAAAGGTTGGAGAAGCACATGGGTTTCAGCAGCAGATGAACTGAGGCAGGGGCGGAGTTGTACGATGTTACAGAGGTGGAAATAGGCAGTCTTCGTGATGGTGCGGTATTTGGTGGGAAGCTCATCTCGGGGTCAAATACGACACTCTGTCACTCTATGACCAAGGTTGCGAACAGACTGGTTCAGCCTCAGACAGTTGCCAGGGAGGAGGATGGAGTCGGTGGCTAGAGAATGGAGTTTGTGGTGGGGATTGAAGATAATGGCTTTGGTCTTCCCAATATTTAGTTGGAGGAAATTTCTGCTCATCCAGTACTGGATGTCGGACAAGCAGTGTGACAAGTTAGAGAGAGAGAGGAGGGGCCGAGAGGGGCGGTGGTGAGGTAGAGCTGGGTGTCGTCAGCGTACGTGTGGAACCTGACGTCGTGTTTTTGGATGATGTCGCCAAGAAGCAGCATGTAGCTGAGAAATAGGAGGGGGCCAAGGATAGATCTTTCAGGGACACCAGATGTAATGGTGCAGGAGTGGGAAGAGAAGGTGATTCTCTGGCTACGATTGGATAGATAATGAATGGAACCAGACACCTCTATCAAATCTCCTCTTAGCCTCTCTGCTCTAAGGAGAACAACCCCAGATTCTCTAGTCTATCCACGTAACTGTAATCCCTCATCCCTGGAACCATTCTAGTAAATCTCTTCTGCACCCTCTCCAAAGCCTTCACATCCTTCCTAAAGTGTGGTGCCTAGGATTGGACACAAGACTCCAGCTGGGGCCTCAAAATCATCAAAAGTGGAAGATTTAAAATTTTATGTGATATAATTATCGGATCTCCTGCTACTTATTACTGCACCTTGTAGTTTTAATAAAAACAATAGATAAAAACTAAAAATATCTAAAAACAACTCATTGCATCAGACACGGTGCCCTGTAGACCCTTGCTAGCTTTGCAAATTCATCCACCCTCTTCTCCCAGTGGCATAAGCAGACAAATGCAATCTATATAGTTGTGAATTTTGTTTCTCCAAGAAGCCGCTGGTGCAATTGGGGATTGCTGATTTTGAAATGAAGTGAAAAGGCCAAGTTGAATGACTGTGCATGAGGGTGACTGTGCGTAATGCCATCCCTGTGTGTCAGTCAGAATCAGAACCCCTGGATTGAAGAAGAGCACATGCACAAGCACAACTTCCCTCCCCTTCTGCTATTCTGCTGTCACTATTTACACATCCTCTGGGTCTTGGATACATCTTTTATTTTTCTAATTGCCTCCTTTTGTCTTACACCATTATCATTTCTTTCATTTAATCATCTCCTGGTCTCCACCTAATCACAGACCATTTTTTTCATCTCTCTGCACCCTTTCCCCCGAGCTCTGTTCCACCGTATAAACTATTTATCTGTAACAACCTTTGGTTCTGATGAAGGGTCATAAGACCTGAAATGTTAACCCAACCTTCTCTCCACAGATGCTGCCTGACCCATTAAGTGTTTCCAGCATTTTCAGATTTCCAGCATCTGTAGAATTTAACTTTTTGTTTCAATATTATTTCCCTTGTGTTAGCTTTGGCTCACCTGAGTCAGAATGTTGTGGGCTTAAGTCCCACTCCAGAAATTTGAGCATATAATCTAGGCTGACACTAGTGCACTACTGAGGGAATGCTGCACTGTCGGAAGTGCCGTCTTTTGGATGAGACGTTAATCTGAATCTTCCCTCTCAGGTGGACGTAAAAGATCCCATAACAATCTTTGAAGAAGAGTAGGTGAGTTCTTCCTGGCCAATAATTATCCCTCATCCACCATTATCCAACATCACTAAAACAGATTATCTGGACATTATCACATTGCTGTTTCATAGAGAATCATAGAAATTTATGGCACAGAAGGAGGCCATTTGGGCCATCATGTATTTGCTGGCCAAAAAAAGAGCTATCCAGCCTAAACTCACTTTCCAGCTTTGGGTCTGTAGCCTTGTAGGTTACGGCACTTCAAGTGCATATCCAAGTACTTTTTAAATGCAATGAGCATTTCTGCCTCTACCACCCTTTCAGGCAGTGAGTTCTAGACCCCCCACCACACTCTGGGTGAAAAAAGTTCTCCTCAACTCCCCTCTAATCCTTCTACCAATTACTTTAAATCTATGCCCCCTGGTTATTAAACTCTCTGCTAAGGGAAATAGGTCCTTCCAATCCACTCTAGCTAGGCCTCTCATCATTTTATACACCTCAATTAAGTCTCCTCTGTTCCAAAGAAAACCCCAGCCTATCCAATCTTTCCTCATAGCTAAAATTCTACAGTCTTGGCAACATCCTCATAAATCTCCTCTGTACCCTCTCTAGTGCAATCACATCTTTCCTGTAATGTGGTGACCAGAATTGTACACAATATTCTAGCTGTGGCCTAACTAGTGTTTTGTACAGTTCTAGCATAACCTCCCTGCTCTTATATTCTATGCCTCGGCTAATAAAGGAAAGTATCCCATATGCCTTCTTAACCACCTTATCTTCCTGTCCTGCTACCTTCAAGGATCTGTGGACATGAACTCCAAGGTCCCTCTGTTCCTCTACACTTCTCAGTATCCTACCATTTACTGGCCCAGAAATTCAGGTTGGGGGCTTTGCCCGCGTGGGATTCCGATCCTGGGCCTCCTCCAACTGCCAGCGCGCAGTGCTTGCGTATCCCAGGGGTGCAGTTAGTTCGATGCGTCCCCTGGGATCACGTGGGCCATGGAGAGCCAATGGTAGCAGGGAATGCTTCATTCATAAGTTTGACAGGAAGATCTGTCAAACCTATAAATACTATAAGCCCCAAAACATCACTAAAACCTCAAATATTTTTTTTTTAAATCACATTTTTAAAATACACTATAAATTACATGAAATAACTATTTTAAACAATAATTTAAATTTTTGAAAACATTAATTACATTTTCTAACGGGGCTAAAAATAAACTTACCTTTCTTTAAAGTATTTAAAAATAATAAACCTGTGGAAAAAATGTTTTAATTTTAATTAATTCATCACTTACCTTGTCAAAAGAGTACACCTGCTTTTTAAAAGTGTAACTGCTGGAGACTTACCCTCCTGGAAAAACCTGCAAAAAAAACGAAAGTTCAATGCGCACGCGCTGCCTCTCCTGCGCACGCGTTCGACCTGTCAACCCCTTCTTTCAGGGGAACGGAAGTGCCGGTTTCCCGTGCATGTACAATGCATGCACGAAACTGGCACTTTCGTTGGGCCAACGCATGAGTACCCCGTGCGTACTCACGCATTGGGACCCGAATTTCTGGCCCATTGTGTATACCCTTGCCTTGTTAGCCCTCCCCAAATGCATTACCTGTTTGTGAGGCCTTGCTGTGTGCAATTTAGCTGCTGCGTTTCCTACATTACAACAGTGGTTACACTTCAAAAGTACTTAATTGGCTGTAAAGTGCTTTGGGAGGTCCTGAAGTCGTGAAAGGCACTATATAAATGCAAGACTTTATTTTTTCTTTCCCAATAAACAAAATTATTATCGTATATAAAGCTGTAATTGCAAGATCAGACTTATCACTGTATCAATCCAGACTAATTACTAGGGGTGGTGTAATTACTGAAATCGCTCATCCAATTTCTCCTGCATTGCAACATTTAGTGTACATTCTGCGAAGCTATCAGTCAAAAAAAATGGTTTAAAAGTGCAAAGTATGACAGGTAAGATATGGGGCCGTGCTCATTTCTAAGGCTGCTGTATGTTTTGAACTCGTCTGTCTATGCGTAACCTGAGTGATTGTCCTTCTAACTTGGCACTTTGCAACTCGCCGCGCGGATCTGGGGGGGGGGGCACCTGCGCATGAGACTGAACGAACGTCAGTGAGTGCGACAGGTAGGAGCCCCACGCAGGCCCTCGCGAGCCGCCGTATCTGCCCGGCTCCAGCTGGAGAATCGGAATCGGAATCAGAATCCGGGCCCAGTTTGCGTCACCGGGCTCGAGCTCCCCAAGCCCTGGGAGTGAAGACGGCAATAAAGCAGCGCCCGCTCAATGCTCGCCCGCTCCCGCTCAGCACGTCTGTTTGCAATATGCCGGAGGGAAGACCCGCACACCAGCAGGACATTGAGTTGCTTTTCCAACACGTCGCTGCTGACACCAGAGACTGGGAGAGAGTGGAGGTGTTGTCCCCGTGCGCTCGCAGGCCGATCCCGCTGGAGTTTATACCCGGCCCCCGGGTGCGAGCGTTGTGTCATAAATGTGCCAGAATTAGAACGTGAAAGGTCAGCACACTTGGATCCTGCAGCCTGGATACCTCGCAGTCCCCCCGGGCAGCAACGGGGCTTTAAATGTTTCACTGAAAACACACAGTCCTTTGGGGTTGCATCATCTCAATGTTTTGCGAGAACGGAATCCCCCAATGAATCCAAGTGTTTCAAAGCAACGGACTATTTAGAAAATATTTATGTTTTTTATTTTTTAAACTTTTTACGCTATCATTCAACTTTACTTCAAAGAGAGTTTACAGCACCTGTTTTTAAACTGGGTGGCACAAACGCCAGGTACTCCACAGTAGTCTTCTTGCGTTCACTTTCTGTTGGGACCATGGAGGCAGTAGCTTCAAAGACGTTGGAAGATGACAATATTATCATGCCTATGGAATGTGATCAGAAAAGCAGTGAAGAACTTCAGCTAGTATTAAGACCCGAGTCTGATGCAACCTCCGTGAGGGGTTCGCCTGCTGGCACAGGCTGGTTATTTTCAGATGTAAATGCTACAGAGCTTCTAGAAAATGGTGAGCATCGCACATAATACATTTAAATGCTCTTTGTTCCTAATTTGAGAAGCTTTATTACAACGTCTTTTAACCATTTATCATCCCAGAGTACCACGTGCATAACAGCACAAAAAACTGATTATCGTGTATCTCAGTAAGTTGACCATCTTCTTGCAAGATTCTCAACACCTGTATGCACAGTCTGTGTAATATCTAATGTTTGTCTATGTATATATGAATGATATAAAAATATCAGGCCATCAGTGGCGTTACTCATGGTGAGTCAGAGGATGTACTGTTATATTATGTAACATGCACCAATGTATTGTCAGGGCCACTGATATACAGTGATTGTTTTTATTCATGGATTTTTATTGGTGTTTTGGGGTTCGAAATCTGCAACTGTTCATGTTTCTGTGAATTAGTGGCCTTTCTTCATAAAGGTGTAGCCGTATATATATATATATATATCATATGCTCTTCCTGTCCACAAACCTTAATTCAGTCACTTTTTCTTCAGTCACTTTTTCTGTGAATATTTAACATTGAAGATTCCCATGTAAATATTTATAATGGCAAGCCCCATCATGTAAGCCTTTTGCTCTTGTTTTTTAATGAACCAATTCAATCAATCCAAACTGTTTTTTGAAAAACAGTCATTTTATCTCTAACTGAAATTTCTAGTTTTGAAAATAACATTTATATAATAATTAACAATAATATAAAATGTACTAATTGAATTGTATTTAATTAATGCCTTCATTAGAGTTTTTACTTAAAGGCCTCAACCTCTTCCAAAAGCCTGGGCTCCGGCTCAATATTTTTGCCCAGAGCAGTGATGCTGTTTGCTGAAGGCAATTCCTGCAGTCTGTCAGATAGCCCAATGATAGAATACTTCTGGCTCAGTCTCTACAACATTTGTTTTGTTTTTCAAAATTATTTAAAGAAAACCTAGAGAACAAATCTCAAAAGCTTTATTCAGGTAAAATTTGAAGTGTTTTCAAAAAGTGAGGTTGCGTGAGAGTGAGAAAAAAGAACATGCCTGGCCGTACTGCTTGCACACCTGTTGTAATTGGTTTCCAATTGTAAGTACTGTAAACTTTCGAATGCCTGTCAAACTGAGAGGGGGAAAGGGAGCGAGACACACAGATGTGCACACATAGGCAGTGTCTTTCTTGCCCTAATTTGAAAAAAAAAAAATTTTGAAAGCAAAACAAGCTGGTAATTATCCTGCGTTTTGATATTTAAATGTAAATATTCTAATTACAGTCACTTGTAGGATAGAGTCAGACAGACTCTGATACACTGTCAAGATTCAATCGGAAAACATTAAATTTTAATGTTTACAAAGATCTCTTAGAAAGTTACACACTAGTGCTGTTAGTCCTGGGGTGACACCTCTCTACCCCGCCAATGTTATCTGACTCCCATGCTCTGCCTCCACTCACTGCTGAGAAACACCAGGAATCCATCAGTGAGCTAAACCACATATTCTACCTGCCTGTCAGAAACGACCCTAATCAAAGTCACAAATGACATTTTCTATGACTGTGACTCTGGTGTATTTTCCCTCTTTAACTTTGTCACTATCATTCTCTAATAACTCTCTCTTCCGTTGTCCGGCTTGGTGCGTTTCATTCTTGCCTATCCAAACATAGCAAGAGCATTTCCAGCAATGGGTTCAGAGCCCCCCTCCCTCCCCCCCCCCCCCCCCCCCCTCCTCCTCCCCCCCCCCCCCCCTCCTCCTCCCCCTCCTCCTCCCCCCCACTTCACCTCCTCCTCCCTCCCCTCCCCTCCCCTCCCCCCCCGTTGTCCGGCTTGGTGCGTTCTCCAGTCAATCAACGTAACTGAAGTCCCCCATTCCTAGAATCATTCCCGTAAATCTTTTCTGCACCCTCTCGAAGGCCTTCACATCCTTCCTAAAGTGTGGTGCCCAGAATTGGACATAGTACTCCAGTTGGGGCCGAACCAGTGTTTTATACAGGTTCATCATACTGTCCACACTTTTATACTCTATACCTCTATTTATGAAGCTAAGTATCCTGTAAGCCTTTTCAACTGCTTGCTCAGCCTGCCCTGCCACCTTCACCTTCACATATACCCCCGGGTTCCTCTGTTCGTGCACCCCTTCAGGATTGTACCATTTAGTTTATATGTCCTCTTATTCATTCTACTACCAAAATGTATCACTTCACACTTTTCTGCATTAAATTTCATCTGCCACATGTCCGTCCATTTCACCAGTCTGTCTGTCTTCCTGAAGTCTATCAATCTCCTCCTCACTGTTCACTATACTTCCAAGTTTTGTGTCATCTGCAGATTTTGAAATTGTGCCCTGTACACCCACGTCCAAGTCATTAATATATATCGGGGGAAAAGCAGTGGTCCTGGAACCGACCCCTGGAGAACACCACTGTATACCTTCCTCCAGTCCGATAAACAACCGTTCACCACTACTCTCTGTTTCCTGTCACTTAGCTAATTCTGTATCCATGCTGCCACTGTCCCTTTTATTCCATGGGCTTCAACTTTGCTGGCAAGCCTATTATGTGGCACTTTGTCAAACGCCTTTTGGAAATCCATGTACACTATGTTAACTGTAATACCCTCATCAACCCTCTGTTACCTCATCAAAGAACTCAATTAAGTTAGTTAAACACAATTTGCCTTTAACAAATCTCTGCTGGCTTTCCTTAATTAATCCACACTTGTCCAAGTGACTGTTAACTTTGTCTCTGATTATCGTTTCTAAAAGCTTCCCCACTACCGAGGTCAAACTGACTGGCCTATAGTTGCTGGGTTTATCTTTGCACCCTTTTTTGAACAATGGTGTAACATTTGCAATTCTCCAGTCCTTTGGCACCACCCCCATATCTGGAATATTATGGCCAATACCTCTGCGATTTCCTCCCTCAATTCCCTCAGCATCCTAGGATGCATCCCATCCACTCCTGGTGATTTATCTATTTTAAGTACAGCCAGCCTATCTAATACCTCCTTTTATCAATTTTTATCCTATCAAGTATCTCCACTACCTCCTTTATGCTGTCTATGACAGCATCCTCTTCTTTGGTGAAGACAGTTGCAAAGTACTCATTTAGTACCTCAGCCATACCCTCTGGCTCCATGCATGGGTATCCTTTTTGGTCCCTAATTGGCCCCACCCTTCCTCTTACTACACTTTTACTATTTATATGCCTATAGAAGACATTTGGATTACCTTTTTATGTTGGCTGCCATTCTATTCTCATACCCTCTCCTTGCCCCACTTACTTTCTTTTTCACTTCTCCTCTGACCTTTCTCTCTATATATAGACTGATTCTCGGATGTATTTGCAACCTGACATCTGTCATATACACGCTCTTTTTCTGCTTCATCATATTCTCGATCTCTTTTGTCATCCAGGGAGCCCTGACTTTAGTTGCCCTGCCTTTCCCCCTAGTGGGAATGTATCTCCACTGTGATTCGGGCCAGAAACATACTGATCAAGAAAGTTCTCCTGAACACACTTCAGAAATTCTTCCCCTTCTCTGCCCTTAACACTATTACGATCCCAGTCTTTATTGGGATAGTTGAAGTCTCCCATTATTACTACTCTATAGCTCTTGCACCTCTGTAATTTCTCTGCGACTTTGCTCCTCCATATCTTTCCCACTTGTTGGTGGCCTATAGAATACACCTAGTAGTGTAATGACAGCTCTAATATTTCTTAACTGTAGCCATATAGATTCTGTCCTTGACCCCTCCAGGACATCCTCCTTCTCCAGCACTGTAACATTCTCCTTGACCAATACTGCCACACCACCTCTTATCTTTCCTTCCCTATCTTTCCTGAACACTTTATAACCAGGAATATTTAATACCCAATCCTGCTCTTTTTGAGCCAGGTCTCAGTTATTGCCACAACATCATATTCCCATGTGGCTATTTGTGCCTGCAGCACACTTACCTTGTTTACTACGCTTCATGCGTTCACATACATACACTGTAAACCCATCTTAGACCATCCTGTATTCCCTCTTAGTTTGACGCCACCTAATACCTTACTATTTCTTACTTAAGGCTCTCTGCCTCCCAATCCTTTGAGCACTTTATTTCCCCTTTCTAATGTTACATTCTGGTGCCCATCTCCCTTCCAAATTAGTTTAACCCTCCCCAACAGCACTAGCAAACCTCCCCGCAAGGCTATTGGTTCCAGCTCTGTTGAGGTGCAACCCATCTGGCCTGTACAGGTCCCACCTCCCCCAAAAACGGTCCCAATGCCCAGGAATCTAAAGCTCTCCATCCACGTATTCATCTGCGCTATCCTCCTATTTCTTTACTCACTACGCGTGGCATCGGGAGTAATCCGGAGATTACTACCTTTTTGAGGTCCTGCTTTTTAATCTCATTCCTAGGTCCCTTAAAGCTCCCTGCAGGACCTCATCCCTTTTTCTACCTATGTCGTTGGTACCGAGATGGACCACGACCACTGGCTGTTCACCCTCCTGCCTCAGAATGTTCTGCAGCCGTTTGGTGACGCCCTTCATCGTGGCACGAGGGAGGCAACATACAGGAAATTCTTTTTTTATCCGGCACTGACAGGACCGGCGTGGTGCCGGTTGATCAAAAAGTCCGGATTACAGAGAGGTATACTTACTAAGGTACGAGAGCCCCGTACATGGCCACAGATCCAGGCGTCCCTGTTGCATGGCAACAGGTGCAGGAACCCCGGTTACACGGCCACAGATCCAGGCATCCCTGTGGCATGGCAACAGGTGCAGGAACCCCGGTTACACGGCCACAGATCCAGGAACCCCGGTTACACGGCCACTAATGAGAAGTAAAACTTACCTGAACCTACTCCTGAATTTTGCCGGTTAAGAGAGATTTCTGATTATTTAGGTGCCAGTAAAAAGAGAGTTTCCTGTACATAGAAACATAGAAGATAGGAGCAGGAGTAGGCCATTCAGCCCCTCAAGCCTGTTCTGCCATTTAATGAGATCTTGGCTGATCATCCAAATTCAATACCCTGTCCCTGCTTTCTCCCCATATCCCTTGATCCCTTTAGCCTTAGAAATATATCTAACTCCTTCTTGAATATATTTAATGAATTGCCTCAACTGCATTCTGTGGTAGAGAATTCCACAGGTTCACCACTCTCTGGGTGAAGAAATTCCTCCTCATCTCAGTCCTAAATGGCTTACCCCTTATCCTTAGACTATGACCCCTGGTTCTGGACTCCCCCGCCATCGGGAACATCCTTCCTGCATCTAGTCTGTCTAGTCCTGTTAGAAATTTATAAGTTTCAATGAGATCCCCTCTCATTCTTCTAAATTCTAGTGAATATAAGCCTAATCAACCCAATCTCTCTCCATACGTCATTCGTGCCATCCCAGGTATCAGTCTGGTGAATCTTCGCTGCACTCCCTCCAATGGCAAGAACATCCTTCCTCTGATAAGGCGACCAAAACTGCACACAATACTCAAGGTGTGGTCTCACCAAGGCCCTGTACAACGGCAGCAAGACATCCTTGCTCCTATACTCGAATCCTCTAGCTATGAAGGCAACATACCATTTGCCTTCTTAACCGCCTGCTGCACCTGCATGCTTACCTTCAGCAACTGGTGCACAAGGACACCTAGGTCTCGTTGCACTTTCCTTTTCCCAATCTATTGCCGTTCAGATAATCTGTCTTCCTGTTTTTGCCACCAAAGTGGATAACCTTGCATTTATCCACATTATAGTGCATTTGCCATGTTTCTGCCCAATCACCCAACCTGTCCAAATCATACTGGAGTTTTTCTACATCCTCCTCACAGCACACACACCCACCCAGCTTTGTGTCGCTGCAAACTTGGAGATATTACATCTAGTTCCCTCGTCTAGATCATTAATATATACTGTGAATAGCTGGGGTCTTAGCACCGATCCCTGCAGTACCCCACTAGTTACTGCCTGCCACTCGGAAAAAGACCCGTTTATTCCAACTCTTTGCTTCCTGTCTGCCAACCAGTTCTCTATCCAAGTCAGTACCTTACCCCCAATCCCATGTGCTTTAAATTTGCACGCTAATCTCTTAATGCGGGACCTCATTGAAAGCCTTCTGAAAGTCCAAATACACCACATCCACTGGTTCTCCCTTATCTATTCTACCAGTTACATCCTCAAAAAATTCCAGTAGATTAGTCAAGTATGATTTACCTTTTGTAAATCCATGTTGACTTTGTCTGATCCTGTCTCTGTTTTCCAAGTGCTCTGCTATTACATCTTTTTTAATGGACTCTAGCATTTTCCCCACTACCGATGTAATTCTCTGTTTTTTCTCTACCATCTTTTTTAAATAGTGGGGTTACATTAGCTACCCTCCAATCCATGACCAGCAATGCATCTACTATTTCTAGGGGCCACTTCCTTAAGTACCCTAGGATGTAGATTATCGGGCCCTGGGGATTTATCCGCATTCAATCCTGTCAATTTCCCTGACACCATTTCCCTACAAATACTGATTTTATTCAGTTCCTCCCTCTCATTCGACCCTATGTTGCCGACATCTTTGGGAGGTTATTTGTGTCCTCCTTTGTGAAGACAGAGCCAAAGTATGTATTTAATTGGTTCGCCATTACTTTGTTCCCCGTTATAAATTCCCCTGATTCTGACTGCAAGGGACCTACGCTTGACTTCACCAACCTTTTTCTCTTCACATATCTATAGAAGCTTTTACAGTCAGTTTTTATGTTCCCTGCAAGCTTACTCTCATACTCTATTTCCCCCCTCTTAATTAATCCCTTTGTCCTCCTTTGCTGAATTCTAAACTGCTCCCAATCCTCAAGTTTGCTGCTTTTTCTGGCCAATTTATATGCCCTCTCCTTGGATCTTATGCTATCCCTAATTTCCCTTGTTAGCCACGGTTGAGTCACCTTTTTTTGTTTTATTTTCATGCCAAACTGGGATGAACAAATTCTGTAGTTCATCCATGCATCTCTATCTTTAAATGTTTGCCATTACCTATCCACGTCAACCCTTTAAGTAACGTTCCCCAATCCATGCTATTCCAACTCGCGCCTCATTCCATCGTAGTTTCCTTTATTTAAATTCAGGACCCTAGTCTCTGAGTCAACTACTTCACTCTCCATCTTAATGAAGAATTCTATCATATTATGATCGCGCCTCCCCAAGGGGCCTCTCACAACAAGATTGCTAATTAATCCTTTCTCATTACATAATACACTGTCTAAGATGGCCTCATCTCCAGTTGGTTCTTCAACATATTGGTCCAGGAAACCATCCCGTATACACTCCAGGAATTCCTCCTCCACAGTATTGTTACTAATTTGCTTAGCCCAATCTATATGTAGATTCAAATCACCCATGATAACTGCTGTGCCCTTATTGCACGCGTCTCTAATTTCCCGTTTTGTGCCATCCCCAACCTCAGCATTACTGTTTGGGGTCTGTATACAACTCCCACTAATGTTTTCTGCCCCTTGGTATTTCTCAGTTCTACCCATGCAGATTCCACATCATCAGAGCTAATATCCTTCCTTACTATTGTGTTAATTGCCTCTTTTAACCAGCAATGCTACCCCACCTCCTTTCCTTTTTGCCTGTCCTTCCTGAATATTGAATACCCCTGGATGTTGAATTCCCAGCCTTGGTCACCCGGGAGCCATGTCTCTGTAATCCCAATTATATCATCCGTTTACATCTATTTGCGCAGCTATTTCATCCACCTTATTATGAATGCTCCTCGCATTAAGACACAAAGCCTCCAGGCTTGTGTTTTTTTAACTCTTAGTCCTTTTAGAATTATTATTTACTGTAGCCCTTTTTGATTTACACCCTTGATTTCTCTGCCTTCCACTTCTCCTGCTTCTCCTTCTGCTTTCTATCCTTGCTTCCCTTTCCTCTGCCTCCCTGCACAGGTTCCCAACCCCCTGTCATTTTAGCTTAAACCCTCCCCAACAGCACTGGCAAACACTCCCCCCTAGGACATCGTTCCCAGTCCCGCCCAGGTGCAAACCATCCAGTTTGTACTAGTTCCACCTCCCCCAGAACCGGTTCCAATGTCCCAGGAGTTTGTATCCCTCCCCCTTGCACCATTCCTCCAGCCACGTATTCATCTGAAATATCCTTTTATTTCTACTCTGATTAGCATGTGGCACTGGTAGCAATCCTGAGATTACTACCTTTTGAGGTCCTATTTTTTAATTTACCTCCTAATTCCCTATATTCAGCTTTTAGGACCTCATCCCCTTTTTTACCTATATCGTTGGTACCTATATGCACCACGACAACTGGCTGTTCACCCTCCCCCTCCAGAATACCCTGCAGCCGCCCCGAGACAACCTTGACCCTTGCACCAGGGAGGCAACATACCATCCTGGAGTCTCGTCTGCGGCCGCAGAAACACATGTCTGCTCCCCTAACTATCGAATCGC
This sequence comes from Somniosus microcephalus, assembly GCF_052327205.1. Lineage (NCBI taxonomy): Eukaryota > Metazoa > Chordata > Chondrichthyes > Squaliformes > Somniosidae > Somniosus > Somniosus microcephalus. The sequence continues at coordinate 125,133,531 of NC_140995.1, read as the reverse complement.
CGACCACTATTGCTTTCCCACTCTTCTTCCTCACCCCCTGTACAGCTGAGCCACCTGTGGTGCCGCAGACTTGGCTCTGGCTATACTCCCCAGAGGAACCACCACCCTCACCAGTACTCTGAACTGAATACTGGTTGGAGAGCGAGATGCACTCAGGGGACTCCTGCACTACCTGCCTGGTCCTCCTTCTGTCTGGTGGTCACTCATTCCCTCTGTGCCTGCACACGGGGTGACCACTTCCTGAAACGCGGTATCCACGAAGCTCTCAGCCTCACGGATGCACTGTAGTGACACCAGCTGCTGCTCAAGCCCCAAAACCCAGAGCTCGAGCTCCTCCAGCTGATGACACTTCCTGCAGATGTGGTTGTTCAGGACTCGGGAAGCGTCCTGGAGTCTCCACATGGCACAGGATGTGCGTTCCATGGGACTGAGATGCCCTCCCATGCCTTTACTTAATAGACTGTTAACTAGAAACACTTACCAGCTACTCACCAATCAGCTCCTTCCCTGGTTGTGACGTCACGTTAGCTGTTTTGCAGTTGTTGCTTTTATTATTGTTTTGGCTGGAGGTCCTTCGCTGCCGCCGCTGCTCCAGTCTACGCTCTCTCTGGGCCTCCCGCTTGATTTAGACGCTGCCGCCGCTGCTCCAGTCTACGCTCTCTCTGGGCCTTCCGCTCGATTTATACTCCGCCTCCTCGCTGCTCCAGTATGCGCTCTCTCTGGGCCTCCCGCTCGATTTATACTCCGCCTCCTCGCTGCTGCCGCCGCTGCTCCATTCTGCTCTCTCTGGGCCTCCTGCTCGATTTATACTCCGCCTCCTCGCTGCTCCGGTCTGCACTCTCTCTGGGCCTTCCGCTCGATTTATACTCCGCCTCCTCGCTGCTCCAGTATGCGCTCTCTCTGGGCCTCCCGCTCGATTTATACTCCGCCTCCTCGCTGCTGCCGCCGCTGCTCCATTCTGCTCTCTCTGGGCCTCCTGCTCGATTTATACTCCGCCTCCTCGCTGCTGCCGCCGCTGCTCCATTCTGCTCTCTCTGGGCCTTCCGCTCGATTTATACTCCGCCTCCTCGCTGCTCCAGTATGCGCTCTCTCTGGGCCTCCCGCTCGATTTATACTCCGCCTCCTCGCTGCTGCCGCCGCTGCTCCATTCTGCTCTCTCTGGGCCTCCTGCTCGATTTATACGCTGCCGCCACTGCTACAATCTGCGCTCTCTCTGGGCCTCCCGCTCGATTTATACTACGCCTCCTTCAAACGATTATTTTTACTTTTAATTTTTAGTTTTGATTAGTTAATTTAGTTTGTTATTAATTCAATAAAGTTATAGTAGCTAATACTCTCCCAGTTCTGAATTTAATCCAGTTACCTAACCAACCAACTAATTACCTACCTGCTGTCCTGTGACCTCACTCCTTGTTTTTTATTTTTTATAAGTTGCCGCTCAGCTCCCTTTAGCCGCTGCCGCTGCTCCCGCTTAAATCCACACTGCGTCCTGGGCCTCCTCCAGTGCTCCCCTTAAGCCGTCGCCTCCGCTGCTGCCGCTCCCACTCAAGTCGGGATATCAGGCTACAGCATTTTCCTCCAGCTAAACATTGGATAGAGCAAAGCCATTGCCTTTGGCCCCCGCCAGAAACTCTCTACTCTGGCTGCCAATTCCATCAACCTCCTAGCCATCATCCTGGTTAAACCAGACTGTTTGCTTCCTTGGCATCCTGTTCGACCCCATTTCCTCGCCACCACAAAGACTGGTTACTTCCACTTTCATAAAATTGCCCACCTCCGCCTCTACCTCAGTCCATCTGCTGCTGAACCCCTTGTCCGTGCCTTTGTCACCTCCTGACTTAACAATGTCCGTCGTCTCCTGGCTAGTCGTCTCTCCTTAAATTTCAGCTCATCAAAACCTCTGCTGCCTGTATCCTGCCCTGTTCATCCAACACCCCTGGTACCCCAACAACTCAGTTATAATTCTCAATCTCAACTGAAGAACATGGGGTAACATTATTAGCTCGTTAGTTGGGAGCTGAGTAAGCCCTTGCAGGACACAGTTGCTTCAGCTAGGCAGCAGTCAAGCGTGCACGAAAAACAGGAGAAAAACTTGCAAAAAGCTTTCAGCCATTGTTGCTGGACTAAATTGGCTTAGTGAGGCTGTTCATCTGAAGGGCTCTTACCATGCCATGTGGCAAAAGCAACTTGCAGGAAGTGTTGGGTATAATGGGAATGTATTCTTTCTGGCAGGTTTCTGTGTGTCTCATGGAGTGCTTGAATCAGAAGACTTTGTAGGCAGTGCGGCCAAGCAAAACACCATGGGCTGGATTTTCCTTAAGCTGTCGGGAAGGAGGCGGGACTACAACTTTTGGGTTTTAGTCCCGCCTCCATCGATGTCCAGCCAATCGATGCGATTTTCCCTTGATTGACCTTGTTGAGCCCGCCCAGCGGGCTCAGCAGGCCAATTAAGGGCCACCCGGCAACAGGTGACGTCACAGACTGGAATTTCATCTGTCAAGAGTTTTTGACAGATGAAATATCAGTGTTTCACAGCTGTTTGAAGCTGTCAAACACTGACAGTCTCACTTCTAACCTGAGTCCTTCTACGTATACTCAGTTAGAGTTGTCACCGGCACTGAAAGCTGAAGGCTGTCACTTTTGACATCGCAGCCGTTCAGCTTTCAGTTCCGGCTGAGTGATGGACTCCCGAAGCCTAGAGGAAGAAAGGCTGTTAAGGTAAGTACAGGTAATTTAAACTTCTTTACACGCTTACCTTTGCACTCATGCACCCATCCCTCACCTGAACACTGACATCTCGACCCCTCCAAGTCCTTCAACCCGACGGCCTGCCTGCTCTAACCTGGCGTGGTTTGGAGCTGTCGGAAATCCCACACGACACCCCTCAAAATAGGGATTAGGCTAAAAACTGCCTGTTAATTACCTGTTAACAGGCAGTTAATTGGCACTAATCCCTTCCTGCCTCGGGTCGGCGGGTCCCAGTGCAGGGTGGGTACCCGCCTCCCTTGAAACTTACGTGGAGGTGGGTTTTGGGCAGGATGGTGTTGGGACCCCCGAATTTGGGATTTTTGCCCCCCCGCACGCCTGAAAGTCCGCCTCACAGCCCAATGAAAATCTGGCCCCATGAGTTCGGTTCTCGGTAGTCAGGGCTAGAAGAGCACTTTGTGAGCGTCCACTCTCGCGTAAGTCCTCTCCATCAAATTATTTAGAAATTGACACACAAATTTAAGTAAAGCTTTATAATATAGTGAAATTTGCTGTTGCTTCTGCTTAATTCTACTTAATAACCTTGATTCATAGCTGTAGCTTGACATATATGGTCAGTTGGAGTGTTATTTTTTCAGTCAGTTGGAGAGATTAAGAGCAGACGGTGATAACCTTTACTATTTCCTGTGCGCACTTCATTAGTAAAAGGGTTTGTTGTTTATCCTGTAGCTTGATATCCCGTGTTACTTCATGTACAAGGTAATGTTTTGGGTCACAGAGAATCGGGACTTGCTTGTAGAAGTGGACGTCTGTGTTGGGCAGGGGAAAAGGTATCTGGAGCGAGCACTAATTTTAACTGTCGAAGATTTTACAAAGTTGGGTACATAGTAATTTTGTTTTCTCTCTGTAGTCTGTTTTTCAGCAACTGTTTTTACTCACAGGTTGGAATTGTGTACGAACATTATACCATGACAAGGGCTTTCAGGGCTAAATGATGACGGGCAGATGGATATGCAAAAGATTGTTTGGAACTGCTTCAAGGTGGTGCAGCTGTTGTGTTTTGTAGGAGGTAGAAACAAAGTAAAAGGTTCTGAGCTGATTTACAGAAATGTCACATACATAATTCAGCAATGGCACGGTAATATTAGTGTAATGATCTACTCGACTGAGAGGTTTTAAGCCAGTTTGTGAGGTAATCACTCTGATGTATGCAATCCTCAGTGTCACATTGTCTTTGAGTCAGTTGTAGCTACTAGTCATAATATGCTGAGGGAGTGTAACCACTCATTTCCTTGACTCTGACCGATTGTCCATGTGCTTCTCGGTACAGCACTCTGATTCTCTACTTTTATTAAACTGCAGCAAATTCAAGCTGCTGGTAGAATTGTATAACAAAGTCGCAGTAAGTTTGTACACATTTAATACCTGTAGCTGACCTAGCAAATAAAAAGACTAAGGGGTTCCAAACAAATGCTCACTGAAGTATAATCTGGTTAAGTGGATTATTAGTAAACAGTCCCATCTGGGCATCTGTCACGTTTTATCAGTCAGGGTTGCTAACATAACAAAGAGATGACTATGTGAATCTTATTGTACGAAGCTTCATCCATTCAAGATGAGGGGAAATTAAATGAGCACACATTATGCTTTCCTAAATGGCCACAGGGGAGTTAAAAATATCTTTTGATCAGGAAGCACAGTACAGAACATGTTGGCTGCCTATGTGTGGGGCCATCTTTTGATTTACTGTGTTTGAAAATACATTACTTGCAGTTTTTAAGAATATAATTTGAAATCTTAAGGGCAACCATTACAATACTTTAAACTCTGCATTAGAATGGAACTGAAGGAACTGGTGGATTGTGATCTTGGGCATTGCAGCTATTCCAAGACTATCTCAATGCTTTAACTTTTAATGTAGTCTTGTCACTTTGATGTGGGATACGCTTCATGTGTGATATTTATTCATCACCTCAAAGTGCTCCCACCAGTGATCGAGTTCTAACTACCAGCACGACTTCTAATTGCTGTAGAGCGCAAAATGCGTTCTCTAAACACAACTTGCATTTCTAAAGACAAATATAGCATGTAATGCAATGTTTTTCCACAGTTCAAGTGGACACATTGATTTTTTTTTTACATGTACTCCATTGCACTTTACTGAATCCTGGTGGAAAAACAGCTACATTGCAGCTCTGTGAAAAGTTTATGGGCAGGATTTTCATTGGGTCGTGGAGGGGGGGATTGGAGGCGTGTGGGGGGTTGAAATCTCGAAATCGGGGGGCACGAACCCATCCCGCCTCCATGCCAGTTTCAAAGGAGGCGGATACCCGACCTGTGCTGGGATCTGCCGCCCCGAGGTGGGAAGGGGATTAGTGCCAATTAACTGCCTGTTAACAGGTAGTTAACAGGCAGTTTTTAGCCTAATCCCTATTTTTATTCCTGAAGTGTGGGATTCCCGACGGCTCCAAACCACGCCAAGTTAGCGAGGCGGGCCGTCGGGCTGAAGGACTTGGAGGGTTCGAGATGTCCGGTGTTCAGGTGAGTGATGGGTGCATGAGTGAAGAGGTAAATGTGTTTGGTGTGTGTAAAGTGTTTGAAGAAGTTTTACTTACCTTTACAGCCTTCCTTCCTTCAGGTCTCGGGAGTCCCTCATCTCACCGGCACAGAAAGTAGCATGGCCGCGAGCTGTCAAAAATTGCAGCATTCAGCTTTCTGTTCTGGAGTGATCTCTAAATCAGCCTGAGAGGAATGAATTAACTTAGTGTACAGATTGCCAGTGTTTGACAGCTTCAAAGAGCTGTCAAATGCTGATATTGCATCTGTCAAAAGCTCTTAACTGATGAAATGTCAATCTGTGACGTCACCTGTTGCCGGGTGGCCCTTAATTGGCCTGCTGAGCCTGCTGGGCGGGCTCAACAAGGTCAATCAAGTGAAAATCGCGTGGGTTGGCCACAACTCGATGGAGGCGGGACTACAACCCCGAAAGTTGTAGTCCCGCCTCCTACATGCCTCCAGAATCAAAATCCAGCCCTTTGCCTCTACCCAAACAAATTGGGGCTACTGACTATATAACGCAAAAGACAATTTTTTATTTGTTTAGAAATTTCACTGTTTTTTGAGAATGACCCCAATTCAACTCCAGAATTCTGAATGGTAGAGACCACTGAGATTATTGCGTAGAATAGTTCAGCTCTGCAAACTGTTTTTTGTACATAGTTCATGGTATGTGGAATTGCATATTTTATGCTGCTGCTTGGTCTTGATAGATTTTAAGGTAACACAAGGAGTAAATAACCTCTCCTCTACAGAATACTTTATTTGTACTCTTTCTGAACCAGCATTGCAAGAATCCAATCCATTATTCTGACCCTGTAGAGATTCGTGGTTCAGTACCCAGTATGAACCCAGATAAAACATGTTTATTTCCAACAATTAATCAAAGAAAGAACTTGCATTTCTACAGTATCTTTTGTCCTCCGCAGATCTTAAAGCGATTGACAGCTGTTGATGTACTTTTGAAATGTAGGCACTGTTTATTGGAGGCAAATGCGGCAGCCAGTTTGTGCAGAGGAAGATCCCACAAACAGCTATGTGATAAATGACCAGATTGTCTGTTTTAGTGATTTTGGTTGAGGGATAAATGTTGGTCACGATACTGGGAGAATTCCCAGTTCTCCTCTGCTCTTATTCCAAAAGTGCCATGGGATCTTCTACGTCTACCTGAGAGGGGAAACGGGGCCTCAACACTGATACATTCTGCAACTGTGCTGAAAACAGGAATGCGAATAACATAACCCATGGAGTATTGAAAAACCTTTACCGTTTACAAAATATGCAGATATTTTCTGTGATGTAAAATCTGGAAAATTACTTTATACAGACTTGGTACTTTTGAATATGGTTCAGCATGACTAAAGAAATACACGATTTAAAAATCATTCCCTACTTCATTTTCTTCATTGAACTGAGTGCATTGGAGTAAAATAAAACCTGTCCTGGTTACCGCCTACAACCTGTCCAAGTGTAAATCACCTCGCCAGTTGTACTGTCGATGGCTAAGGATGACTGTTTACTTTGACTCAATTCCTCATTCAATCAGATTGATTTTATACAAATATTCTTGTTAAATTATATGATTTACTACATTCTTATTTTATGATTCTTACTTTTGTATAGATGCTCCTGAGGGGACACAAAAGACAGGGGACACTAAAAAGAAGAGGCTGAAGGCAAGAAAGAGGAAGAAAAATCAATCTGCGGCAGAGAATGAAATCAGTAGTTTTCTGGCGGAACTTCCATTCCCACATGTGGAGATCAGGGAAGAGTATGGCTGTAAGTTTTGTATTTAGTGGTGTGGTTCAGTTTTTTTCACAGTCATTGTGAATTTAGAGGTAACGGCCCTGATTTTGCAGTACAGTAATAACAATGGTGAGGTTATCAGCGCTCACCGTTACTATGGAGTAAATCAGACAGCAACTTTTGGCATCTGCACATGCGCAGTAAAACGCGGAAACTTTTACAAGCATGCAGTCTCATTCCTTCAGATTTTAATTGTTAGATTTAAAAAAAAAAAAAATCCCCCGCCCACCGAGCTCCCACCGAGCTCCCCCCTCGCCTGCCGAGCTCCCCACTCTCCCCTCGCCTGCCGAGCTCGCCCGTCGACCTCACCCCTCGCCTGCTGAACTCCCCCCTCGTCCACCGAGCACCCGCTGAACGCCCCCTCACCCGCAGAGCTCCCCCTTCGCCCCTCGTCCGCCGAACTCCCCTCTCGCCCGCCGAGCTCCCTCACTCTCCTCTCTCTTTCTCTCTCTTTCTCTCTTTTTTTCTCTCTTTCTCTCTTTCTCTCTTTCTCTTTTTCTCTTTCTCTTTCTGTCTTTCTTTCTTTCTTTCTTTTCCCCCTCCCCCTCCTTTCAATCCCTTCTCCTACTACTTTGATTTCCTCTCAACCCCCCACACCCCATCCGATCCCCTGACCTCCTCTGCAGGCCACAGCTACTACTGATACTACGCATGCACGTCCGGATCGAGAGTGCATGCGCCCCCATTTGGTACTGTGCATGCGTAGAGGGACCAGAACACCGTGGAAATAATCAGCGATATAAATGCAAATTCTTTCTTCTTTCTTATTGGCTAGGGCATCCAACACCAATGGTTGCCATTGTTTACATTAGCTGCTGGTGATCCTTTGCCTCCAGTAGTGTAAAATGATCTCCTGTAGGGTATAATGTGAATGTGAACCAGGCTCCAGTGGAGAGTTCTTCAATTGTAATTATGTAGCAAATAAATAAACCGAAAAGCAGAGGTCTGATGTACTAGTAAGCATTGTTTATTGTTTACCTTAACACTAAAGTACACATTTGTACAAAACATGGAGGTATGAATGAATAAATCATTAAGAAAGAAAGAACTTGCAATTGTGCACAGCAAAGTCAAACAATGAAATAAATGACATGATAATCTGTTTGTGATGTTGGTTGAGGGATGAATGTTGGCCAGGACACTGGGAGAACGCTCCTGCTCTTTGATTAGTGCCATGGGATCTTTTATGTCCACCTGAGGGCAAACGGGGCTTTGGATTAACATCTTATCTGAAAAACAGCATCTCTGACAGTCCAGCACTCCCTCAGTACTGCAGTGAAGTGTCAGCCAAGATTGTATGCTCAAGTCACATTAATTTATGCATGTGTATGTACAAATACTGCACTTGAATCATTTGATTTGCATGCATGCTGTGAAATTTCTGAGTATAGTGACACTGCATTCATTGGTGGCTAAAATAATTTTTTGCATTTCTGCCTTGTCAGCTGCTGCACAGACATAATTTAAAGGCTGAACTCCAATGGAAAAGTTGAAAAGTTACTATTAAAATCTGTACATTGATCTGTCAATAAATGATCTTTGTAAGCGTACCTTTTGAAAATGGCTGAAAAACAAAAACGAATAAATGCAGTTTCACTGCACTTTGGCTGGGTTTCTAGTCCGTTTGGCTTGGCGTCATCTTTTGTGCAAGTACAAATTGGCAAGACATTTTTCAATGCTGAAATAGCTTATTTGAAAATATTAGATTGAAATGAACAAAGGAAAAGTCAGAGTTCAGGAATATGAAATGTTAAAATATATCACTGTTTAGGTGTCCAGTGATGTGGTTTGAGTTGCTTCATGAGCATTCCCCGGTGTTAAAAATGTTACCTATACTAAATTTAGCACACACTATAGGTCAGTTTCAAAAATTCTGCAAACGGACAAGTCATGGAATTATGGCTTGTAGATTTAAAGTTGGTGAAGAAATAATGCAATGTTCTTGTTGTTTTGTTGTCCCTTCAGTTTTCTTCCCTTGCACCCCACTCTTCTTGAAGACGGTCACTGTTGCTAGAGTACAATCTTATGGGTGGCAGGAGTTCTCTTGTCTTCAACCAAACAACCATTCTTCATGTAAGCATGGACAGTGGGTGTTGGCAGGCTATTCATTCCATGGGAGTTTCACAATTGAGTTCAAATCTGCCCTTCCTAACATCCACACGTGCATTGCTAGCAGAAGCTGCAAAATAGCGGTCAGAAGCTTTAACCCTAGTCTTTTCTCTTCCACTGACCCCACCCCCAACCTTTTTCTCCTGCCTGGAGAGAAGGAGGTCGCTTGCAGTGTTTTGGGTGAGATGTCCTAATTTATGACAAGCCAGAGATTGAACATGGGACATACAATGGTATGTACTTCTCAGTTACACCACTTACTCACTGAGCCAGTATTTAAAAAAAAAAAAAAGTTCAGCTGAATTTTCTTCACTTCGGTTAGACACGTGTAACTTTTTGCTTTGAGTGATTGCTGTGTAGCTTAATAGAACAATCACCTTGTCATTTTGTATATATTTATGTATGTTTTTGCCTATGGTTACTCAGGCCAGCAGTCATAAATCATAAATTTTGTATGGAATTTAGGTGTGGAGAAAGCCTTGCATTTGTTTGCAGCATAGTAACTACACTGAAACCAAAAGAATACTATACAAATCTGGCTATATACTGGCAAACTTAATTTACAGTATTCAGAAGCATTGTGTTTTAAGCAGCATATTTATAAATACCTTGTCAATACCCCTGCTGTTGCACATGATTTGAATAAAAATGCATTAAATTTTTGAAAGTCGTTCCAGTAGTGTTAGTGAATAAATGATAATGTTGGATGGTGTGCTTGGAAAATAATTTCATTAACGAGGCATAGATGGAGTAATGTGAAAAGGTTTAAAGAAAGAACTCGTATTTATATAGCGCCATTCATGAAATGTCCCAATGTGCTTTACAGCCAATGAAGTACTTTTAAGGTGAAGTCACTGTTGTAGTGTAGGGAAAAGCAGCAGCATGGTCCCACAAACAGCTATGAAATTAATGACCAGATCATCTATTTATTTAGTGAAATAACAACAGAAAATGCTGGAAAAACTCAGCAAGTCAGGCAACATCCGTGGAGAGAAATTTGAGTTGACGTTTCGGGTTTGACCCTTCTTCAAAACTGGAGAGAAAAGGAACTAGATCGAAGGCAGGGCTGCGATCGGACAAAAGAATAAAAGAACCAAAAGAAGTAAAAGAGATTAGAAGCTAGACGAGATGGTAATAGGCTGTGATTAGGTGTAAAGTGTACTGGCAGGGCAAAAGATAGCTGCCAGGTGTGAGAGAGAAACAAAAGGAAAGGGGGGGGGGGGGAAAAGGAAAGGAGTGGAAAAATATAAGTGAAAATGAAATGGGGGCCGAGGTTATGATCTGAAATTGTTGAACTCGATATTGAGACCGGAAGGCTGCAGACTGCCTAATCGGAAGATGAGGTGCTGTTCCTCGAGTTTACGTTGAGCTTCCGTGGAACAGTACAAGAGGCCAAGGACGGTGAGGTCCGAGTGGGAATGGAGCGGTGAATTGAAATGACAGGCGACCGGAAGCTCGGGGTCACCCTTACGGACTGAACGGAGGTGTTCCGTAAACTCGAGGAACAGCACCTCATCTTCCGATTAGGCAGTCTGCAGCCTTCCGGTCTCAATATCGAGTTCAACAATTTCAGATCATAACCTCGGCCCCTATTTCATTTTCACTTATATTTTTCCACTCCTTTCCTTTCCCCCCCCCCCCCTTTCCTTTTGTTTCTCTCTCACACCTGGCAGCTATCTTTTGCCCTGCCAGTACACTTTACACCTAATCACAGCCTATTACCATCTCGTCTAGCTTCTAATCTCTTTTACTTCTTTTGGTTCTTTTATTCTTTTGTCCGATCGCAGCCCTGCCTTCGATCTAGTTCCTTTTCTCTCCAGTTTTGAAGAAGGGTCAAACCCGAAACGTCAACTCAAATTTCTCTCCACGGATGTTGCCTGACTTGCTGAGTTTTTCCAGCATTTTCTGTTGTTATTTCGGATTTCCAACATCTGCAGTATTTTGCTATCGTATTTATTTAGTGATATTGGTTGAGGGATAAACATTGTCCAGGACACTGGGAGAACTGCCCAGCTCTCTTTCAAATAGTGCCGAGGGATATTTTACGTCCACCTGAGACGGCAGACGGAGCCTTGGTTTAACAATAGGATTACATAGGATACACAGCACAGAAACAGGCCATTCGGCCTAACCAATCTATGCTGGCGTTTATGCTCCACTCGAGCCTCCTCCCGTCTTTCCTCATCTAACCCGATCAGCATAACCCTCTATTCCCTTCTCCCTCATATGCTTATCTAATTGCCCCTTAAATGCATCTATACTATTCATTTCATTCAATCACTCACTGTGGCAGCAAGTTCCACATTCTCACCACTCTCTGGGTAAAGAATTTTCTCCTGAATTCCCTATTTGATTTTTTGGTGACTATCTTATATTGATGGCCTCTAGTTTTGCTCTTCCCCACAAGTGGAAACACTCTCTCTCTAGCTACTCTATCAAAACCCTTCATGATTTTAAAGACCTCTATTAGGTCACCCCTCAGCCTTCTCTTTTTTCAAGAGAAAAGAGACCCAGCCTGTTCATCCTTTCCTGATGTGTTTCTGGTATCATCCTTGTAAATCTTCTCTGCACCCTCTCCAGTGCCTCTATATCCTTTTTATAATATGGCGACCAGAATTGACCACAGTACTCCAAGTGTGGTCTAACCAAGGTTCTATAGATTATTAGCATAACTTCACTACTTTTCAATTCTATACCTCTAGAAATAAACCCTAGTGCTTGGTTTGCGTTTTTATGGCCTTGTTAACCTGTGTCGATACATTTCGTGATTTCTGTATTTGTACACCGAGATCCCTTTGTTCCTCTACTCCATTTAGATTCTTATTTTCCAAGTAATATGTGATCTCCCTATTTTTCTTACCAAAATACAATACCTCACATTTATCTGTGTTGAATTTCATTTGCCAACTATATGCCCATTCTGCAAGTTTATTAATGTCTTCTTGTAATTTGTTGCAGTCCTCCTCAGTATTGGCTTTCCCCCCTGATTTGGTGTGGTCCGCAAATTCAGAAATTGTGTTTTTGATTCCAAGATCTAAATCATTAATATAAATTGTGAACAACAGTGGTCCCAGCACTGATCCTTGTGGAACATCACTTCCCACCTTTTGCCACTCTGAATAGCTACCCTTTACCCCTACTCTCTGCTTTCTGTCTTGAAACCAGCTAGCTATCCATTCTGCTACTTGTCCTCTGACTCCGCATTCCCTGACCTTATTCATTAGTCTATTATGTGGTACCTTATCGAAGGCATTTTGAAAATCTAGATAAATTACATCTACTGCATTACCCTTGTCTACTCTCTCAGTTACCTCTTCAAAAAATTGAATGAGGTTGGTCAAGCAAGACTTTCCCTTTTGAAATCCATGCTGACTATTATTATTTTTCATTTCTAGATGTTCTTCTATTTTCTCCTTTTAGTAGGGATCCCATTATTTTTCCTACCACCGATGTTAAGCTTACTGGCCTTGGTTTCCTGGACATGTTCTATCTCCCTTCTTAAATATCTATATCTATCTATCTATCTATATATATAAATCGGTCGATCTGTCTGTCCGCACGTGTGCGTCTGGGCGGCTATGCGCTCGAAAGTTATAGAGCGTACCTACGCGTGCGTTACGTCGAAAGAAAGCTTACCTTTCCAAAACGGTCTTAAGCGTATTTACGTTTCGGCCGGACAAAAATTGCGCCCGCGGTATCCGAAAAACCTTCAACATTCCGCTCATTAGCATCTCATTATCCGCTCATTAGCGACAGAGTGACCTCGAGGTTGACCAATTGTATGCCGGCTTGCTGCCGCGTGCGGCCGGGCCCTCCTACGGTCGAGTGACGGGACGATTGACCAATCCTACGCTTTGGTCACCTGACGGTCAGCCAATCGGTGCATGTGTGGGCGGGCCTTATTGTTCTGAACCGAGGTGAGTAGCCGCCATCTTGCTTCCATTCTTTTTCCTGCTTTCTGCGTCTTTCTTTTCAAATATACATTTCCAGCAAAATAAAATTGAATTTATTAAATTGTTTAAAAAAAAAAAAAAAAAATCACTCATTTGTAAATATTTTCTCTAACCTGAAGATTCTTTTTCCTACCTTTCCCCGTTTTTTTCTTAGGCCTGAAAGCCTGGGCCTTTCTTGCCCAGCCAGGCCCGAGCTAGGTAATTGGGCTTCTGCTAAGCTCCTCACCCGCCGCCCCCCCCCGCCCCCCCCCCCCCCCCCCAGTGTCACGTTACCCGAGGCAACGGCGTCAGCCACGAGGGTCAGGGTGCACGCGCAGCAGGAGCAGGTGAGACGCGGCGTCTCTCTCTGTTCCGCGCTCGGCTCGGGCGGGGCTCTCGAGAGTGCGGATCTCGGCCTTGGTGAGCGGGGCTCTCGGGAGTGCGGGGTGGGGCGGCTGGGGCTTGGAGAGCAGGCTCTCGGCCGGGGGGGCGGGGCTCGGAGAGCAGGGCTTTCAGGAGTGCGGGGCGGTCTCGGGAGTGCGGGGCGGGGCGGCTGGGGCTTCGAGAGCGGGGCTCTCAGGAGTGCGGGGTGGGGCGGTGCGGCAGGGTTACCCCGGCAACCGGTCGTGGCCGCGGCCGTCTCTCCGCCTCAAGCCCTCCCTTCCTCCCCTTCCCCCCCCCCTTCCCCTTCCCACCCGCTCTCTCTCTCTCTCTCTCTCTCTCTCTCTCTCTCTCTCTCTCTCTCTCTCTCTCTCTCTTCCTCTCTCTCTCTCTCTTCCAACAACAACATGCCCTCGAAAAAGCCTCGGCACTCCCGGGCACTTCAGCTAGTTGATTATATAATAAAGCGGTACTTCTGTCTGTCCGGCTATACACTCTAAAGTTATAGAGCGTACCTACACGTGCGTTACATCAAAAGAAAGCTTACGATTCCGGAACGGTCATAAGCGTATTTACGTTTCGGCGAGACAAAAATTGCGCCCGCGGTATCCAAAAAACGTTCAAAAGTCCGCTCATTAGCATCGAGCGACCCGACGGTCGACCAATCACTGCGTCGCGGGGGCGGGCCCTCCTGGAGTCGAGTGACAGGATGATTGGCCAATCGGTGCATGTGTGGGCGGGCCTCATCGTTCTGAACCGAGGTGAGTGGCCGCCATCTTGATTCCATTCTTCTTCCCGCTTTCTGCGTGTTTCTTTTCAAATCTACATTTCCAGCAAAAACAAATTGCTTTTAATAAATTGTTTTTAAAAAATGTTCATTCATTTGTAAATATTTTCTCTAACCTGATGATTCTTTTTCCTACGTGATGGGCCTTCAATAACCACAAAACTAGAAGCTATAGACTTAAACAAGTTGGCTTTTAATCACTAAGATCAGAGCTAACATCTCAACACGCCGACTGGTTCACAGGAATGAGTCATACAGATCCTGGGATCTTTATGTAAGAGAAGTCGGGCGGAGCCAAGAGCCAAGACCTGGAACCTCCCAGGTTAGTCGGGAAAGAGGAAGTGAAACTATACACAGTGGGGGAGGGTAATATACATGAGTGTAAAACGAATACAGGACCAAGACAAACAGATTTCATTACATTCACCCCTTCTATAGATTTAGTCCATCGGGGTGATGTTTCTTAAAAGTTGGTATAAGTGAGTCTGTCAGGCGGTTTTGCAGTTCTCGGTGTTCGGCGCAAAGCCGGTTGGGGTGCCTCTAGGGAAGTGGATTCTGGTTCCTCTGCTGTCCGGGCCTCCGCAGTGTCTTCCAGGTTACCTGCAGTGTCCTCCAGGTTAAAGTTGGGTATTGATACCTCTGGGCGTCCTGTCTCTTTGTAGTGTAGGCCTTCATCGGGTAGTCTCCCATCGTTCTCTCCGCTCCCCGAGGGAGCGAGATCTTTTATGGAAACAGTGTCCTCTCGCCCGTCAGAGCATTCGATATAGGCGTACTGAGGGTTTGCATGGAGGAGCTGTACCTTTTCCACAAGGGGGTCCGTTTTATGGCCTCTCACGTGCTTCCGCAATAGTACTGTCCCCGGAGACGTCAGCCACGCGGGTAGAGATATGCCCGAGGTGGATTTCCGGGGGAAAACGAACATCTTTTCGTGAGGGGTAGCGTTAATGGCAGTACATAAGAGACCTTATGGAGTGGAGCACGTCTGGGAGGACTTCCTGCCAGCGGGAGGTCGGAAGGCCTTTTGACTTTAAGGCTAACGTGACAGCCTTCCAAACAGTAGCATTCTCCCTTTCCACTTGCCCATTACCCCGGGGGTTGTAGCTAGTGGTTCTGCTAGTGGCTATCCCCTTTGAGAGCAAGAACTGGCGCAGCTCGTCACTCATGAATGACGTCCCCCTATCGCTGTGTATGTAGTTCGGCATGCCAAACATGCAGAATAGATTACAGAGACACTTGATGACCGTGGCACTGGTCATGTCTGGGCAGGGAATGGCGAAGGGGAAGCGGGAATATTCATCAATGATATTGAGGAAGTATACTGTGGTAAACCACTGTTATCGTTTTCATTGTTCACTACTGTTATCGCTATTGCACATTGTTACCTCTTGCTACTCACTGTGTACCAGTGTATGCCTCAGCTGGCTCCACCCATGGCTCCGCCTACATGACCTGGTATAAAGGTGGCTGCTCGGCAACCCACTTCCTCCTTGGAACCAGTCGTCCACGAGAGGCATGCTCTGTTCTTTAGTTAATAAAAACCTTTTCATTACTATCCTAATTCATTGCTTTTTATGGATTAATTGATAAGCATATCATATACGTTACGGTCGGCAGAGGGAAGGGGTCCCTTGAAGTCCAGACTTAGGCGCTCGAATGGCCGTGTGCCTTTGATAAGGTGTGCACGGTCAGGCCTGTAGAAACGAGGCTTGCATTCCGCACAGATGCGGCAGGCTCTGGTCATTGCCCTGACCTCCTCGATGGAGTGGGGCAGATTGCGGGACTTTATAAAATGGTATAGTTGGGTGACCCCTGGGTGACAGAGGTCGTTGTGGAGACCCTGTAATTTGTCCGTATGAATGCTGGCACACATTCCCCGCGATAGGGCGTCTGGGGGTTCATTAAGGGTTCCCGGCCTGTACATAATATCATAGTCGAACGTGGATAGTTCGATCCTCCACCTGAGTATTTTGTCATTCTTGATTTTCCCCCTTTGTTATTAAACATGAAAGCCGCTGGTCGGTGAGCAGGGTGAAACGTTTGCCGGCTAGGTAGCGTCTCCAGTGCCGCACTGCCTCCACTATAGCCTGTGCCTCCTTCTCGACAGAAGAGTGCCTGATTTCAGGTCCCTGAAGGGTTCGGGAGAAGGCCACAGGTCTCCCAGCTTGATTGAGGGTCGCAGCTAAGGCAAAGTCTGACGCGTCGCTTTCGACTTGAAAGGGAATGCATTCGTCCACTGCAAACACTGCAGCCCTTTCAATGTCCTGTTTAATACTGGTGAAAGCCTCCCGAGCTTCAGCTGATAGTGGGAAGGACGTCGATTTAATGAGGGGTCGGGCCTTATCAGAGTAATTGGGCACCCATTGGGCATAATACGAAAAAAATCCCAGGCACCTTTTTAAAGCTTTGGGATTGTGTGGCAGGGGCAGTTCCTTTTTAGGGGGCGTAATCGGTCAGGGTCCGGTCCAATTACCCCATCTTCCACCACACCGCTGAGGATACAGAGACGGGTTGTGTTGAAGACACATTTGTCTTCGTTGTAGGTTAGATTCAGCTTTAGGGCAGTTTTTAAAAATCTTGCAAGATTTAGATCGTGGTCTTGCTGGTTGTGCCCGCAGAGAGTGACATTGTCCAGATAGGGGTAGGTAGCTTGTAGTTTATTCTCGTCAGCCATGCGGTCCATCTCACGTTGGAAGACCGAGACCCCATTTGTTACCCCGAAGGGCACTCTGAGAAAATGGTAGAGGCGCCCGTTTGCCTCGAAGGCGGTGTATGGGCGGTCCTCCGTTCTAATGGGGAGCTGGTGATACGTGGATTTGAGGTCGATAGTCGAGAAGACTCGGTATTGCGCAATCTGGTTGACCATTTCTGATATGCGGGGTAAAGGGTAGGCGTCGAGCTGGGTATAAATATTAACAGTCTGGCTGCAGTCAATTACCATCCGTTTCTTTTTGCTATTTTTAACTATGACTACTTGGGCACGCCACGGGCTGGTACTGCATTCAATAATGCCTTCCCGCAGGAGTCTGTCCACTTCCGCCTTGATAAAGTGTCTGTCTTCCAGACTGTACCGTCTACTTTTGGTTGCTATGGGCCTACAGTTCAGCGAGATTAGCGAATAAAGAGGGCGGGCTGATTTTTAAGGTTGATAGGCCACAGACTGTGAGTGGCGGCTGGGACCCGCCATATGCTAGCGTGACACTTTCGTGGTGGCACTGGAAGTCCAGGCCCAAGATTACATTAACACAGAGTTCTGGCATCATGAGGAGTTTAAAATCCTTGTAGTCCGTGCCTTTTACAGTCAGTGTTACCACACAGTAGCCCAAAATGTCCGAAGTGTGGGGCTTAGCAGCCATAGCAATTCTGCTCCGTGTAGGGGTTACCGTTAATGAGTGCCGCCGTACCAGGCTAGGGTGGATAAAACTCTCGGTACTCCCACAGTCAATTAGATATTTCGTTAAATTCCCGTTTACCTGTATGTCCATCATGGATTTTGTCAACGGGTGTGGCCTGGATTGATCCACCGTGATCGAAGCCACTGTTGGGCCCTGGGCGACCGTTGAGTCGGGAAAAGATGGCGGATCCCAAGATGGCGGCCCGCACAGCACGCACGAGGCGGTGACGGAGTTGGAAATCGGATTCCCCCTGCAGACTTTGGTAAAATGCCCCTTTTTCTTACATTTGAAGCATGTAGCGTCCTTCGCTGGGCATCGTTGTCTGGGGTGCTTGGCCTGGCCCCAGAAGTAGCATTTCGGGCCTCGAGACATTGCCGCTGTAGTAGGACTCCTGGGTGAACTTCTGTGTGGGGACTCCGGCGGCATAGAGCTGGTCTGAGACCTGGATGGGGAAGATGGCTGATTCCAAGAGGGCGGCCCCCTCGGCGCGCACGAGGCGGTGAGGGCCGCATGGCCGGAAGAATAAGAGTCAGAGTTTCTCTGGGCCACGTCCAGCGATCGCGCAGTGGCCACTGCCTTTTTTAAGTCCAGGACCTCCTTCTCCAGCAGTCTCTGCTGGATATAATTCGATTTGAGGCCCGTGATGAAGGAATCGCGGACCAATTCGTCAGAGTACGCGTTGGCCGTCACGGCCTTGCAGTTACAGTCCCGGACCAGGTCCTTTAGGCCCTGTAAGAAATCGTCCATTGATTCCTCTGGTCGCTGCCTGCGTGTAGCCAGCAGATGTCTGGCGTACACTTCGTTTACCAGCCTCTGGTATTGGGCCTTCAGGATAGTGATGGCCTCCGTGTAAGAGGTGGCGTCCCGGATGAACGAATAAATCCGATGACTTACGCGAGTAGTCAGTAGACTCAGTTTATCTACCTCGCTAGCGGATGAGGCCCCCGCGAAGAGTTCGAAGCATTTGAGCCAGTGTCCAAATTGATTTGATGCTTCAGCAGAATGTGGATCCAAGTCCAGACGCTCTGGTTTTAGGAGTCGATCCACCCTAGTATTCTTTAGGGATTAAAATTGATGGGCCTTCAATAACCACAAAACTAGAAGTTATAGACTTAAACAAGTTGGCTTTTAATCACTAAGATCAGAGCTAACATCTCAACACGCCGACTGGTTCACAGGAATGAGTCATAGAGATCCTGGGATCTTTATGTAAGAGAAGTCAGGGGCGGAGCCAAGAGCCAAGACCTGGAACCTCCCAGGTTAGTCGGGAAAGAGGAAGTGAAACTATACACAGTGGGGGAGGGTAATATACATGAGTGCAAAACGAATACAGGATCAAGACAAACAGATTTCATTACACTACCGTTCCCCGTTTTTGTAAGGCCTCAAAGCCTAGGCCTCAAAACCTGGGCCTCTCTTGCCCAGCCACGCCCGAGCTAGGTAATTGTCCCACGGCATCTGGTAAGCTCCTCCTCCCCCCCCACCCCCTGCGTCACATTACCCAGGGCAACAGCGTCGGCCGCGAGGGTCACGGCACATGCACAGGGTGCGCACGCAGCAGGCGACGCACAGAGCGCGGGAAGCCAGCAGCTGTGGTGCGGCATCTCTCTTCCCCCGCTCGGCGGTCTTGAAGCCGGCTCGGGCGGGGGGTGCGGGGCTCGGAGAGCGGGGCTCTCGGGAGTGCGGGGCTGGGCGGCGCGGCCGGTGCTCGGGAGGACGGGGGCTCGGAAGGGGGGGGAAGGGTTACCCCGGCAACCGGGCGCGGCCGTCTCTCACAGCCTCAAGCCGGCTCACGCCTGTTCCCGGGGCTTGGCTCCATTTGCGGCCGCGGGCCACTTGCCCTCTCTCCTTCCCTCTGTCTCTCTCTCCCCTTCCCCTCCCCTCTTCTCTCCCCCCCCTCTTCTCTCCCCCCTCTTCTCTCCCCCCTCTCTCTCCCCACTCTTCTCTCCCCCCCTCTTCTCTCTCCCCCCCTCTTCTCTCCCCCCCTCTTCTCTCTCCCCCCTCTTCACTCTCCCCCCCTCTTCACTCTCCCCCCCTCTTCACTCTCCCCCCCCTCTTCACTCTCCCCCCCTCTTCACTCTCCCCCCCCTCTTCTCTCTCCCCCTCTCTTCACTCTCCCCCCCCTCTTCTCTCCCCCCCTCTCTCTCTCCCCCCTCTTCTCTCTCCCCCCTCTTCTCTCTCCCCCCTCTTCTCTCTCCCCCCCTCTTCTCTCTCCCCCCTCTTCTCTCTCCCCCCCTCTTCTCTCTCCCCCCCTCTTCTCTCTCCCCCCTCTTCTCTCCCCCCTCTTCTCTCTCCCCCCTCTTCTCTCTCCCCCCCTCTTCTCTCTCCCCCCCTCTTCTCTCTCCCCCCCTCTTCTCTCTCCCCCCTCTTCTCTCTCCCCCCTCTTCTCTTCCCCCCCCTCTTCTCTCCCCCCCCTCTTCTCTCCCCCCCTCTTCTCTCCCCCCCTCTTCTCTCCCCCCCTCTTCTCTCCCCCCCTCTTCTCTCCCCCCCTCTTCTCTCCCCCCCTCTTCTCTCCCCCCCTCTTCTCTCTCCCCCCTCTTCTCTCTCCCCCCTCTTCTCTCTCCCCCCTCTTCTCTCTCCCCCCCTCTTCTCTCTCCCCCCCTCTTCTCTCTCCCCCCCCTCTTCTCTCTCCCCCCCTCTTCTCTCTCCCCCCCTCTTCTCTCTCCCCCCCTCTTCTCTCTCCCCCCCTCTTCTCTCTCTCCCCCCCTCTTCTCTCTCCCCCCCTCTTCTCTCTCCCCCCTCTTCTCTTCCCCCCCCTCTTCTCTCCCCCCCCTCTTCTCTCCCCCCCCTCTTCTCTCCCCCCCCTCTTCTCTCCCCCCCCTCTTCTCTCCCCCCCCTCTTCTCTCCCCCCCCTCTTCTCTCTCCCCCCTCTTCTCTCTCCCCCCCTCTTCTCTCTCCCCCCCTCTTCTCTCTCCCCCCTCTTCTCTCTCCCCCCCCTCTTCTCTCTCCCCCCTCTTCTCTCTCCCCCCCTCTTCTCTCTCCCCCCCTCTTCTCTCTCCCCCCCTCTTCTCTCTCCCCCCCCTCTTCTCTCTCCCCCCTCTTCTCTCTCCCCCCTCTTCTCTCTCCCCCCTCTTCTCTCTCCCCCCTCTTCTCTCTCCCCCCCTCTTCTCTCTCCCCCCTCTTCTCTCTCCCCCCCTCTTCTCTCTTCCCCCCTCTTCTCTCTCTCCCCCCCTCTTCTCTCTCTCCCCCCCTCTTCTCTCTCCCCCCCTCTTCTCTCTCCCCCCTCTTCTCTTCCCCCCCCTCTTCTCTCCCCCCCTCTTCTCTCCCCCCCCTCTTCTCTCCCCCCCCTCTTCTCTCCCCCCCCTCTTCTCTCCCCCCCCTCTTCTCTCCCCCCCCTCTTCTCTCCCCCCCCTCTTCTCTCCCCCCCCTCTTCTCTTCCCCCCCTCTTCTCTTCCCCCCCTCTTCTCTTCCCCCCCTCTTCTCTTCCCCCCCTCTTCTCTTCCCCCCCTCTTTTCTCCCCCCCCTCTTCTCTCCCCCCCTCTTCTCTCCCCCCCTCTTCTCTCCCCCCTCTTCTCTCCCCCCTCTTCTCTCCCCCCTCTTCTCTCTCCCCCCCTCTTCTCTCTCCCCCCCTCTTCTCTCTCCCCCCCTCTTCTCTCTCCCCCCCTCTTCTCTCTCCCCCCCTCTTCTCTCCCCCCCCTCTTCTCTCCCCCCCCTCTTCTCTCCCCCCCCTCTTCTCTCCCCCCCCCTCTTCTCTCCCCCCCCTCTTCTCTTCCCCCCCTCTTCTCTTCCCCCCCTCTTCTCTTCCCCCCCTCTTCTCTTCCCCCCCTCTTTTCTCCCCCCCCTCTTCTCTCCCCCCCTCTTCTCTCCCCCCCTCTTCTCTCCCCCCCTCTTCTCTCCCCCCCTCTTCTCTCCCCCCTCTTCTCTCCCCCCTCTTCTGTCTCCCCCCCTCTTCTCTCTCCCCCCCTCTTCTCTCTCCCCCCCTCTTCTCTCTCCCCCCCTCTTCTCTCTCCCCCCCTCTTCTCTCTCCCCCCCTCTTCTCTCTCCCCCCCTCTTCTCTCTCCCCCCCTCTTCTCTCTCCCCCCCCTCTTCTCTCTCCCCCCCTCTTCTCTCTCCCCCCCTCTTCTCTCTCCCCCCTCTTCTCTTCCCCCCCCCTCTTCTCTCCCCCCCTCTTCTCTCCCCCCCCTCTTCTCTCCCCCCCCCTTCTCTCCCCCCCCCTTCTCTCCCCCCCTCTTCTCTCCCCCCCCCTCTTCTCTCCCCCCTCTTCTCTCCCCCCCCTCTTCTCTCCCCCCTCTTCTCTCCCCCCTCTTCTCTTCCCCCCCCTCTTCTCTTCCCCCCCCTCTTCTCTCCCCCCCTCTTCTCTCCCCCCCTCTTCTCTCCCCCCCTCTTCTCTCTCCCCCCTCTTCTCTCTCCCCCCTCTTTCTCCCCCCTCTTCTCTCTCCCCCCCTCTTCTCTCTCCCCCCCCTCTTCTCTCTCCCCCCCTCTTCTCTCTCTCCCCCCCTCTTCTCTCTCCCCCCCTCTTCTCTCTCCCCCCCTCTTCTCTCCCCCCCTCTTCTCTCCCCCCCCTCTTCTCTCCCCCCCCTCTTCTCTCCCCCCCCTCTTCTCTCCCCCCCCTCTTCTCTCCCCCCCTCTTCTCTCCCCCCCTCTTCTCTCCCCCCTCTTCTCTTCCCCCCCTCTTCTCTTCCCCCCCCTCTTCTCTTCCCCCCCCTCTTCTCTTCCCCCCCCTCTTTTCCCCCCCCCTCTTTTCTCCCCCCCCTCTTTTCTCCCCCCCCTCTTCTCTCCCCCCCTCTTCTCTCCCCCCCCCTTCTCTCTCCCCCCCCCTTCTCTCTTTCCCCCCCCCTTCTCAATTCAATTCAAATTGCTTTATTGGCATGACAAGGTACATCTTATGTTGCCAAAGCATCGAAAAACATTCATGGTTGTACACAAAAATACAGATCTATCCATACAGTGTATAAACAGATATATCCCTTGAGTGTATAAATATACATACATTCATATAATTTGTATATACTCATTTTATATTTAGTGGTTGTCCCTCTGTTTATGGCAAGCTGTAACATAGTGTGCCGCTAAGGTTACACAATTTCTCTCTTCCCCTAGTAGGTATGGGAGTTTTTGGTCGTCATTCAAATTTCTGAATTCCGGGCATATTTTTGTGAATTTTGGGTAGAAATTCTCCCTTATGCCCTGATATTTTCTACAAGCTGTGAGGAAGTGCATCTCTGTCTCCACCACTCCCTGACTGCAGTGAGAGCATATCCTGTCCTCTCTTGGTAGCCGGGTCTGCCTGTGTCTACCTTTTTCGATCGCCAGGCTATGTTCACTAAGTCTGTACATTGTCAAGGTTTTTCTCAGTTTGCTATCCTTTACCATGGTCAGGTAATCAGCCATGTTGTATTGTCTGTTTAGGGCCAAGTAGCAATTGAGTTTGCTTTGGGTTTTTGTTGTTTCTGCCCAATATGACAGATATTTTTCCTTTTGCTTAGCGACGATTGTGTTGGGTTGAATTCTTTGTGTTACGCTGTCACTGTCCTGGGGCTGGTTATTGTTTGTAGTGTTAGTAGTTACTTCACTGAGTCCCAGGACTAGTTGACTGAGGGTATTCTTCTTTATGGTCCTCTCTTGGCATTTCAGGGCTTCGTAATGATAGCGGTGGGGGTTGCTCATTTCTAGGTGTTTCCAAAATTTGGTGGCTCTTTTTTGGATAGTGATTATTAATGGATATTGGCCTAGTTCTGCCCTGCATGCATTGTTTACGGTTTTCCTTTGAGTCCGGAGGATACTTTTACAGAATTCTGCATGTAGGATCTGAATTGGGTGTTTGTCCAATTTTGCATATTCTTGTTGTATTAGCGGTCCCCACACCTCACTGCCATAGAGTGCAATTGGTTCAATTACTGATTTGAAAATTTTTAGCCAAATGCTAATTGGGATTTCTATTTGGATTGATTTTTTAATGGCATAGAAAGCCCTTCTTGCTTTCTCTTTCAGTTCATTCACAGCCAGATGAAAATTTCCCGTAGAACTGATTTTTAAGCCCAAGTATGTGTAGTTAGTGGTTTGTTCAATTTTGGTTGTTCCTAGTGTGAAATTTATTTTGTGTCCCTGATGTCTGGATCTTTGCTGGAACACAAGGACTTTGGTTTTTTGGGGATTTATTGTCAGGGCCCAGGTCTGGGAGAACGACTCCAGCAGATCCAGGTTCTGCTGTAGACCCCCCCCTTAGTTGGTGACAGCAGAACCAGGTCATCTGCATAGAGGGGGAATTTAACCTTGGATTCATATAGGGTGAGGCCGGGTGCTGTAGATTGTTCAAGTAGTTTTGCCAATTCATTTATGTAAATATTAGAGTGTCGGTGAGATGGGCGAGCCCTGCGTCACCCCCCGCCCCTGTGGGAAGTATTTTGTTTGTTTGTCTCCAATTTTAACTGCACATTTGTTGTTTGTATACATTGATTTAATTACATCATATGTTTTTCCCCCTACCCCGCTTTCGATAAGTTTCAGGAATAAACCGTCGTGCCAGATGGAATCGAAAGCCTTCTGGAAATCTATAAAGCATGCGTAGATTTTGCTTTTGTTTTGATGAACGTGTTTGTCAATTAGGGTCTGTAGGGTGAAGATATGATCTGATGTTCTATAGTTTGGCAGGAATCCAATTTGGCTTTTACTCAAGACATTGTGCTCCTCAAGGAAGTTTGTAAGTCTTTTGTTTATGATACTGCAGAATACCTTCCCCAGGTTACTGTTTACACAGATGCCTCGATAGTTATTTGGGTCAACTTTGTCCCCACTTTTGTATATAGGCGTTATGAGTCCTTTGTTCCAGATATCAGGGAAGTAACCGACACTCAGAACCAAGTTGAAGAGTTTTAGGATAGCCAGTTTCATTTTATCGTCTGTGTGTTTAATCATCTCGCTTAGTATGCCGTCTGCACCGCAAGCTTTTCCTGGTCGCAGGTCCTTGAGTTTTTCAAATAGTTCTTTTTCTGTTATTATGGAGTCTAGCGGGTTTTGGTTATCTTTTATGGCCATTTCGAGCTTTTCCAGTTTTTTTGCATATTTGGTGTTGCTCTGGCCTTAGTGTGTTTTTCTGGTATTTTTCAAAGTGGTTTTCCCATGTGTCTCCATTTTGAATGGCCAATTCGTCGTGTTGTTTTTTGTGTAATGTATTCCAGTTGTCCCAGAAACAATTGGAATCAATGGATTCCTCAATGGAGCTGAGTGTATTCTTAATATACTGCTCTTTTTTGGTTCTGAGTGTGTTTCTGTATTGTTAGTGTCTGACAATAAGTAAGGTGTAATTCCTTGTTTTCTGGCTGTCTGTGTTTTTGGTTTGATTTTTTTCTAAGTTTTTTCCTCATGTAATGGCAATCTGGGTCAAACCATTTTTCATAGTTTTTTGTTTTGGGTTTGTTCTTGCGAGCTTTCAAGTTTGGCCTTGTTGCCAAATTATCAAAAATATTGTTTAGGTTATTCACTGCCCGGTTTACGCCTTCTTTATTGTGAGTGTATATGTTATCCAGAAAGGTGTCCAAGAGAGCTTGAGTTGATTGATTGCTAATTGCTTTCTGGTATTTTTCCGTGCTGTTTTTGGCCCATCTGTACGATTTTTTGGTGTTGTACAGCTTACTGGGTTGTGTTTCTGTGTTGGTTGTTTCTGTCTTTAAGATACATAGTAATTTGACTGTGGTCTGACAGTGTTGTTTGTGGTTTGACTGTGAATGCTCTGAAAGAGGATGGGTCCAAATCCGTAATCATATAGTCTACGGTGCTACAGCCAAGAGGTGAGCAATAGGTCGATCTTCCTAGGAGGTCTCCCATGAACCTACCATTGACAATGTACAGACCCAGGCTTCGACAGAGCTGCAGGAGCTGTTTTCCGTTGGTATTTGTCTGCTTGTCGCAGTTATGCCTGTATGGAAGGGAAGGGATATCAAAGTGGTTATTCCCGAATATGTAGTTGTTCCCCTGATTATTGGTGAAGTCTGGTTCTTCGCCAGTTCTTGAATTGAGGTTACCACAGATCAACACGTTCCCCTGGGCCTGGAATTGGATAATCTCCCTCTCAATGTTGGAGAAGGTGTCCTCTTTAAAGTACGGGGATTCCATTGGGGGGATATAGAGTGCGCAAATGAAAACATCTTGGGGGTTAGAGATAATCCCCCTCTCAATTTTGAGCCACATGTGGTTTTCGCCCTTTTTAATAAATTTGATGCAATTCTTAAGCTCTGTTTTAAACCAAATCAGTATGCCTCTGCCTTGGGTTACTCCTGGCAATTTATTGGAGGGGACCACCAGCTCTGTGTACCCTTGGGGACGGCCAGTGTGTCCTTCTCCTCTGTACCAAGTTTCCTGTAAAATGATAATATCCAGATCTTTAGTTTCATCTATGAACTCTGGGGTCCTACTCTTCACGTCGAGCACCGAAGAGCGTAGACCTTGGATATTCCAGGTCGAAATATATAAGGATTTCATGTTAAGTTTGATCTTTTACTATGATAGGTTAAGGAATGATATGTGTTTGTCGTGTCTAAATGGGGGAAAAAAAGATCATCTCAATTGTCTATAAATGCTAATACTACTTGGTTACAATTCTTTCTAGTAATTAGTCCTTGATTTTTTTTTTCCTTTTCTGATCCATAAGGCGGAAGTAGATACTGTTGCACGTCTGCTTAGTGTCTCTTAATGGATTGTCTCTGCCTGAGGTATTGCGTACACCCTGTGCATCTCTCCCTCTGTCTGACTGGGAGCGGTCCTGTTCCCCTGTAGGACAGGAGTGGTGCAGGTCTGATGTTGTTGTGCATGGGGATCCTCTCTGGTCCCGGTTGGTGTGGTGGTGGTCTCTGTAGTAGTCCTGGTATGTACCCCGCTGATCTCTGGTGGCCGGGGGGGGGGGGGGTCCTCCTGGAGTCTGGGTATGGACCCGATTAAAAGCGACGTCCTTCAGGGCTTTAGCAAAGATCGGTATTCGTTTCCTGTGGATGTGGACGCGGTCGTGAAGACATTCCACATCGAGGGTGGGGTGTTGGGCCAGGTGCACGTTGTGTTTTAATTCACAGTCTCTTGCTATGCTGGCATTTATCTCATGAATTGTGTTGTTGTTAAAGTCTGTTCTCGGCAATATTGTGGAAACAGTGATTCTAGTGTTTGGACATGTATTGCTTGCCTTCTCAATCACTGCTCTGAGCGATGTTGCTACCCCTTTCTGCTGGGCCTTTAGGTCATTTGTGCCCGTGTGTATTATGTGTTGGGGGGAGCCTAATCGGGTTTTGGTCAGCCATTCCAGGGCTCTGTCTGTTGTTGGGCACCGGATCTTTTTTTACTATATGTCTAGGGAAGAGCTTTTTCTCCCATAGAAATTTCCCATTTGAGTCTGAGTATTACGATGTCAGCCTTGTTGGTGTTTACTGTCTGGTGGCTTTCGCCTGGACTCATAGGGTGTGTGTTGGACTGGGGTAGTCGTGTCTGGTGTGTGCGCTCCTCTTGTGAGCGGCTCGCTTGTGGTTCCACGGTGGTGGAAGACTGAGCTTCAGTATGCTGGTCGGTCTGTGTGGCACCCCTTGTATTGTGTGTCTGCTGCTGTTGCTCAGTGTGGGAGAGCAGCTGTTCAGTCGGGCTCTGTATTGTCTTATCTCTAGCCTCTGGCTGCTGGTCTAATGGTGCTATCTCTCCTCTATGGCTCTCTTTGTTTTCCTGCAGCTCTTTCACCTGATTCCCAAGTCGATTCAGCTCTCTCCTGTATCTCTCCCTCTCTTGCTTTTGTTCGTGTTTCAGTTTAAGGACCTCCTCTCTAAGTTTAACCAGCTCTGTCTCTAACTGGTTAAATTTATCCTTTAGTTGTATCTGGCTGTGTGATCCCGGGGTATGTGGTCGGCGCTGGAGGGCTCACTCACTTCCTGGCTAGGCTGCTCTTCTCCTGGTGAGCTGGAAGTGGTAGGGGGAGTATGTGTGGCTTCCTCCCTGGTAATTACGCTGGGGTTAGTCAGCTGTATCATGTGGCTGTGGGGCCCCGGGGTGAGTGTCTGGTTAGAACTGTGTGGCTCGGTCACCTCCTGACCAGGCTGATTTACTCCTGGTGAGTTGTCAATGGTGGGGGGAGTGCGAGTCGCTTTTCCCCTGTTAGCCACTCTGGGGCTGTTCCTTCCTCTCTCAGTTATTTCTTTCAGTGTCTTGAAGGCCGTTTCAAAGTCGTCGAGATTGCCTTGCACCAATATTGTTCTGTTATCGTACATGTTGACAGTCGTGGTTGCACTGTCCGGGTCCCCTGGTTTCTTAATTTTCAGTTTGGACCCATTAGCGGTTCTTTCCTGCTTAACCCTGGTATAGTGTGATCTTATTGCTGTGATCCAAGCCGCTGACTGATCTGAATAAAAAATGAGATTACACTTTTTCCCAGTGCTGTACCAGTCAGCAAAAAGAGTTTCTGGTTTTTCTCTCAGCTGCTTCTGCTTGATTGATTTTTTAGCATTTTTTTTGGTGTTGGGGGGAATCTGGAAGAGGTTGCTCTCAGTGTGCCTCGGGAGCTGCTGTGGCTCCTCTGATTCGCTCATTATTGGTAGTGTAGAGGTAGAAAGTATTGTTGACCTTAGAATATGCTTTTCTGGGGCCCCGGGTTTGGTGTTTCCCTCTCCCTGCTCGTGACCTTTCCCAGTCCCTGGACTCGCTCGCTCTCCAGGCCCTCCCCAGGCCCCGTACTCACTGTCCTGGCCTGCGTCTGGGATTTGCCGTTTCCTGGTGTCTCCCGGCTGCTCCCCTCCCCCTCGGAGGTCTCTGGGCCTCTGTCTTGGCCAGGCTCCTCGGGCCTTTCCCTGGCTTCAGGCTCCCTCCCCAGGACCCGTACTCACTGTCTGCGTCTGGGAGCCGCTGCCTCACGGTGCCTTCGGGCTGCTCCCCTCTCCCTCAGAGGTCTCCAGGCCTCTGTCTCGGCCCGGCTCCTCTGGCCTTTCCCTGGTTTACGGTCCTGTGTTCCGGCCGCCGTTCAGGAGTCGCGCTCCGCTTTCCTGCTGCTGTGGCCCCCGTGCGGCCGCTGTTGAGTCGCCGCTCTCCTGCTGCTGTGGCCCCGTGCGGCCTCCGTTGAGTCGCCGCTCCGACTGCGGCTGTGGCCCCATGCGGCCTCCGTTGAGTCACCGCGCTCCGACTGCTGCTGTGGCCCCGTGCGGCCTCCGTTGAGTCACCGCGCTCCGACTGCTGCTGTGGCCCCGTGCGGCCTCCGTTGAGTCGCCGCTCTCCTGCTGCTGTGGCCCCGTGCGGCGTCCGTTGAGTCGCCGCTCCGACTGCGGCTGTGGCCCCGTGCGGCCTCCGTTGAGTCACCGCGCTCCGACTGCTGCTGTGGCCCCGTGCGGCCTCCACTGAGTCACCGCGCTCCGACTGCGGCTGTGGCCCTGTGCGGCCTCCGTTGAGTCACTGCGCTCCGACTGCTGCTGTGGCCCCGTGCGGCCTCCGTTGAGTCACCGCGCTCCGACTGCTGCTGTGGCCCCGTGTGGCCGCTGTTCGGATTCGTCTTTCGTCTGTATATTCCTCTCCTGTCTTTTTGCTTTGGCTTTTCTTTATGTTTTCTAGTTTCTTTCCTCTTTTTTTTCTTTTTTTCGGGTCCCGTCTTTGGCGCTCTTTTTTTCCGGGCTTCTTTTCCTTTTCTTTCTGTGCTTAAACTAAGTTAAACTAACCTTAAACTTAAACTAGATTAAACTAAACTAAACTGAACTAACTTAGCTAGAATTTATACTTCTTAAAACTTGAAATGTAACTTTTTTCCCCCACTTTAGACACTAAAAAACATTAAAACTCAGCTCATCTTTCGTGCGACCTCCCTGTACCCAGTGTCTCTCTCCCTCCCCCCTTCTCCTCCCCCCCCTTCTCCTCCCCCCCCTTCTCCTCCCCCCCTTCTCCTCCCCCCCTTCTCCTCCCCCCCCCCTTCTCCTCCCCCCTTCTCCTCCCCCCCCTTCTCCTCCCCCCCTTCTCCTCTCCCCCCTTCTCCTCTCCCCCCTTCTCCTCCCCCCCTTCTCCTCCCCCCCTTCTCCTCCCCCCCTTCTCCTCCCCCCCTTCTCCTCCCCCCCCTTCTCCTCCCCCCCTTCTCCTCCCCCCCTTCTCCTCCCCCCCCTTCTCCTCCCCCCCTTCTCCTCCCCCCTTTCTCCTCCCCCCCTTTCTCCTCCCCCCCTTCTCCTCCCCCCCTTCTCCTCCCCCCCTTCTCCTCCTCCCCCCTTCTCCTCCCCCCTTCTCCTCCCCCCTTCTCCTCCCCCCTTCTCCTCCCCCCCTTCTCCTCCCCCCCTTCTCCTCCCCCCCTTCTCCCCCCCCCCTTCTCCCCCCCCCCCTTCTCCCCCCCCCTTCTCCCCCCCCCTTCTCCTCCTCCCCCCTTCTCCTCCTCCCCCTTCTCCTCCCCCCCTTCTCCCCCCCCCTTCTCTCCCCCCCTTCTCCTCCCCCCCTTCTCCTCCCCCCCTTCTCCTCCCCCCCTTCTCCTCCCCCCCTTCTTCCTCCCCCCCCTTCTTCCTCCCCCCCCTTCTTCCTCCCCCCCCCCTTCCCCCCCCTTCTTCCCCCCCCTTCTTCCCCCCCTTCTTCCCCCCCCTTCTTCCCCCCCCTTCTTCCCCCCCCTTCTTCCCCCCCCTTCTTCCCCCCCCCTTCTTCCCCCCCCTTCTTCCCCCCCCTTCTTCCCCCCCCTTCTTCCCCCCCCTTCTTCCCCCCCCTTCTTCCCCCCCCTTCTTCCCCCCCCCTCTTCCCCCCCTTCTTCCCCCCCCTTCTTTTTCCCCCCTTCTTCTCCCCCCCCTTCTTTCCCCCCCCTTCCCCCCTTCCCTTCCCCACTCCCTTCCCTTCCCCCACCCCCCTCCCTTCCCCACCGCCCCCCCCCCCGCACACCCCGGAAAAATTAGTATCCCCGCGCCGGACATTGAGTGGTAGCGCCCCAAGAGGGCGCTGAGAGTCAATATTGCGGCGTTATGTGCCGCTGCGGCACGTCGTGACGCGGTATTTCGGGCCTTCCTCCCCTTCTTCAAGGGGAGGGGCCTTGTGCAGCGCAACCTGGGCCCAGCTGGGCCCCCGGGGATCGGGAGTGCAGGCAAAAGAGCCGGGCTCTTGGAGTGCAGCCAGCGCTCTGCGCGCGGCGGGGCGGTGGCGTTTCAGGAGGTCTGGGACGGGAGCGCAGGCAGGTGCTGGCAGGCGGCCAGCAACAAAAATGACCGTCCCGCACTTCGCCTTTAAATTGCGCCTCCCTGGCCGCAGGTAGGCCCCCCTGACTCCTTCGGACATAACTTTTGGCGGTAAGTCAGGGGGCGCTCCCGAAGATCGTGAGCGGGGCGCTGTGCACGCCAATGACGTCATCGCCAGCGGCGCAGCGCCGCAGGGCGCTACTGGTTAGCGCCACCACTAACCTCCCGCTGAATTTTGTGGGAGGCGTGGACAGTGCCGCGCCCGGGTGCTAGTTGCTTTGCTTCCCGTTAGCGCCCTCTTAAGGTGCTAACGGGCGGCGCAACCAACCAAATTTTTCCCCCTATATCTCCTCGTTTTATTTTTAATGCAGTTAACTCATTACTAATCTCATCATCCAATGTCATCTCCAGCTGTTCTATCTCCCTAGTAAATACTGAAGCAAAGTAATTATTTAATATCTCTGCCATCTCTCTATTGCTGCCTGACTCAGTCAAAAGATTGCATCTCTGACACTGCAGTTGTCCCTCAGAACTGAGGGATTATGTGCTCAAGTCTCGGAAGTGGGACTTGAATCCACAACCTTCTGACTCGCAGGCAAGTTTGCTACCACTGAGCCAAGGCTTACACCGCAATTAACTAATTTTATATTAGGAATAGCATTATGTTCAAGTCTTGTTTGGTTGGTGTGGGGTGTTGGTGAAGTAATTTATTTGAATTGAATATTTAGAGAGTGTAGATATAGATTATGAGAAGAATCACATGGCGATGAATTAAATGTGGAAGATTGTATAAATTAATTTTGTGTGAAGATAGAATAATTTGATTATCTAATTTTTGAACAGTAAATTTAAGAGAATAAAATCCTGTTTTGTAATTTTAAAAAGTTAAAAATGGCACCCCTTTCTCCCACTTCCCCTTCTTTCCACCTTCTCCTACCCCAAGTTGTTTCAATGTTTCGCTCACCCAACCAAAACCACGGTGTTAAAGAGAAAATGCTTTTGTTCCCAATGGCTTATTTTGTTTACTATAGTTCCTGGACCCCATGTCATAGATGCACTTGTGACATTACTCAAATTCAGTTCCATAGTACCCAAGCAGATCCTGTTTTGTATCCTCTATGGGATAGTTTGCGATTTAGTGGACTAGGATTTAAATACATATAATTGAGTTTGATACTAACATGTTTTGAGAACATATTTGTATTTTCTTTGTTGTTTTTTTCAGTCAGTACAGCCCCTGAAAAGAATTCAAAGAAAATGAGAAAGCGAACCTTTGGTGGTGAGAATGATGAAGATGCAGGTCAAAAAAAGAAGAAAAAGGCTCATCCAAATTACTTTGTATCTATCCCAATAACAAACCCAAAGGTACATCATTTTATATTATATTATAAATTAAATTTGTTACAAAAGATGTGTAAGAAGTCTAAACTCATTAACTCACCAATCCGAGCTATTCACGTGTTATCATGTTCCAACCTATCGAGTTGCGAAAGGGTGCCGATCTGTTTGCCCATTCCACTTTCTCCAACAGGGCCTAATTTGTAAACAAGCTCTGATCGTTAACTTGGACTATTTTCTAAAGAGCTCAAATAAATACATTCAGAAAAGAACAGCTGATAATGACCACATCATCTTGTAATGGATCGATATCAGAGGTAGACTCGCATATGGCATTTTCTGAACTTTGGGATTGGCCACATGATCCACAATGATCTGTTCCGGTCGTGCACATTCCTGTATTCCTAGGAATTCATTCATCTCCAGTTCTACCATCAGACAACTATTGCTCAGTGGATTTTCCTTAATTTTTGCTTGTCATTTCTTTTGTGTTCTCCTCGGGGATAAGAATGTTAAACGATCACATTAAAATGCTACCATTAACTGCAGTTTGAAATTATTAGCAGAATTTCCTGAGTTGTTAATTTTACAACATTTTGAATACCAAACCTTTATGGGTGACATTTTTGACCAGTTTCTGAGCTATTTTAATGTAGTGAACATGTTACAAAAAAAAAAACCTTTCCAGCCTGTTGTACTCGTCATTTTGATTCACTCATGCAGCACAGTGGACAAAATAGTATTGATCGAAAGAGATTAATGGACATACTCTGGTTTTGAGCATAATTTACATGTTGCAGTAACTGAGAGCATGTATTTAAATTTATCACAAACAAGATAATGTGTTGCACTTTCGCATCGAACTTTTTTTTATCAGTACCTTCTTTCCCACCTCAATCGTGGCCCAGAATTTGCTGGAGCGGGACATCTCACAGCATGTCCCATTTGTTAGATTTTTTTTCCTCACCCTGCAGTTTGAACATTTTTTGTGCTGCATATTGCTGGAAGTGCAAGTTGATAATGGAGTATCTGGGACCTTGGTGAATGGAGTATCTGGGACCTTGGTGAATGATGGGACCAACAGTCTATCTCTTTAACCAATGAATTTAAGGATAGAGAAAGAAACAGAGGAACAACTGAGAAGGAAATGGGGTGAATTAGAGTCAGATTAGATACAGAAAGAGAAATAAAGAGAGGGAAAGAAAGATTGCATTAAGAAAGAGAAAAGAAAGAGACAGAAAGGAAAAGTAAGAGTTTTAAACCTCTAGGAACATTTTACTACCTGCAGGAGTGAGCATCTACAGTTTCAGTTGTCCCCTTTCTGGGCCTCCGAGGTTGAGTGGCATTGCAGGAATATTAACCTCCTCAGTAAAAGGGTCCTTGCATTGTTAAATACCAGCCCTAACTTTTTGTGGCAAGTTTAATTTGTATTTACGGCACAATTCCAGTAATTTCTTAAAACTCGAGAGATTGACGGTGTGGTAAACCACTGTTTGTATTCCACTGTGTACATGCCTGCACATGCCTCGGCTGACTCCTCCCACGAGTCCAGGTATAAAGGTGACTGCTCCACAGTCCCTCTGTATTCTGGACCGGTCGACCACTCGAGGCACACCTTCATTCTCTTGTTAATAAAAGCCTGTTAGTTACTCGCTTAATCTCAGTCTTTTGAGTTATTGATAGCACATCAATTTTATTAACAAGACTTTATAATGGAGAAGATCCTCACACCAGCATGCCTGGACTTAGATCATCGGGAGGCGGACTCATCCACCAAGTTTACTCACTGGCTTAGGTGTTTTGAAAAATTCCTGATTGCCTCCGCTGCAACGGTCAAATCGGACGAGGACAAACTGGATGTCCTGACCTCCAAAGTGAACCACCGAGTGTACTCGGTCATCCAGGACGCGACCTCGTACGCGGATGCTATCAAGCTCCTCAAGGACCAGTACACGCGCCCAGTGAACGAGGTGTACGCTAGGCACCTCCTGGGGAGTCGTAAACAACAACCTGGGGAATCGACCGAGGAATACCTTCAGGCACTGTCTGTGCTTGGCCGGGCCTGTGGTTGTAAGGATGTAAAGGCCGCCGTGTACACAGAGGAACTTATCCGGGACGCTTTTGTAGCGGGCCACAGGTCCAATTACACCCGACAGCGACTGTTGGAGCAGAGTGACCTCGACCTCAACAAGGCCTCTGAACTCGCACTATCATTGGACGCAGCCTACCGGGGCATGGATGCCTACTCCTCTGCACCGTGGACGCCGCGGGGAACGACAGCCTGGGACACGGTAGGACCGTCTCATAGCGCCGTGCCACCCCAGCCACATCCCAGCAACGGCCCAACTACCGCAGCAGTGTCCCAAGGCCAGACAGCAGTGTCCCAAGGCCAGAAATGCTACTTCTGTGGCCAGGCCAAACACCCCAGAGCGCGCTGCCTGGCGAAAAATGCGATCTGCTCGGGCTGCGGGAAGAAGGGACACTACGCCAGCGTCTGCAGAGCCAAAGCCACCCCGAACCCCAGCAGCGCCGCGTGCGGGCCGCCATCTTGGGCCTCCCCAGCCATGTGCGAACCACTGGAACAGCAGCCATTTTGGACGCCTCCAGCCACATGGGGATCATGGACGCCGCCATCTTGGACGACAGCCGGGACACAACAGGCCCCCAACACCGCCTCATCTGATACCCGCAGCGACACACCGACCCCTACGCTGGCCTCCGTTACGCTGGACCAACTGGCCCGGTCCACAATGGACATTAAGGTAAATGGTCACGAAACAATCTGCCTTTTTGACTCTGGGAGCACGGAGAGCTTCATCCACCCCGACACGGTGCGGCGTTGCTCTCTCCCAGTCCTGCCTGCGCACCAGCGGATTTCTATGGCCTCCGAGTCCCAGTCGGCAGACATTGGCGGCTACTGCGTGGTGACACTCGTAGTAGACGGGACTGTGTACTATAATTTTAAACTTCTGGTCCTGCCCCACCTCTGCGCTGCCGTTCTACTGGGGTTAGATTTTCAGTGCCACCTTAAAAGTGTTACGATGGCGTACGGTGGACCCCCTCCCCCCACTCACAGTCCGCAGCCAGCAGCTTCAAAATTGCCCGCCGCGCACCAGGTGCAACCTCTCCACACTCAGAGTCACCCCCCACTGTTTGCTAACCTCACCCCCGACTGTAAGCCCATCGCACAAAGAGCAGGCGATACAGTGCCGGGGACAGGGTTTTCATTAAAACCGAAGTGGAGCGGCTCCTGAAGGAGGGGATTATTGAGGGCAGCACCAGCCCCTGGCGAGCCCAGGTTGTGGTCGTTAAGACCGGCGAGAAGCAGCGCCTGGTCATCGACTACAGCCAGACAATAAATCGCTACACCCCGCTGGACGCTTACCCACTCCCCCGCATAGCTGATACGGTCAACCAGATCGCGCAGTACCGCGTCTTCTCGACCATTGACCTGAAATCAGCGTACCACCAGCTCCCTATCCGCCCTGAGGACCGCCAGTATACTGCCTTTGAGGCAAACGGCCGCCTCTATCACTTCCTTAGGGTTCCCTTTGGCGTCACCAACGGGGTCTCCGTCTTCCAAAGGGAGATGGACCGGATGGTCAATCAAAATGCGTTGCAGGCCACTTTCCCATATCTGGACAATGTGACCATCTGCGGCCATGACTTGCAGGACCATGACGCAAACCTCGAAAAATTCCTCCGCACCGCCCAACTCCTGAACCTGACGTATAACAAGGAGAAGTGCATATTCCGCACAACCCGCCTCGCCATCCTTGGCTGTGTTGTGGAACACGGAGTCATCGGTCCCGACCGGATGCGTCCCCTTATGGAACTCCCACTGCCTCAAGGCCCTGAAGAGGTGCCTAGGGTTTTTCTCCTATTACGCCCAGTGGGTCCCCTACTATGCGGACAAGGCCCGTCCGCTGATCAAGTCCACCTCTTTTCCCTTGACGGCAGAGGCCCACTTAGCCTTCCACCGTATCAAGGAAGACATTGCCAAAGCCACCATGCACGCAGTGGACGAATCCATCCCCTTCCAGGTGGAAAGCGACGCGTCCGACTTTGCCCTGGCCGCTACCCTTAATCAGGCGGGGAGACCCGTGGCCTTCTTTTCACGAACCCTCCAGGGCCCGGAGACCAGACACTCCGCTGTTGAGAAGGAGGCCCAGGCTATTGTGGAGGCCGTGCGTCATTGGAGGCACTACCTGGCCGGAAAACGATTTACCCTGCTCACTGACCAGCGTTCAGTTGCTTTTATGTTTAACAACAAGCAGAGGGGCAAAATCAAAAACGACAAGATCTTGAGGTGGAGAATCGAACTTTCCACCTACAATTACGAGATCTTGTACCGACCCGGGAAGCTCAATGAACCCCCGGATGCTCTATCGCGTGGCACCTGCGCCAGCGCGCAGATCGATAGACTGCGGGCCCTCCACAATGACCTCTGCCACCCGGGGGGTCACCAGGTTCTTCCACTTCATCAAGGCCCGCAACCTGCCTTACTCCATTGAGGAGGTCAGGACCATGACCAGGAACTGCCAAGTCTGCGCTGAGTGCAAACCGCACTTTTATAGACCAGACAGGGCTCACCTGATAAAAGCCACTCGCCCCTTTGAGCGCCTGAGCGTCGATTTTAAAGGGCCTCTCCCCTCCTCCGACCGCAATGTGTACTTCCTCAACATTATTGATGAGTACTCCCGTTTCCCGTTCGTCATCCCCTGCCCGGACGTGACCAGTGCCACGGCCATTAAATGTCTGAACGACCTCTTCACCCTGTTCGGTTTCCCCAGCTATATCCATAGCGACCGGGGCTCATCGTTTATGAGCGACGAACTCCGCCAGTACCTGCTCGCTAGGATTATTGTCACAAGCAGGACCACCAGTTACAACCCCCGGGGGAACGGACAGGTGGAAAGAGAGAATGCGACAGTTTGGAAGGCCGCCCTGCTAGCCTTAAAGTCTAGGGGCCTTCCGACCTCCCGCTGGCAGGATGTGCTCCCCGATGCGCTCCACTCTATTCGGTCACTGCACTGCCACTAACACCACCCCTCATGAGAAAATGTTTGTCTTCCCAAGGAAGTCCACATCGGGGACATTGCTACCGCCATGGCTGACGTCCCCAGGGCCGGTCCTACTGAGAAGACACGTGAGGACCCATAAAACGGACCCTCTGGTCGAGAGGGTCGACCTCCTCCACGCCAACCCCCAGTATGCTTACATTGCGTACCCGGACGGGCGGGAGGACACAGTCTCCATACGAGACCTCGCACCCTCGGGGGCCGCAGTAACCCACAACCCACTACCACCCCCCCCCCCCCCCACGATCCAATATCCAGCCCCAGCAGACGGCAGGCCTGGTCCCCGCGACCCGCTCGACACCCACGAGGACTACACACCAGTGCCCCAGCCTACGCGGGACTCGACGCCGGAAGCTTCACTATCCCTGCCGTCGCCACGTCGATCACAGCGGCAGACAAGACCTCCGGAGAGACTACAATACACTAACTTTTAATACACTTCACCCTGCTGGACTCATTTTTAAACAAGGGGTGAATGTGGTAAACCACTGTTTGTATTCCACTGTGTACATGCCTGTACATGCCTCGGCTGACTCCTCCCACGAGTCCAGGTATAAAGGTGACTGCTCCACAGTCCCTCTGTATTCTGGACCGGTCGACCACTCGAGGCACACCTTCATTCTCTTGTTAATAAAAGCCTGTTAGTTACTCGCTTAATCTCAGTCTTTTGAGTTATTGATAGCGCATCAGACGGCGAGCTCCCATTTTTACGAAGCTAACAGCAGTGAGGTGTAAATCGTCCAGCGATTTGTGGCGATTCACAACTCACGGTGTAGCTATTCCTCGCCACAAATTGTTGTTTTTTTTACACATTAATAACGGCGTGCATATATAACTTGCCATTATTTTCCCAGCAAATTCTGGGCCAATGTTTCAACTGGTAACATAGTGATTCAGTTCATCGGAGATCCAAACATCTGCAAGGCTCCTTGCTCATGGCTACTCTTTTCCAAAATGTTTCTGTAGCTTTAAGTATCTTTCTTTGTATTTTTCCTATGTACTATCAAATCTATAGTCAGACTAAAAATAAGGAAACTTTGCAAAGTTATACTGAAAAGGCACGACTCCTTTGAAATATTCAGCCCATTGTTTCAGACCTGGGTTGTTTATGTTCCCCAAGAAAGTAATGACCTGAAACAGCATTGGAGATTTGACCCCATGGGGAACAAATATGAAGCATGGAATTCAGTGATTTTTGGGAGTTCTATCTGCACCATAGAGTTCTAGGACGTAGGTTTGTACCCGCGACTCTCTGCAGGGTGAGTTTAATGTTACTGCGGGAGGCCCTGTGTGATAGGCCAGCTTTGTTTGTTTAGCCCCTAGTAGCAGGTTGTAAAGTGATATTGACAAGAGGACTCGAAGCAGCTTGGCTGATCTCCTGGCTGGTATGTGGTGCATAGAATGAGAAGGCGGCAAAGGGAGAAAACATGTTTTTTGTAAAAAGCAAAGGTGCAAGCGTTTGTATAGTTTATTTTTTCACTTAGAAATTTCCATTATTCAGAAGTTAGTT
Source organism: Somniosus microcephalus (assembly GCF_052327205.1). Lineage (NCBI taxonomy): Eukaryota > Metazoa > Chordata > Chondrichthyes > Squaliformes > Somniosidae > Somniosus > Somniosus microcephalus. The sequence continues at coordinate 125,094,854 of NC_140995.1, read as the reverse complement.
TCACTTATTTTTCCTCTCTAGTTTCCCTTGGATTTTTCTCCCTCACCTTTCCTCTTCTGAAGATGGCTTTTCATTGTGCTGGTGTATTGTTCACCTGGTGGTGCAGCCCTCCAGTGCGTCACCCAAGAGCCCATCCGTCATGTGTGGGCCTGGAGAGTGTTGGTGTACTTGGGGCCATCTCAGTTGAGCTTGATGCCCATAACATGCACTTTCAGCAGCAGTTGCTGAATAATAATTGAATATGGAAGGGGGAATTCTGTCGGATGCCCTACCCTCTACCGCCCACAGATGTTGAAGCTGATTATAGAACTACCCCAGCTGAAATGAGCTGCCTTGGCACAGGCTAGAGACAGAACTTGAGACAGAACTTGAGATGTTTCTGTTTGTATTAGTTAACTGCCACGCATGTGGTATACTTATCCACTTGAGTTATCGTGGGAGAATTTTACTGCACCTGATTCAGGTCCACAGCATCTTGTGATCATCTGTGTAATGCTTTGAAATATTGGAAAAACTGTATGTAAAACTCAGTGGAATGTTGCGTCTCTAGCCAATTATGAGCCTTAGGCTAAATGGCACTGACCTTCTTAGAACCCACAACCCAATCCAGCATTTTTATCAAGTGTGATGTGTTAATTTAGTAATCTTTTCAATTGGAAACTGCATAGATTCACTTATACTAATTGGCTGCACATCTGCATATACTGTGAGATTATTTTGTGGACCTGCATGCAATGTTTCTGTAATTATTTAATGGTTTCTTTAAAAAAAAAAATAATTAAACCAATAAGTTCACTGACAACGTGAGCTTGTATGTTCTGTGAATACTGGTCACAAGTCTCTTTACATTCCTTCCAGCTGAAAAACAAGTTCATTAATTGATGTTTATAATGGTTATTCAGAGTTCCCAGCCTGAGCATACAATAACTAATTGTTAGCTAGCTCCCTCTGTAGGCTAATTTGTGTACTTATCAAAAAGATTTTTGTCCTGATCAAATAAAGGTTGCTCTGTAAAACATTATATTTTTATGAAGGCTGAAAACAATGCAACCCCCCCCTCCCCCCAACAGCTTTCAACATGTTGCATCATCTTCACACAAAAATGGACTCTTTACTTTGAATATCTGATTTGGGGTGGGAAAGAGAATATATCAAAATGTGACATTTCTAGAAGAACCGAAGGGGGTGTTCCGTCTGAATTTATAACCCAGGATGTTTTTATAAAAACTGTCGCAATGTGCTTTGGTAAATATATAATTACTCACTTTAGGCTAAGACATTGTAGGAGGTAAAATTGTTTGTGTAAGTTCCATATTGTCAATTGCTTCAGTTTCTGAAGCAGCTAAAATATTCTGTAACACTGATTGGGAAAAAAACCTTTTCCTTCTTGCTCTGTTTTGAGCTTTCTCGCAATTGTTTTCCCCTGCAATCATTCACTTACGTCATTGCATGTAACTGCTAATGGAACCTGTATCAAAACTAAAGTTTCTCAGCAGGTAACTTCCTGCTATGTGTGGATTATTTCTACCTTGGATTGCTATAAGTTTATTTTACTAGAAATATATCCAGGTTAATTTTTTTTAAATTTTCTGTGTTTACTTAAGATTGTAGGTGGTATCAAGGCTGTGCAAGACATTGCAGTCCAAATGGATGAAAGTCTCTCCAAGGCCATGATACCAGTTGCCTGTCTTCATGTCACCATTCTTGTGACATACCTTGCAAGTGAGGTGGAGGTGAACAAGTGAGTTCCTTGCAATGAATGTTAAACTGGATAATACAATTCAGTTGTGTAACATTTGTAGAAGTATTATAAAATGTTTATTCAATACTATATTTTCCCACTTATTTTATTTTCCTGCCTTCCCAAGCTGCACACCATTCCTTGGCAGATTGCTTGGATGAGTGTCCTACTCCTGGGGGAAAGAGGAGTCATTGAAATTGTGTACCTGCCCTCTAAGCTGATGAATGATGGAGAGCAGAGAGAAAGTAACTTAACCAAAAAAACATTGATTACTTAAATAGCTTGCTGCTATGATGTTTTCCTTCTCCTCTCACTGGTTTAGTTGCCATTTCCTTTTGTGGCCTTCACTTTGCATTCTACTTGATTCACTAACCTGCCGCCTTTATCCTGAACCATGCATAGCTTCAGGCTTCTCAGGACATTTCATTTTTGTTACTTTTTCAAAACGTTTAGGAAAATATACAAATTTTTTTACAGAAAAGTCTTGTACAATAAATTGCCAGGCCTGGACATGTGTAATCTGGGCGTAAATCAATTACGTGGCTTAAAAGATTGCAGAATTTTAAGCGTAAGTGAGTTACACACAGAATGACAATACAACCAAATCTCCTCAATTTTTTTTCAGCTGTCCATCACAACCCCCCCCCCCCCCCCCAAGCCCAAACAAATCTCTGCCCACAAAATATTCAAATGTGAGTATCTTCCAATTGCGCTTGTTCAGAGGATCTCTTCACATTACGACCAGATTTTCAGCCACTGCAGAAAACAAACTCACTCTTCTGGTGTTTTATTGCTAATTTTTGAGTGTTTAAAATAAACTTCATTCTCACTGAAACCTGCACTATATTTTCTGTTTCTTTTCATGCATTTTTATGACATAAGTATAAGTCACATAAAATATTGAAAAGCTTCCCCAAATGCAGGCTCTTAAACATGCTGTGTCTGGTGTGCATGAAGGAAGGTTAAATGAGTTTAAACTTAAGTTTTCATACTTAAAGAAGAAATAGATGGTGTGGGTTCGGTGCTTTCCTTGGGCCCCGATTATTTACGCTGATTTCCGCCCATTTTATGTTTGGGTGTATTCTAATGAGATTGGGAGGATACTTGGGCATAACTTGACATTGGTAAAATGGGCATGACATTGAGTGCATGTTCAGGTCTAACTTCCAGGTTGCACCAACAGAGGAAACGCCAGACCTCCCAGTCATTTGTTTCCCATCACAGATTTCTGACTCCAATTCTTATTTCCAGTTCCTACACCCATTTCTGCAGTGTGCATCTCTTGGAAACTTAGAAACGATGCACAGTTTTGATGTGCAGTAAAAAACAAAGTCATTTGATATCCTATCCTTGTCTACCTTTCTAGATCTATAAAGAGAAACACAGTTAATATTTACCCTTTTCACAGCCACAAAGTTGTATTTAAGTTTGTAAAAATGGCTCTTCAGTGTTGTTTTATATTTCAGATCGTGCTGCTTTGCTCAGTTTCATAATTGTTCAGTACATTTTGTAAGGATTTTAGTAGCAAAATAAAAACTGTATTTTCAGTAACTGCCAGAATATTTTTTTAAATATTTTGACCAAGTAATTACTAGGCCATTGCCAGAGTTTTTGCATGAGTGGAACTGGGTGATGAGAGTTCGAACCCTTTCCTTTGTTTATGTAAGCTGTTTGATTTTCTTTCTGGCAGAGCAGTGAGTGCTATTGAAGAATGCAAGGAGACGATGCAGGGAATCCTGCAGGGAACGCAGCTGGCCCTGCGATTTCAAGGGATTGCAGATTTTAGAGGTGAAGTGGTATTTGCGCGACTGGTGCAAAACGAACACCTGACGACTCTAGCACTTATTACAGGTAAGTAGTTTGGTTTGAATTTGCTTCCAAAGGTGTTTTATATTATCATGCTCAAGAGAAAATGTATTAAGTTGCAGTTCTGCAAATATTTTTGAATAATTTCTGTCAAAATGTCCTGTTTACAGCAAATGTACTCCGAACTTGGGAGTTTAAAAAAAAATTAAATACTTCCTAATTAAATCTTTTCTGGAATACTCGCCCAAAAGTACTGCTTTGTAGTGGTTTTTCAAGGCTGGTGTCTCTTTCAGTTCGGCTTTTATTTTTTTAACATTCACAACTTTTGACTTGATGCGCAGGAATATTTTGTTTGGGTTGAGTTTAAGGTATAAGTGAGGTTTGAATGTTCTCCCACAGAATGTTTTGTTCCTTTAATTTTTTTCCCCTTTTTGCTCGTGGCACCGTAATTGTGGTTCTTCTATGAGGAGAGATTGAGTAGATTAGGCCTATACTCTCTCGAGTTTAGAAGAATGAGAGGTGATCTCATTGAAACATATCAGATTCTGAGGGGGACTGACAGGATAAATGCCGAGAGATTGTTTCCACTGGCTGGATTGTCTAGAGCTAGGGGGCGTAGTCTCAGGACAAGGGGTTGGCCTTTTAAGACTGAGAGGAGGAATTTCTTCACTCAGAGGGTTGTGAATCTTTGGAATTCTCTACCCCAGAGGGCTGTGGATGCTGAGTCATTGAGTATATTCGAGGCTGAGATAGATAGATTTTTGGACTCTCGGGGAATCGAGGGATATGGGGATCGGGCGGGAAAGTGGAGTTGAGGTCGAAGATCAGCCATGATCTTATTGAATGGTGGAGCAGGCTCGAAGGGCCGTATGACCTACTCCTGCTCCTAATTCTTATTTTTTCGTGTTCTTATGTAATGCTTTACAAAGTTTTCATTTTTCTTGTGAAACATCAAAGCAAGTGGATGAATTCTCAAAAAGTCAGCTGCAGTTTTGTCTGGGTGAACGCATAATTAACAAACTTGGGGCAAAGTTATACTATAAGTACCTGCTTAGGGCAGCGCAGACAGGCAGTATACCGCCGGTTGTGTGACCTTCGGCCAGGGAATATAGAACTTCACATAGAAGCTGACTTACATGTGCAGAGCTTTGCTGACTGGTGGCTGAATGCTGATTGCATTTTATTGTTAACAAAGAGCAAACGGAATAGTTCATTATTTGCTAACACTAAAAAGGATGAAAAAATGAAATTTTGAAAAATTCGTACAGTGACATCAGATGCGTTTTTTTAGACCTACCATTAACATTGATGTTGGATGATCAGAAAGTGAGCAGCCTTGAATATATCCACACAATTAAAACTGATGAAACATTTCACTTGTCTAATTACAATATTACAAAACATTAAAGGATATGAATACTTTACAAAATAAAATGATGTGCAACTTTGAATGATGTGGATATTTTAAAATACAGTGAGATAACTTCACATCTGTAACACTCCATACAAAGTATCACTCTGTTGGAGACTTTCTTTCCATCAAAGGGACATTTGTTAGATTCAGACCAACAAACTGTTCTTTGAAATATCTGATCAAAGGCAAGATGTGATCTACAAAATGCAATAGCCCAGAACAAATCCCTTTTCTTTAGTAAACACCTTGACTGTGTACTGATATAAAAATTGGAACAGCACAAATCCACAATTTATGATGGTACTTACATGCAATTTATTGATTGGCAGACACCACCAGGTTTTTTTCTATTCGTTCCTGGGATGTGTGTCTCGCTGGCAAGGCCAGCATTTATTGCCCATCCCTAGTTACCCTTGAGAAGGTGGTGGTGAGTCGCCGCCTTCAACCGCTGCAGTCCGTGTGGTGAAGGTACAGGTAGACTATCCTTTATCCGAAAACCTTGGGACCAGCTGAGTTTCGGTTTTTGGAATTTTTCGGATTTCAGAAGGTATTGGGAAATTTGTCGGGGGTCGGCGGGGGCGGGTGGTCGGGGTGGGGGTCGGCGGGGGGTCGGGGGTGGGGGTTGGCGGGGGAGAAAAGAATATCGGACGGGCCGCTGCAGCTATCGGACGGGCCGCTGTATTGTCGGGTTCACTCTCCCGGTACCTCCTTCACACTGCCCGGCTCGGCCTGCAATCTCCTACCCAGGAGGGAACTCTGTGACCCTCTGCACTGCTCAGCGTAAGTCGTGCGCCACTCTGGTCATGTCGTGCGCACGACTTACGCTGAACGAAAAAACTTTCGGTTTTTAGAGGTTTTCGGTTTTCGGAAGTTCGGATAAAGGATAGTCTACCTGTACTCCCATAGTGCTGTTAAGGAGGGAGTTCCAGGATTTTGACCTAGCGACGATGAAGGAACGGCGATATACTTCCAAGTCAGGATGGTGTGTGACTTGGAGGAGAACTTGGAGGTAGTGGTGTTCCCATGCGCCTGCTGCCCTTGTCCTTCTAGGTGGTAGAGGTTGCGGGTTTGGGAGGTGCTGTTGAAGAAGCCTTGGCGAGTTGCCACAGTGCATCTTGTACATTGTACACAAAGCAGCCACAGTGCACTGGTGGTGGAGGGAATTAATGTTTAAAATGGTGGATGGGGCGCCAATTAAGGGGGCTGCTTTATCCTGAATGGTGTCGAGCTTCTTGAGTGCTGTTGGAGCTGCACTCATCCAGGCAAGTGGAGAGTATTCAATCACACTTCTGACTTGTGCCTTGTAGATGGTGGAAAGGTTTTGGGGAGTCAGGAAGTGAGACACTCGCCACAGAATACACAGCCTCTGACCTGCTCTTGTAGCCACAGCATTTATGTGGCTGGTCCAGTTAAGTTTCCTGTCAATGGTGACCCCCAGGATGCTGATGGTGCGGGATTTGGCGATGGTAATGCCGTTGAATGTCATGGGAGGTGGTTAGACTCTCGCTTGTTGGAGGTAGTCATTGCCTGGCACTTGTGTGGTGCGAATGTTACCTGCCACTTATCAGCCCAAGCCTGAATGTTGTCCAGTTCATGAGGGCATGGACTGGTTCATTACCTGAGGAGTTGCGAATGGAACTCAACACTGTGCAATCATCAGCGAACATCCCCACTTTTGACCTTGTGATGGAGGGAAGGTCATTGATGAATCAGTTGCAGATGGTTGGGCCTGGGACACTGCCCTGAGGAACTCCTGCAGCAATGTCCTGGGGCTGAGATGATTTACCTCCAACACCGACAGCCATTCTTCTTTGTGCTATGTATGACTCCAGGCAGTGGAGAGTTTTCCCCCTGATTCCCATTGACTTCAATTTTACTAGGGCTCCTTAATGCTGCACTCAGTCAAATGCTGCCTTGATGTCAAGGGCAGTCACTCTCAACTCACCTCGGGAATTCAGCTCCTTTGTCCATGTTTGGACCAAGGCTGTAATGAGGTCTGGAGCCGAGTGGTCTTGGTGGAACCCAAATTGAGCATCAGCGAGCAGGTTATCGGTGAGTAAATGCCACTTGATAGCACTGTCGACGACGCCTTCCATCACTTTGCTGATGATTGAGAGTAGACAGATGGGGCGGTAATTGGCCGGATCGGATTTGTCCTGCTTTTTGTGGACAGGACATACCTGGGCAATTTTTCACATTGTCGGGTAGTGCTGCAGCTGTACTGGAACAGCTTGGCTAGTTCTGGAGCACAAGTCTTCAGCACGACAGCAGGGATGTTGTCAGGGCCCATAGTCTTTGCTATATCCAGTGTGCTCAGCCGTTTCTTGATATCGCATTGAGTGAATTGAATTAGCTGAAGACTGGCTTCTGTGATGGTGGGGACCTCGGGAGGAGGCCGAGATGGATTATCCATTCGGCACTTCTGGCTGAAGATGGTTGCTAACACTTCAGCCTTGTCATTTGCACTCGCTCCGCCATCATTGAGGATGGTGATATTCATGGAGCCTCGTCCTCCCGTTAGTTGTTCAATTGTCCACCACCATTCACGATTGGATGTGGCGGGACTGCAGAGCTTTGATCTGATCCGTTGGTTGTGGGATCGCTTAGCCCTGTCTATAGCTGCTGCTTCCGCTGTTTAGGTTGAACAGATGGACATGAGCCCGGAAGGTGAGATTAGAAATGAAATAAATGCATTTAAAATAAAAAGAGGAGATATATTAAATAAACGAATCAAACTCAAAGAGGAAAGAAACACTGGTCCGGATGGGTTACATCCGCGCATTTTAAAAGAATCTAGGGAAGAGATAGTAGGCGCATTACTACACATATTTAATAATTTGTTAAAAAAAGGTGTAGTACCAGAGGACTGGTGGATAGCTAACATAACACCTATATTTAAGAAGGGAGATAGAACATGTCCAGTGAACTATAGACCAGCCAGCTTAACATCGGTGGTAGGAAAAATAATGGAATCCCTACTAAAGGAGAAAATAGAAGAACATCTAGAAGCCAAAAATATAATAATGAATAGTCAATATGGATTTCAAAAGGGAAAGTCTTGCTTTACCAACCTCATTCAATTTTTTGAAGCGGTAACGCAGAGAATAGACGAGGGTAATGTAGTAGATGTAATTCATCTGGATTTTCAAAATGCCATCAATAAGGTGTCCTGGTAGCTAAGAGACTTTCTGGAGAGCGTGCCTGCGACAGGAATGTCTTTGCCTTCTGTCCTTCTAGGGTGTGGACGTGATACGATCGCTCAGTGTCAGCTGGCTGGATGACGACTGCTGGCTTCCAGTAGTCATGCTCCTGGATTCTGACGGATTCTCCATTGTGCAACGGCGGCGGTAGTCTAGCTGACCTGTCATAGTATCTCTTTTGGTGTTGCTGTCTCTGTACACGTTTTGCATGCACTTGCTTGCAGCTGAGGACCTCTGGCTGCAGCTGCTGGTTGGTGCTTGGAAGGATTGAGCGAAGTCTGCGGCTCATCAACAGCTGTGCTGGTGACTTGAAGTTGTCAACCGGAGTGTTGCGGTACTCAAGGAGACTGATGTAGGGGTCTCTTATGTCCGCTTTGGCTTTGTCCATGAGTGTTTTTGCAATCTGAACACCAAGGAACAACACTGTCATTCCAACGAGAGGATCAGTTCAACAGAGTGTGATGAACAGAGCAATACACATCATACTTACCTGAACCTGAATTGTTGACCGATTCAGGAGCATGCTCAGTTCCATACCACACAAGGTCGGGACGAGAGGTCAAGCCTAGAGTTATCCTTGACTTGTGAACTGTCAAAGGGTGTAGGCGGATCGCTGCCCTAAAAAAAAACTGTACATCGTTATTGAAACGTAATGGACGCACGATCAGGATACTGGAATATGAAGCTCGCGGAAGAGTCATCTAAGCTAACAACGTTCAACACACCATTTGGACGCTACCGATTTCTGCGTTTACCATTTGGTCTTATCTCAGCTCAGGATGAATTCCAGCGGAAGATCGACGAAACCTATGAAGGCCTCGACGGAGTAGTCGCAATCGTAGACGACATCCTCATCTATGGCAAGAATAGAGAGGAACATGACAGGAACCTCCGTGCGATGCTACAAAGATCACGGCAGAAGTTGGGTAGTGGTGTTCCACAAGGATCAGTGCTGGGACCACTGTTGGTCACAATTTATATCAACGATTTAGACTTTGGAATCAAAAACACAATTTCTAAATTTGCGGTGACACTAAATTGGGGGAGATAGTCGATACTGAGGAGGACTGCAACAAATTACAGGAGGACATTAATAAACTTGCAGAATGGGTATATAATTGGCAAATGAATTTCAACACAGATAAATGTGAGGTATTACATTTTGGTAGGAAGAATAGGGAGGTCACTTATTACTTGGAGTGAGAGAGTCTAGGTGGGGTAGAGGAACAAAGGGATCTCGGACTACAAATACACAAATCGCTAAAAGTAGCGACACCGGCTAACAAGACCATTTATTAAAAAAAGCAAACCAAGCACCAGGGTTTATTTCTAGAGGGATAGAATTGTAAAATAGTGCAGTTATGCTAAACTTGTATTGAACCTTGGTTAGACCACACTTAAGAGTACTGCGTACAATTCTGGTCACCATATTCTAAAAAGGATATAGAGGTACTGGATTGTTTGAGCAACTGACGCATAGGTGCGTTGATTTCGGAGAGGCTCGGGGCAAACTTGGCTAAGTAGTTAACCATGCCTAGTACTGTCTCTAGCTCGGCGCGGTTTTTTGGCGGCTCCATCTTCTTAATGGCGGAGATTTTCTCTGGATCTGCCTTAATGCCATCAGTTGAGAGGCGATGCCCAAAATAACTGATCTCGGTGGATCCGATTATGCTTTTCTCAGGGTTGAGCCGGATACCCTTCTCCCGTGATCTTTGTAGCATCGCACGGAGGTTCCTGTCATGTTCCTCTCTATTCTTGCCATAGATGAGGATGTCGTCTACGATTGCGACTACTCCGTCGAGGCCTTCATAGGTTTCGTCGATCTTCCGCTGGAATTCATCCTGAGCTGAGATAAGACCAAATGGTAAACGCAGAAATCGGTAGCGTCCAAATGGTGTGTTGAACGTTGTTAGCTTAGATGACTCTTCCGCGAGCTTCATATTCCAGTATCCTGATCGTGCGTCCATTACACTGAAATAATGTGCTCCCAGTAGCGTTGGTAGAGGGTAGTGAGGGCATTTGATAGCCTTGTTCAAATGTCTGGGGTCGAGACAGACTCTGAGCTTGCCTGTACGTGGTTTCTCAACCACTACTATTGCGTTGACCCACTCTGTCGGTTCTGTTTCCTGGACGATGATTTCTGTATTCTCCATGCTCTGCAGCTCCTCCTTCAGGTGACTATGTAGAGCAAGGGGTATCCTTCTTGGTGGGCAAACCACAGGGGTTGCTGCTGGGTCATGGTGAATAGTGCATTCACCTGGGAATAGTCTGATTCCTTTGAAAATGTCAGCAAACTCCTCCATGACTGTCTGCTTCTCAACTGGTGCTGTCAATGATAGCACTAGCTTGACGAGGTCCATGTCTAAACATGCCTTTAGACCTAGCACTGGAGGTGCTCGAGTGTCAACAATGTAAAAGTCCAACTTCATGTCGCTTTCTTTGTACTTGCATTTCATCACGCATGTGCCTTTTACAATGAGCTGCTCACCCCCATAGCTGGTCAGTCTGCGTGAGGTGGGCTGTAGCTCACACTCATCCTTCAAGCTGTGATACTCACTCAGAGGAATTACATTAACCTGAGCTCCAGTGTCTAGTTTAAACTTAAGCTCTTTGCCCTGTTTTCCTATCTCAATATCTGCAAAGGCTTATTCAGTCTCTGAAATCTGTTTTTTCTGTGACACAGAATCAAGAAACAGTTTCTCTGCATTTGGCTCTCTATCTGGCATTTGGCTGTCACTCACTGTGTGTACTGCGCTTCCAAAAACAGTCCTGCAAACTTTAGCAAAGTGGTTCCGTTTACCACATTTAGCACATTGCCTTCCTTTGGCGGGGCAGTGCTCCTTTTCTCCATGCATCTTGTTTCCACAATAGCCACAGTTTTTGAAGCGTTTTATGTCTGTGTCGCTCATTTTTAGAACTCTCTCTGTTCTTTCTGTTCTGAAACACGCTCTCTGGGCGGTGTTCTTTGGTGTGTGTCTATTAACTGCGTGCACTGTCTGTTCACGCGAGCTGCTCGTGGCGCCGGTTATGGTTTTCAACTGTGCTTGGGCTATCTCGTGCGATCTAGCTATGTCCATAGCTTTGTCCAGCGTTAGCCCGGACCCAACATTCAAAAGTTTCTCTCTCACTTTAGCTGAATGTATTCCAAACACGATGCAGTCTCTGACCATCTCATCTTTATCTGCATATTCACAGTCTTTTACCAGCAGTTTTAACTCAGTCACGAACTGTTCAAACGACTCACTAGCTCCTTGTACTTTCTCCTGAAACTTGTACCTAGCGAATATCGTATTTGTCTTGGGCATCACTATATTTCAAAACGGTTAAAATAACTTTTCAGTACTTTTGCTTCATCCGCGGTGAGAGACCATGTGTTAAAAATGCCTCTCCCTTTTTCTCCGATCCACAGGAGTAGGTAGCTGCGTCTTTCTTCCTCCCCTTTGCTTTTCAACGGACCCGAGAACAGCAACTCCACGTGTTGCTTGAACTTGCGCCATTCTCTATGTAAGTTCAAAGATTCCCAATTCATTCGAGGTAAGGGAGCTCCAACGATGTCCATTTCAAATCCCACTTCTGACACCATGTCTTGTTTTGCACAAAAATAATAACTTGCAGGACAACGGAGTATTACAGTTTAACTCTTTTATTAAGCATTAGGTCTGTGATCTTAATCATACAGCACAGTGGGGAAAAGCCTGGCATTAGGCCCCCTAGCCTGGTTCTTCAAAACAATAGTAGTCCTTACAGATGCCTGCAGGCCAATGACAACTCAGCATGTGATCACATGTGAATATAATAGGTATTCCTTACAAATGCCTGCGGGCCAATGATAATTCAATATGCAAATGTCACACTTCTTTACCCAGATGGTGGTGAGAATGTGGAACTTGCCACAGCGAGTCGTTGAGGCAAACAGTATAGATGCATTTAAGGGGAGGTTAGATGAGCATATGAGGGAGAAAGGAATAGAGGGTTATGCTGATAGAGTTAGATGAGGAAAGACAGGAGGAGGCTCGTGTGGAGCATAAAACGCCAGCATGGACTGGTTGGGCCAAATGGCCTGTTTCTGTGCTGTATATCTTATGTAATCCTATGTATGTAGTCCTGTGTTGCAGCTTCCCCAGGTTGGCACCTCATTTTTATGTATGCCTGGTGCTACTCCTGGCATGCTCTTCTGCACTCTTCATTGAACCAGGTTTGTTCTCCTGGCTTGGTGGTAATGGTAGAGTGAGGGATATGCTGGACCATGAGGTCCATGTGCTAGTATTCAATTCTGCTGTTGTTGATGACCCACAGCGCCTCATGGATGCCCAGTTTTGAGCTGCTAGATCTGTTCTAAATCTATCCCATTTAGCATGGTGGTAGTGCCACACATCACGATGGAGGGTGTCCTTGGTGTGAAGACGGGACTTTGTCGCCACAAGGACTGTGCGGTGGTCACTGCTGCCAATACTGTCATGGACAGATGCATCTGTGACAGGTAGATTGGTGAGGACGAGGTCAAGTAGGTTTTTCCCTCGTGTTGGTTCTCTCACCACCTGCCACAGGCCTAGTCTGGCAGCGATGTTCTTCAGGGCTCGGCCAGCTTGGTCACCAAGCCACTCTTGGTGCTGGACATTGAAGTCCCCCACCCAGAGCACATTTTGTGCCCTTGCTACCCTCAGTGCTTCATCCAAGTGGTGGTCAACATAGAGGAGTACTGATTCATCAGCTGAGGGAGGGAGACAGGTGGTAATCAGCAGGAGGTTTTCTTGCCCATGCTTGACCTGATGCCATGAGACTTCCTGGGGTCCGGACTCAATTTTGAGGAGTCCCAGGGCCACTCCCTCCCGACTATACCACTGTGACGCCCCCTCTGGTGGGTCTGCCCTGCCAGTGAGGCAGGACATACCCAGGGATGGTGATGGAGAAATCTGGGACATTGGCTGGAAGGTATGATTCTGAGAGTATGACTATGTCAGGCTGTTGCTTGACTAGTCTGTGGGACAGCTCTCCCAATTTTGTCACAAGTTCCCAGATGTTAGTGAAGAGGACTTTGCAGAGTCGACTGGGCTGGTTATGCCTTTGTCATGTCTGAAGCCAGTACCTAGGTCGATGCTTTTTGTAGTGGTTTGGTACAACTGAGTGGCTTGCTAGGCCATTTCAAAGGGCAGTTAAGAGTTAACCACATTGCTGTGGGTCTGGAGTCACATATAGGCCAGACCAGGTGAGGACAGCAGGTTTCCTTCCCTAAAGGACATTAGTGAACCAGATGGATTTTTACAACAATCTGATAGTTTCAAGGTCACCGATACTGATACTAGCTTTTTATTCCAGATTTAATTAATTGAATTAAAATTCTCCAGCTGCCATGGTGGGATTTGAACTCACGTCTCTGGCTGCCCATGAGAACATTGGAATAGTCAAGTCTGGAGGTGATAAAGGCATGGATGAGGCTTTCAGCGGCAGATGGGCTGCATATGCACAAAATTCAATAGACCACTAAAAACCTTTGTACCCTGAGTATTCTGATCACGCGTGAGTGAATGGAGGCTATTTAGCTTACAAATGTTTATGCATTGCCAAGTTGTTTCTCTCCTGTCACAGGAGAGTGACCTCTGTGGATTGCTCTCTCTCTCCTGTTTACTTTTACATTGGGCATAATGCTCTGCTGTGGAATGACCCAGTTACTCCACCAGTGAGAATGTGGGTGAAAAATATTTCCAGATGAACTAATGAACACAGAATTTGGCACCTTTTGACCAGTATAAATGTCAGGAATACCAAACAATTATCATCTAGGAAACTTACAAAGAAGGGTGCAGACTGTACCAAAGATCTGATGTCAGTCATCTGTGGAGATATGAAATATTAAATGACTTGGCTTTACCAAGAGTGAAACATGAGACATTGACCTTATTTCTTTACATAACCTTTTGATGTTGCTAAAAGTGGATAATCAACATTATAAATCTTTTCTCTCACTTGAAGGCTATGATTTATGCTGGAATATGTTTCCGTGGGTGGTAGTATTCTGCCCAAGTAGCCATTTTTCATTGGTGAGTTTAGACAGTGACTGTCAGTGGATTTGAGGGTCTTCACTTCCATTTTTAAAATTTGTTGTTGGGATTTGGGCAGCACTGGCAAGGCAGCATTTTATTGCTGCTCCCTAGTTGCTCTGAGGACATTAAGAGTCAACCACACCCTTATCTGATATCTGCATATGCACTTCCAGGAGGGATACTTTATGATCAGGATTGAGGACCCTGTCTGTTGTTTTTTGTATCTCCTGCCGGAAGTACTGAGACCAGTTGTCTTCCAATACCCTCATCCCAGCTGAGATCTAATGTGCTAGAGACCAGAGATCTAACCTGGGATCTTCCTAATCTATGTGGTATGGTACCACAGCACATGGTAGGGGAGAGTGCCTGCTTCTGGATACTGCACACAGTTTCCTCTTCGAGTTTTTAAAAAAAATACCTGACTGACTTCGCATTCCAAACTGTAAAATCTCTTGCAGATCCTCCTTTTAAAAGATGTAAAAAGAGATCTGAATTGGTTAATGTGTTGTGTGAATATGTATATTGTGTTCTCTGTGATAGGAAATAATCTGAACTAAATTACAAATGTAAGATTAGTCTCATACAGACTTGGCATAATTTCTGATTGTAGCATTAGCTATGAAGCGTTTCGTCTGCGGAATACTTCTCCTATGCACTGGCACACTGCGGTGGTTAGAGAACAGTTTGTGCTGCAGGGTGATGCACTGCTTCGAGATCTCTGACTTGTTTTATGGGGCTCCTGCAAGGCTCCTGGGTAGCGTGGCTGGAAAGAAATGCTGCAGCTGAACACAATGAGGTAAATTATTTCCCCCAGTGCAGACTTCAGGAAGCCAGCCATTTTGAGGGCCAGGCCTCATTAGCATTTGGCTGGGGCGGGGTGCGGGCGGAAAACAAGTCCGCTAGCTCCAGGCCATCACAATACTGTGCCGGAAGAAGGTGCATGCTCCACCCCGTACTGCCCTAAAATGGCAAACAGGTTCCGATGTTGTCATAGGATGTCGATTTGCATATTTAAAGGGCCGACCGCTTGATTCAGGCAGGTGCGCCGGCTGTCCAGTGGTGGGTCAGGGGGAAGATTATTACGGCCATAGCGATGGCGGGAATGGGACGATAAATAATTCTCACCATTTTTGGGGTGCTACTGCCCTATTTCTGCCAGTGTATGCCCTATTTAAATATTCTCTCTTTCAGTCTTGCAACAGTTTTGCAATGGGTCCTGAACATTTTTACTCTTTTAGTGCCTAAACCACTATGCCCACAAATATTTTTGTTAGTAGGATGGCAAGAAATGTAAGATATGCAGTGTCTATCTTTCCAGACTGAAGTGGAAAGTCATACAATGTATATTTTTATTAATTACAGGATTTGACTGATATTTATAGGTTCACGATTGGCATCTTAGCTTTGGTTTATTCCCACTTGTGTTGAATTTTAGTTGGCTTTTCTATATAAATTCTCCTTGTATATCTGGTTGTAATGTAATTACATGTGAACTCTTGTCCTTGCCTATATATAGTTCTAATATAATTGCTGGCTGACCTGTTGTCCATGTCAGTGATATTCCTAGTTTGTATGACTGTGAACTGTATTGATTATCTCGGTAGAAATAAGGCTGGCTATAGAATATCTAGTGGTCATGTTACAGGATAAAGTAATACTTATACTAATTAAAAATATAATTTAAAGTTAATTAAAGAAGTAATGTTTTGAATTTATTCTGCATATGAAAAAGAAAAAGAAAGCCTTGCATTTATATAGTGCCTTTCATGACCTCAGGACGTCCCAAAGCGCTTTACAGCCAATTAAGTACCTTTGAAGTGGAGTCACTGTTGTAATGCAGGAAATGCGGCTGCCAATTTGCAAACAGCAAGGTCATACAGGCAGCAATGTGACAATGACCAGATAACCTGTTTTAGTGAGTTGATTGAGAGATAAATATTGGCCAGGACACTGGGGATAACTCCCCTGCTCTTCTTCAAAATCATGCCATGGGATGTTTTAAGAACATATAAGAAATAGGAGTAGGAGTAGGCCCTTTGAGCCTGCCCTGCTATTCAATAAGCTCATGGTTGATTTTCTACCTCATCTCCACTTTCCTGCACTATCCCCACATCCCTTGATTCCCTTAATATTCAAAAATTTATCGATCACTATCTTGAATATACTCAACAACTGGATACTGCAAAGGCTATGGGCCCTGACAACATTCCGGCAATAGTACTGAAGACTTGTGCTCCAGAACTAGCTGCGCCCCTAGCCAAGCTGTTCCAGTACAGCTACAACACTGGCATCTACCCGGCAATGTGGAAAATTGCCCAAGTATGTCCTGTCTACAAAAAGCAGGACAAATCCGACCCGGCCAATTACCGTCCCATCAATCTACTCGCAATCATCAGCAAAGTGATGGAAGGTGTCGTCGACAGTGCTATCAAGCGGCACTTACTCAGCAATAACCTGCTAACTGACGCCCAGTTTGGGTTCCGCCAGGGCCACTCAGCTCCTGACCTCATTACAGCCTTGGTCTAAACATGGACAAAAGAGGTGAACTCAAGAGGTGAGGTGAGAGTGACTGCCCTTGACATCAAGGCAGCATTTGATCGAGTGTGGCATCAAGGAGCCCTTGCAAAACTGAAGTCAATGGGAATCGAGGGGAAAACTCTCCATTGGTTGGAATCATACCTAGCACAAAGGAAGTTGGCTGTCATTGTTGGAGGTCATTCATCTCAATCACATGACATCACTGCAGGAGTTCCTCAGGGCAGTGTCCTAGGCCCAACCATCTTCAGCTGTTTCATCAATGACCTTCCCTCCATCATAAGGTCAGAAGTGGGGATGTTCGCTGATGATTGCACACTGTTCAGCACCATTCGAGACTCGTCAGATACTGACGCAGTCCGTGTCCATATGCAGCAAGACCTGGACAACATTCAGACTTGGGCTGACAAGTGGCAAGTAACATTCGCACCACACAAGTGCCAGGCAATGACCATCTCCAACAAGCGAGACTCTAACCATCTCCCCTTGACATTCAATGGCATTACCATCGCTGAATCCCCCACTATCAACATCCTGGGGGTTACCATTGATCAGAAACTGAACTGGACCAGCCATATAAATACTGTGGCTACAAGAGCAGGCCAGAGGCTGGGAATTCTGCGGCGAGTGTCTCACCTCCTGACTCCCCAAAGCCTTTCCACCATCTACAAGGCACAAGTCAGGAGTGTGATGGAATACTCTCCACTTGCCTGGATGAGTGCAGCTCCAACAACACTCAAGAAGCTCGACACCATTCAGGATAAAGCAGCCCGCTTGATTGGCACTCCATCCACCACCTTCAACATTCACTCCCTCCACCACCGGCGCACTGTGGCTGCAGTGTGTACCATCTACAAGATGCACTGCAGTAACTCGCCAAAGCTCCTTCAACAGCACCTTCCAAACCCACGACCTCTACCACTTAGAAGGACAAGGGCAGCAGACGCATGGGAACATCACCACCTACAAGTTCCCCTCCAAGCCACACACCATCCTGACTTGGACCTGTATTGCCGTTCCTTCACTGTCGCTGGGCCAAAATCCTGGAACTCCCTTCCTTAACAGCATTGTGGGTGTACCTACACCATATGGACTGCAGTGGTTCAAGAAGGCGGCTCACTACCATCTTCTCAAGGGCAATTAGGGATGGGCACTAAATGCAGGCCTAGCCAGCGACGCCCACATCCCATCAATGAATTAAAAAAAAAAGAGCCTCCACAGCCCTTTGGGGTAGAGAATTCCAAAGATTCAGCACCCTCTTGAGTGAAGAAATTTCTCCTCATCTCAGTCCTAAATGGCCGACCCCTTATTCTGAGACTGTAACCCATGGTTCTAGACTCCCCAGCCAGGGGAAACATCCTCCCTGCATCTACCCTGTCAAGCCGTGTAAGAATTTTGTATATTTTACGTCCACCTGAGAGGTCAGAAAGGGCTTTGGTACAACATTTCAGTGCTGCACTGGAGTGCCAGTCTATATTTTTCTACTCTAGTCTCTGGAGTGGGACATGAACCCACAACCTCCTCACTCAGAGGCAAGAGAGTTACTACTTGAGCCATGGCCACCCCAAATAAAGTGTACATAATGGTTTAGCTCTGCAGACTTGAAATTAATCTGATTCTGCACCAGGCATGGCGCTCACTCACGTCCATTATAAGATCCTCCCTCTGTTCCCGTCGTTGTACAGGTGGGGACCCTCACCTGGCAGTCAAGACTATTTTGATTACCTTGGTCAGTGCAGACTAATTGAGGCACATGCACTGCTATCATGCGACATGGCTGGTATTCCATAGGATGGTTTGAAAGAACTTGAGCCATTTTATGAGCTGCCATTGGAATTCTAATTGCTGTTCTTTAGCTGCAAACTGTTAGTTTGAAAATGCCTAATGAAAGTATAAAGCACAGACCAACAAAATGAAGGATTTCTTAGATAGTCTTAGTTGCTGAGATATACACAGCTGTTGCCTTTATTGAGCTGTTTAGGTGCAAATGCACCTGTTTGGCTTGCTTTTTGTGATTTTTATTAATTGTTTGTCGTTCACTGCTTCTGTGTTTTGTTGTTGTGAGAGAAAGGAAGACAGGGAAACTTGCAGCTTCTCAAATCTGTACCATATTTGTTATTTGTGCATGATTCTCCTGGACCTTGAGAGGAGCTAAGGATATCCCTACAGGCCTACCTCTTTAGTTGCAGGTTTCAGAGCAGGAAACACTTCCTGAAAGTGGAGTTGATGTAAAAGTTCAGCCATGATCTTATTGAATGGCAGAGCAGGCTCGATGGGCCGTATGGCCTACTCCTGCTCCTAGTTCTTCTGTTCTTATATCAGACTTAAATTTACCTTTTTACTAGTTTAAACCTGTTAACTCTTGTGTACTTTTGCAATTTAGTTTAAAGTAATTTTCTGGATTTACCTTTTTCCATATCACTTACATTACCTTGTATGCCTCTAAAAGATCACCTCTGAGATGCTTCCTTTCAAGGCTGAAAAGTCCAAGGGCTAGAAATTCATTATAGCCAAGAAATGGGCAGTGTTTCGACTAAAAATGGTTAAGTAGCGCCAGTTGAAAATCGTCTAGGCTGCATGCAAAATTCATCCTCCTCATTAAAATGATTGCAGTTATGATTCTCGTCTAAAAACCCAAGCTCATACAGTGAAAAGATGGACCAATATCGGGGGCAGTCTAAACGCAAGTAATGATTGCTGCAGGCTTTTTTCACTACTTAAAGGGAAGGTTCATTGATGCTGTTAGCACCTCATTCTCAGTATTGTTGGGTGTGCGTGTGTGCAGCTGCCTCAACAACTATAAGAACAACAACAAGGAGAAGGAGCACTTATTTACAAATCCTGATGGCAGATCACCACCCCAGGGAGAGAGCCCGGAGGTTTTCTGATGAAACTTTGGAGGCATTGGTTTTAGTGGTGGAGAGAAAGCAGGTGGTTCTGTACCCGCCAACTGGCAGGAGGCCCTCGCCACAAGTCTGCCGGACTATGTGGAGGGTGAAGTTTAATGAGCTCACTCGGGTGGTCAGGGTGAGTGAAGGCTTCAACAAATGCTACACACCACCATCTGTACCACAAGGCGCTCACACTGCTCAGTGCACCACACCTCCAGCACTCACCCACTGACAATCTCTACCTAGCAACACTCACACCCACATCTCACACCTTGCACACAATGACAGCTATTCGAATATGGCAGGCACAAGGGTCAGTAGTTATTAGAATTTGTGATATATGTTTATAGATAAATTTATTAAGTGTGTTTGGAATATTTTGTGGTCTCTCTCATTTCACCTTTATGCCCAGGAGGACGCTGTGATATGGTGTGAGACAGGGATTATATGATGGGGATGTGGTGAGCTACGGGGATCTGGGGTTTCATTCTTCCGAATCGGAGTCTGATGAGCTAGTTATGGACAGCCCGTCCGGAAGGCCGATTGTCTTGCTGCCTCCGTCCTCCCTCCTGTTCCTCCTCCTCGTCCTCCTCCTCCTCTGCCTTTCATCCTCCTCGTCCTCCTCCTCCACTGCCTCGTCATCGTCATCCTCCCCTGCCTCGCCCTCCTCCTCCTCCTCTGCCTTGTCGTCCTCATCCTCCTCCTCCTCCTCCTCCTCCTCCTCCTCCTCCTCTGCCTCGTCATCCTCCTCCTCATTCTCCTCCTCCTCTGCCTCGTTGTTCTTCTCCTCATCCTCCTCCTGCCTCATCCTCATCCTCCTCCTCCTTCTCTGCCTCGTCATCCTCCTTCTCATTTTCCTCCTCCCCTGCCTCGTTGTCCTTCTCCTCATCCTCCTCCTGCCTCATCGTCATCCTCCTCATCCTCCTCTGCCTCGTCATCCTCCCAAGGTAATCCCGCAATCCCACAGCCCCCATGACTGTGAGGAAGTGTTGTGAGCAGAAGCCTTTAACGAATAATGAGTGACTTCTGCACTTGAATCAACATTCCCTGTCACCAAAAAACTTGAAATAACTAAAGAAAGCTGTTTCAGTTGCAGGAAATAGCAATCGGACTCTGAAACTGCAAAATCCTGTCAGGCACAGCTGATTGGGGGTGTTGCCTTTAAATATCACTGCTGCAGCCTGCTTTCTGCTGGTAGACGCCAGCTCTACCTGTCATTGTTCTGTGCTGCTGTTAAGGTAAGTGGCTAAATCCAATGTTGGAGACCAGACGTCCAGTGAACGTTGCACACTCACTCACGTCATGATCTTTGCGAGGGCCCCGGCGACCCACTTCAGCGGCAGTGCTACCGGCAACACCAATATGGTGTGCGGCGCTGGAACCGGCATCAGCTGTTGTTACTGCTGTCAACGGCGATTTAGCACCATCTTGTGGCGCAAACCTCACGAATTTCTCCTCCCCCCCCCCCCCCCCCCAACCAAAGTTATTTCAGCCTTTCTTTATAACTCAGGTTTTTGACACAATGGCTTAATCTTGTGGCTCTTCTCCGCACTGTTTCTGGCTTTTAAATCTCTCCCTTGTGTCTCAATAATTAGAACTCGACACAGTACTGAAGGTGCAGTCCGACCAGAGTGCTGTACAGTTTGATAACAACTTCCTTTGACTTGTATTCCACTATTTTGGCTGTATAGTTCAACATTCTATTGGCTTTATTGATTGCTGCTCTGCATTGGCTGGACATGTTGAGAGTTGAGTCGACCAGAACTCCAAGGTCTCTTTCAACTTTAACCGTAGCTATTTCAACACCAATATGTGTGCTGTCCATTTTTCCAAAGTAAAGTTTACTTTACACTTAATTTTTTTTTCTCTCTCTCACATGGCAGCTGTTGATCATCCTGCCATTGCCATTTACACTTCATCTAGAATCATCTTTTGTTTCTTAACTTGTCCCAGTACCATCTCCTTTTGCCTTGCACCATCATCCCTTTTGTCTTTTAATCTCTCCTGCCTTCCATCATATCACAGACCTTCCCTTTTGTTCTTTCCTCCCCTCCCCCCTCTCCCTGCCCCTACACTTGCTTAAAAACCTGTTCTATCTCTAACTTTTTTCAGTTCTGATGAAGGGTCACCAACCTGAAACGTTAACTCTATTTCTCTCTCCACAGATGCTGCCTGACCTGCTGAGTATTTCCAGCATTTTCTGTTTTTATTTTTGTACTTTACACTTGTCTGTGCTCAATTTTATCTGCCATTGTTCTGCCCACTTGTATATTTAGTTCAACTTCCTGCGTGTTAGGCACATATGTCATGTGCTAAGAGTACCGTTGCTGCTGTTCTTTTTAACACTTGTCGCTACTTCAAGCCAGTCCTAACTTAAAAAGTTCTCCTTGCCAAAACTAATGCTCAGGATGTGGCAAGTCATTACTGGTGGGAGTTCAATGCTAGAGTCACTTAATTTCACTAGACATCACAAGCAATATTCCCTCTAAGCCACGCGGCCGCGCAGCTGTCTGCCGGTCCCGGGACTGGCTTTTTAAATGTGAGACTTTAAACGGGCCGCGCAACCCGTTCACGTGGCCGCGCACCCCCAAAAAATTAGGGGGAACATGGATCACAAGCCTCCTTTCAGTTTGATGATTTCATTTTCAGCACACACAAAACAATAAGAACATATGAAAGGATAGAGTAATAAACCAATGGTTAAAAAAATATTGCACCAAAATCAAATGTGCATCACCATAGAATGGTTCTACATACCAACAAGTTCATGAATGTGCAGGATTTCCCAAAGCTGTGTTGGCAATGCTGCACCACTATACCAATGCTTAGAATGATGTACCAGCAAGATGGATGCTTGTGTCGTGTATCATGAGCTTTATTTGACCAACTAGTCTATATGTCAATGAAATAGTATTGCCTGCATAACCATGAAATGCCACCTCTTCCAATTGTAATAATTAGTGTATCAGCGTGCAGAGCCAATTGTGGTCATTAACCTCTTAAAGTTCCATTATGGAGGACAATGTATAGCATGATATCCTGATAACTAACCTGCTATGTCTTTTCTGAAACTCAGTGGCAAGTAGTGACAACAATAATGGAAGGAAACAGCTAACCCAGTTTATACTAACTGCATTAAAATAGAACATAAAGGATGTACAGTTAAACCATCATTTTAGAACAAGAATCTTGAAAATAATTGGACAGTGGACATAATATAAAGATTCATTGGCAATGTGTATGTAGTGGGGTCAGAAAAATCAAAGTGAAAGTTCTGTTGGGTATGTTAAAAAAATTAGTAGCTTGATTAACGATATCATCCATAGCACTGCTATTGCTTGAACGCTGAACTTTTCCTTGAAATTAGTGATTATTTGAAACTGTCTTGCAGTATTTTGACAAGTAGAAGTTGTATAATGATAACAAGAATGTTTATATGGTATCTTTTTAACATTAAAAAAACTCCCAAGGCTTAATTCAAATGTGTGTTATTGTTTTTTTTATCATAAACTGGAGTCATTTTCCATTTGTATGACTGGAGGAAGTACATTAAAAAGCAAATTCTCCAAGCTTCAGTTGAAATATGAGATTAGTGCTGTACATGTGGTAAGCTTGTATTGTGTTGGATAACTCACACTGCAGTATCCTGAGACTTGTCTCCTCTAGAGGTCATAGTCTAAAGGTGAAGTTTTTAATTGCCAAAAGTATGAACATGTAACTGCTGGCCTGTATTATAATAAAAGTTCATGCCTCTTTTACTGGGGAATGTTTTAATGTAAGACAGAAAAAACAGATGTAAATGGGAAGACATTAAAAAATGGAGAGCATAAATATTGCTCTTGATTTATATGCAAAACCTGTTATGATTACGTTTAGCTGTTGGAGTTCACTTGCAGAGTTAAACTCTGAGGTGAGTTGGGAGTTTTGGTCTTAATTATAAGTCTTTATATTTTAATTAATATCTATATGGAGAAAACTGGCAGCCACTTTAAATTTTGGTCCTGCTACAGTTAGTATTCAGCACGAAATATACAAGCCGCAGCAGGTGAGATCCATGGGTTTCATATTCAGTTGAATAGCTAGGACATTCATTCCATGTAAATATTTTTCATTGACAAAATGCATTAAAAGTCGATGTTTTATAATTGTGAATTATTTTGCATGGTGGTTTCCTTTGTTCGCTAGATGGCTCTTTAAGAATAAACAAGTGTCAGCTGTGGCTCAGTTGGTAGCACACTCGCCTGAGTCAGAAGGTTGTGGGTTCAAGTCCCACTCCTGGGACTTGAGCACATACAGCTAGGCTGACACTCCAGTGCAGTGCTGAGGGAGTGCTGCACTGTTGGAGGTGCCGTCTTTCGGATGAGACGTTAAACCGAGGCCCCGTCTGCCCTCAGATGGATGTAAAAGATCCCATGGCACTATTTCGAAGAAGAGCAGGGGAGTTATCCCTGGTTTTCCAGGCCAATATTTATCCCTCAATCAACATAACAAAAACAGATTATCTGGTCATTATCACTTTGCTGTTTGTGGGATCTTGCTGTGTGCAAATTGGCTGCCGCGTGTCCCACATTACAACAGTGACTCCACTTCAAAAGTACTTCATTGACTGTAAAGTGCTTTGAGAGGTCCAGTGGTCGTGAAAGGCGCTATATAAATGCAAGTCTTTAAGTTTGCAGACAGGTCAAGTGATCTTGGTCTGACACTTTGTCGTTAACTACTGTATATGTTTGTTTGCCAGCTTTATTCTACTTGGAGAAATTGCATTTTTCCATTTCCTTAGTTCCTGGCCAGACTTTAAAGGGTACTAGGGTGATATATCGAGTATCCAATTCACCAGTTTTTTGACTTAAGGGATGAACCCAATGATGTTACATACAACGTACGATAGCAAAATACTGCAGATGCTGGAAATCCGAAATAACAACAGAAAATG
This sequence comes from Somniosus microcephalus, assembly GCF_052327205.1. Taxonomy (NCBI): domain Eukaryota; kingdom Metazoa; phylum Chordata; class Chondrichthyes; order Squaliformes; family Somniosidae; genus Somniosus; species Somniosus microcephalus. Next base: position 125,070,293 of record NC_140995.1, on the reverse strand, counting down.
CTGGAAAAACTCAGCAGGCCCCAGGCAACATCCGTGGAGAGAAATTAGAGTTGACGTTTCGGGTCGAAACCCTTTTTCAAAACCGGAAAGGAAATAAAATAGATCGAAGGCAGGGCTGCGATAGAATAAAAGAAGTAAAAGAGACATTAAGAGGTATTCAAAACCAGACGAGATGGTAATAGGGCAAGTGGAGACAAAAGACGGCTGAGATTAGGTGTGAAGTGTACTGGCAGGATGAGTCAGAGCTGCCATGTTGGAGAGAGGAAAAAAATGAAGGGGGGGGGGGTGAAGGGAAGACCCAAAGCAAAGGGGTGGAAAAAAATATAAGTAAAAATGTAATAGGGGCCGAGGTTATGATCTGAAATTGTTGAACTCTATATTGAGTCCGGAAGGCTGCAAAGTGCCTAATCGGAAGATGAGGTGCTGTTCCTAGAGTTTACGTTGAGCTTCCGTGGAACAATGCAAGAGGCCAAGGACAGTGAGGTCCGAGTGGGAATGGAGCGGTGAATTAAAATGACAGGCGACCGGAAGCTCGGGGTCACCCTTAGGGACTGAACGGAGGTGTTCCGCAAAGCGGTCACCCAATCTGCGTTTGGTCTCCCCAATGTAGAGGAGACCGCATCGTGAGCAGCGAATACAGTATACTAGATTGCAAGAAGTACAAGTAAATCGCTATTTCACCTGGAAGGGGTGTTTGGGGCCCTGGACAGTGGGAAGGGAGGAGGTATAGGGGCAGGTGTTACATCTCCTGCGCTTGCACGGGAAGGTGCCAGGCGAAGGGGAAGGGCTGTTGGGGGTGATAGAGGAGTGGACTAGGGTGTCTCGGAGGGAGCGGTCCCTACGGAATGCTGAAAGGGGAAGGGAAGATGCGTTTGGTGGTGGGATCACTTTGGAGGTAGCGGAAATGGCGGCGGATGATCCGTTGAATGTGGAGGCTGGTGGGGTGAAAGGTGAGGACAAGGGGAACCCTATCGTGGTTCTGGGACGGAGGGGCAGGGGTGAGGGCAGAAGTGTGGGAGATAGAACGGGCACGGTCGAGGGCCGTGTCAACCACGGTAGAGGGGAATCCTCGGTTGCAGAAAAAGGAAGACATGTCGGAAGCACCGGTGTGGAAGGTGGCATCGTTGGAGCAGATACGGCAGAGACGGAGAAACTGGGAGAATGGAATAGAGTCCTTACAGGAGGCGGGGTGGGAGTTATACAAGTTATATTACAAACATAGATCCAGGTTTAGTATCAGTAGAGCTAATGAAGTGTTGCACACTGTGTTACAGTAATTTGTTTCCAAGGAGAGAGCATGAATTAAAAAGTTCTGTAAAAAGAATTCAGTGGTGTATTACCTTTGCTGCTGCTTATGTTATTTTGAAGAAACCTTCTCTTTCATTTATAGCTTTAATCAAGATCTGAGAGTGTTTATTCTACTGCTTACTTAATTCTAGGAAATTGAAAGCCTGTGATGTATCCAGCAAGCTAAATACAGTAACAAGAGTGTCTTTTTTGACCTCTGATTTCACTGCATTACCAGACATTGGATATATAAATGTGCACTCCAATTCATAGGAGTGAGGGCTCACTTACAGGAGTGATCTTTGGGGCTAAGCATGAAAGGAAGATATCTGAGAATAAAACACAAAAATGTAATACCTGTCTATGAACACTTGTGCTTGTTTTTTTTTTACAAAGGAATATATTTTGTCCTCATCATAGTGAGGAAATGGCTGGGGCAAAATTTTTTTCAAAATCAAGCCGATTAATTTAGCCAACTGCAGAGTAAAACTCCCATTGTTCTGCCCCAACATTGTGCCTCAATTCCCAGCCCCAGAGGGACTCTATTGTGCCATTTCCCTTTCCTATCCACTTCCCACATCAGCCAATCTTTGGGCCTCCCTGAGCACTATTGTCAGATATATGTCGGATTATGGACAGTTCTGCACTGTGGGCACATGCCCACTACGAATTGGATTATGACTACTAAAACTCATTTGACTTTCATCTCATCAACTAGGGTAGAATTTGAACGCAGTCCTAGAGGTGGAAAGGCAGTACGCTAACCCACTGCACGATCCAGTCCACCTCTTGCATTCCTATGTATAGCTGCTTGTTTAATATATCTTTCTAATTAAAAGATCAAGCAAATGTGCTTCTGAAAAAAAAAATTGTGATGCATAAGATGATTGAAGTTATTTAAGAATGAGCTCTGTCCAGCAAAACCAACATCTTTTATTGGCTGGAACGTCCATCTCATCTAACATTTATTAAAAACAGTCAAATGCAGAGCTTTAAACCTTTTTCGTGACTGAAATGGAATGAGACAAATATGGTCACTTTCTTATCCGAGCGTTTCTGCAGATGGCAAATCAGATTTGTATTGAATAGCTCTTGGAAAAAATATTCCAATAATTAAAAATTTATAGACATTCAGAATGCAATGTATATTTCACCTAATTTAATCCATTGTTATTTAGCCAAGTAATAGCTCTAATCCTTCCTGAAACTATTGATTGTTTCTTTACTTTACTGTGAGACCTATCAGCCCATTAAGAGACATATGATCTGTCCATTTTTTTTCCAAAATTAGCTAAATCTCTATCTGCTTATCCCACAGAGACTTTGAAGACAAGATTCCAAGCAAATGGCATTTTGACTGGAGACAGCAAAGCTTTTAAACCTCACCTGACCTTTATGAAACTATCAAGGGCACCAAAACTACGTCACCAGGTCAGACCACATTTCCAATCAATCATAAGCAGGTATATAAGTAGAGCCAATATCGGAAACAGTCCACTGGAGTTGCTGAGCTCTATACAACTGCTGCTGCTGCACAGAACATTTCATGAGCACTGTCCTTAAGAGAAGTATATTGGTTTGTAATAATTTTTTTTGTCACAAGAAGGTACGTCCTTTTATTACTGTGTTTTACAAAAATGGGAGGGTGGAAGAGATGGATGAAAACTGGTGTTGCCGAAGCTGGGGACTCGGGTTGCTGGATGTTCATCTTTTAGAGCACGGAGAATTGCTTGACTCCACAGTAACCATTTCTTTTTTTGCTCATCAATGCAAGAGATGTCAGTAATGCAGATTTATTTACGCCAGCCATCAACATTGCGCATTTCCATGCTTCAAATTTGGAGGAACCTCATGTGACAAACCTATCTGGCCAATCTGAATAACGCAGACAATTTGTGCTAACGCAGTGGGAGCTGGGTTCTGGTTGTCCGGACTACCTTTACATAGGACCCTTCTAGCATACAGACAGAGGAGATTTCCATCCCGTCAACAGGACAGAAACTAACCCAAATTCTAACCCACTGCATCATCTATTTCCTAAATTTGGAGTCTTAATTCTTTTATATTCTATGTTAAATTTGAACCAGTGCTTTAAAATGCAACAACCATTTCTAACACACAGCACAACAAATCCTGAAAACTCCCTTTATGCTGGAAATGTTGGCACAGTACAGTCGTACTATATAAACAAGGAGCAGTGAGTTATTCTGATACTCACACTGCTGGAGATGGCGATAACTGAACTCCACACATGTGCTGGGAAAAGCATACCTGTATGCACAAGGTGTGATCTGTACTGGCTTCTGTAGTGCTATGCTGTTTTCACTGAGATAGAGATAGTGTAAGTATGTTAAAAAAAATATATATATAAGTGATCAGTGTGCAGTTATATTATGGCTAGCATTAAGAAAAACTGATAAAGGATACTTTTGGCTATTCACACCGATGGTATCATGCATTTTTGCGTGGTGCAGTACTGCGATTTTCTTAATACTGTCACCAAGGATAGTTTCGTGCCACTGGTGACAGCCTATTCTTGAGTGCCCCAATTCCTTTCCAAGAACACGTCTTGGTGCAACATAGCTCAGGTGTGGCTTGCTACATTTTGATATTGTAATGAAGCCTCGTAAATGCTGGAATAGCTTTACTACAAGTATTTTATTATAAGTATTTATTACAAATAAAATAAGCATTTTTAAATGAAAATGTTTAACACTTATGTTTGCCCTGTCTTTTTTTCCTTATTTTCTTCCCTTTCCCATTTGCTTCCTCCTATTTTTCTTTCTTTATTTCTAATTAATATAAGCTGTTCTAACTTTTGAATTACTTTTTTCTATTTTTCTGTTTTCGGTGTCCATTTTGGAAGTAGTACACAATCCACGGGGGCACAAACTTGGCAGGTACACTGGGATTGTGCCTGCTATATAACTGCTGCTGACCCTGCTGAGGTTCATGGAGCCTACATGAATGGGCCATCCGCTGCATGGGAGTACTTATGTGGTAGCCCCCACCAAAGATCCCAGTAACACCGCCGCCCCCCCCCCCCCCCCACCCCATCCCCACCCTGGAAATAGAATTATTGCCCCCACAGCCCCAATCTTTGGAAATACAGTGAAGCTCACTTGCACCCTTCAAGAGGCTAGCATACCTCATCTCACTGGGTGTACTGGCTTCTTACCTTACACTGAGTCCATGCCCCTGGCCCTACCTCCTCTGATGCAGGTTTCATGTTTGGGGTATCAAATTTTAACCATGCGAGAGAATGTGAAGAGTAGCAACTCTAGGGTGTTCACAAACAAGTCTCTCTATCTTTCAATTGCAATAAACTATACTTAGATCAGTGTTTCTATCACCTTTTGAGGTTTTTTTTGCCTGCACAACATCTGAATTCTTATCTGAGCAGCCAGGAATGCAGAAGTACCAACAGCTGCTAGTATTTCTCACCATACCTTGTAACAAGGCCTGGATCTTCAGCTGTACTGTAGCTTCCTGAATATGGACCACAATAGCGTCACATAAAGTGTAAATTCCAACAAGTTAATGCTCTTCATGTTCAAACTCCGTTTTACAGATCAGATGTATCCAGTTCTTTCAAAATACCTGGCCTCCTTACTTCATTAACTCCATATGTTTATGGTCATTTGTAGCCTTAAATGAGGATGTTAATTTTTTAGGCGTAGCGAATTTCCCCTTGATTTGGGCTCGGATACTTTTCAGTTTTGTGCCAATGTAGATATGCTAGGTTTTAAAAATAAGCTAATTATGAAACTTAGACAAGTTTGCCTATTGTTATTGAACTGTCGGAGGAAACAGCAGTTTTATCTCTTCAGTCAGTGAGTCTATTTTAGATCAGACTGCTCTAGAGTGTTCATTCATCCTTAAATAGTTCAGTTTTCTGGCCTGCACTGATTTATACAGCGTCGCTATAGAGATTTGGCACAAATGGGAATTGACATGGCAGAAACATTGCATGAAGTATGATGTTACTGCCTATATGTGAAGTATCTACATCACAATACCCCTGTACTAATTTATATAAATGCTGTAAGTTTGTCTTAGAATATTTAGTTGACTTCTGGTTCTTGAGCATCATTACCTTAGTCGTGTCAAGTTTCATTATCACAGCTGATACAGGAAATTGCAAAAACAGTACAACGGTCTGAGTATATTGTACGGGTGCTTTCATGTCATCAGTTTAAAGTCATCAAAGTTAATCAGGTCATGATACTGCAGCTAGTATCCAGTTACATTGCACCATGTCATAAACTGCAGCCCATGAAAATGTTCTTAAGAAATAAAATAAGTGAGAAGTACCTGGGTAGAAAGCGCATCAAAGAAATGCATGTCCTCTCCATTGTCTACACATACACGCTAATATTAGGCCTACAGGCCTAGTATCCACAGATTGTCGAAGCAGTTTGTTCTTTCAGCAAACAGTGAGTCGTTGAAAAGGAGTTTTATGGAAGTTTGTTGATGTATCCTAGGAATTGACCCTATAATTACTATTCGGAATACAAGAAGCAAATATCGTGAAGGCTGAGCTCAAGTCTGGAAAGAGTCAGATGTACAAAGAATCAGCAGTATTTTGCTCTTAGAAGCATCATTGTTCTGGTAATTAATTCAGATCTTTTAATTTGACTCTAGTCTCGTTCACTTGTTCATTTATGTACTGGAAGCATTCACATGTGCTGGAATATTTTGGTTAAATATTATGAAGTTCATGGTGAGCATCATGTTGCATTGTTTCATGTATTTGGAGTAATGTTAGCTGCTTCTTGTAGTTGGCTTGGCTGCAGCTACCAGATTTCTTTAGCCATACATTGACAGTTCATAAATAAAATAGAAAACTTAATAGTAAGTATTGCCAAAGACAGAATACACATTATCTTCCATTTTGTAATACCAGTAATTCACAACCCAAATGCTATGCTCCCTGCTTAAACACAGCTTTAGCATGTTTCCATACAACAGCAACAACACCATGCATTTAAATCGCAGCTTTAACATAAAAGAATGTCCCAAGACACTTCAGAGGCGTAATCAAAAAAGATTAAGAATTGTAACTTTATTTTTATTTAACACTTGGATGTGGTTATTTAGAAATGAATTACTGTAGTGACAGCTTAACGTAACATTTAGAATTTATTGGCCCAGAAATTCGGGTCTCCACGGGTCTGTACGCACGGGGTACTCACCCGTAAGCCCAATGGAAGTGCCGGTTTCCTGCATGCACTGTGCATGCGTGGGAAACCGGCACTTCCGTTCCCCTGAAAGAAGGGGTTCAGAGTTCGAACGCGTGCGCAGGAGAGGCTGCGCGTGCACATCGAACTTATGTTTTTTTTGCAGGTTTTCCCGGGAGGGTAAGTCTCCAGAAGTTACACATATATAAAAAGCAGTCGCAAGGCCTGCTTTTTACAAGGTAAGTGGTGAATTAATTAAAATTAAAACATTTTTTCCCACAGGTTTATTATTTTTAAATACTTTAAAGAAAGGTAAGTTTATTTTTAGCCCTGTTAGAAAATAAAATTATTGTTTTCAAAAATTTAAATTATTGTTTAAAATAGTTATTTCATGTAATTTATAGTTTATTTTAAAAATGTGATTTAAAAAAAAGAAAAAAAAAATTATTTGAATATTTAGTGATGTTTTGGGGCTTGTAGTATTTATAAGTTTGACAGCCCTTCCTGTCAAACTTATGAATGAAGCATTCCCTGCTCCGATTGGCTCCCCATGGCCCACGTGATCCCAGGGGACGCATCGAACTAACTGCGCCCCTGGGATACGCAAGCACTGCGCGCCGGCAGTTGGAGCAGGCCCAGGATCGGAATTCCACGGGGGTCCACAGCTCAACGGCCGGCGCGCAAGGTAAGTGCAGGTCGGGGGCTTACACCCGCGGGAAGCCCTCGACCTGAATTTCTGGGCCATTGTTAATTTTTCCACTCATTTCTATATACTGGTACGTAAGCTGTTCAAGTTTACATAATTACTGTACCTGAAATAATGTTAAGTACATAATTTTTTTTCACTGAGAGAATCCTCTGTCCTCTCGTTCCTTCCTATCAACCATGGCTCTGTGGTAGAACTCTCGCCTCTGAGTTAGAAGATTGTGTGTTCAAGTCCCACTCCAGAGACTTGAGCACTAAATTAGGCTGACACTCCCGTGCAGTACTGAGAGAGTGCTGCACTGTCAGAGGTGCCGTCTTTTAGATGAGACGTTAAACCAAGGCCTGTCTGCCCTCTTAGGTGATCGGAAAAGTTCCCATGGCACAGGGGAGTTCCTCCCGGTGTCCTGGCCAACATAAACACCTAAAAACATATGAACTCTTCATTTATTTTATTGCTGTTTGTGGGACCTTGCTGTGCGCAATTTGGCTGCCATGTTTCCTACATTGCAGCAGTGACTGCGTTTAACAAGTACTTCATTGGTTGTAAAATGCTTTGGGACATCCTGAGGTTGTGAAAGGTGCTATATAAATGCAAACCTTTCTTTATATGAACCTCGAGCTAACTACAATGAAAAATAAAATAAGTTTCATCCACTTTTAATATGTGCTTGCCTGTCACTAGCTGTATCAGAATTATTACTTAGAACACTGAAGGATTGTGTACTTTGCAAACATCATATGCAATGTTTTTTGGATTGCAGTGATGTGTTTTGGTATGACTGGCATCACGTTCAAATGTTTGACAAACAAAAAGCAGATACTTCCATCAACCCTTTTAAGGAGGAAAGCTGGACTTCCACTTGCCTTTTGGGCTGCCGTTGATCCTATCCCAAATCCCGAGGACAGGGTTATTTAAATATTTTGGGCAGGTGCTTGCGCCTATAGTGGCGCAACAGAAGCACCCGTCCCGCTGAGGAAGTGGAGGTCTGAGCGTCATGCCACCGCTTTGACAGGGCACCCAAGGCCCAGAAAACGTCGAAGAAAAATACCAGAAGATCTTTTAAAGATGATCCTGAAGGAACAGAGGGTCAGCCTGGTAAAGGTAATCAGTCACCCTGAGATTGAATACTTTAGCTCTCTTGCTTCTTAAGGCCCACAATGAGACCAATGCCTTCTGTCAGCAAGTGCAGGTCCTGCTGGTCCATAAGAACATAAGAAGTAGGAGCAGGAGTAGGCCATACGGCCCCTCGGGCCTGCTCCGCCATTCAATAGGATCCTGGCTGATCCGCACCTAGACTCACGTCCACTTCCCTGCCCGCTCCCCGTAACCCCTAATTCCCTTATCAGCTATGAAACTGTCTATCTCTGTTTTAAATTTATTTAATGTCGCAGCTTCCACAGCTCTGAGGTAGCAGATTCCATAGATTTACTACCCTCTGAGTGAAGAAGTTTCTCCTCATCTCAGTTTTGAAAACCATGGTATGGAGATGCCGGTGTTGGACTGGGGTGGACAAATGTAAGAAGTCACACAACACCAGGTTATAGTCCAACAATTTTATTTGAAATCACAAGCTTTCGGAGCGCTGCTCCTTCGTCAGGTGAAGTGGAGAGATGCATAAAGACACAGCTTATATAGTCAGAGAATAATGTCAGATGTTTACAGGTAATCTTTCTAACTGCCATTTATCACACCTCGGCAGAGAGATAATCACAGCAATCAAAGGTGTGAATGGTGTCCAAACAGGTTAGTCAGGAAAACATTACATCAAAGAACAATGAGGTGGGGCCACAAGGGGTCAAATGTTGCAGATGCTGGGGTCTGTATGGAAAAACAAAAAACAGACAAAAAAATTTTTTTTTGCTGGAAATCACAGCAGGTCCAGCCGCATCTGTGTAGAGAGAACAAGCCAACGACGACTCGAGTCTGGTGGGGTTACATGTAGCGTGACATGAACCCAAGATCCTGGTTGAGGCCGTCCTCATGAGTGCGGAACTTGGCTATCAGTTTCTGCTCGACGATTTTGCGTTGTCGTGTGTCTCGAAGGCCGCCTTGGAGAATGCTTACCCGAAGATCGGAGGCTGAATGTCCTTGACTGCTGAAGTGTTCCCCGACTGGGAGGGAACACTCCTGCCTAACGATTGTTGCGCGGTGTCCGTTCATCCGTTGTCGCAGTGTCTGCATAGACCTTCTCAGAAGACAAACACGGGACATAACCAACAGAGCACCCTTCGTCGTCCAGTACTTCCCTGGAGTGGAGAAACTACGCCATGTTCTTCGCAGCCTTCTGTGGTAAACCACTGTTATAGTTATCACTGTATATTGTTCTCACTGTTCTCACTGTCACATCACTACACGAGGTCGCCTCTTGTCGCACTGTTATACCTGGGCTGACCACCTCCGACTCCGCCCATTACCTGCCCAGGTATAAAGGTAGCTGACTGGCTAGTATTCCTCCCTGTTGGATCGGATCACCCACGAGGGTGGGCTCTGTTATTTAGCCAATAAAAACCTTCAGTTACGTTCTTAACTCGTCGCCTTTTATTGGACTAATTGATAGGCATATCAATTTTATTGGCTAAATTTTAAAGATGTCTGATAATGAACAGCAACAGCAAGGAGCTCACCCAGCAGCACAGCAACAGCAGCCTCCAGACAACGGGCCACACCAGCCGGCTTGGCTGCAAGCCTTGAAACCACCATACCTGGATCTAAACCCACAGGCACCAAACGCAGCCCTCAACTTCAAACACTGGCTGGACTGCTTCGAATCCTACCTGGAAGAATCCGGCGCCCCGCAGAGATCCAAACTAAGACTTCTGAACGCCCAAGCGAGCCCGAGAGTATACGCACTCATACAGGACACGACTACGTACGAGGCCGCTATCAACCTACTGAAACAGCAGTACCGCAGCCCGATAAATTACATGTACACCAGGCACCTCCTAAGATCCCGCCCGCAACAGCCAGGAGAGTCTGTAGCTGAATTTTTACGGGCGCTAAGAGCACTCGGCAGGAACTGTGACTTTAAAGCGGTGACGGCTGTTGAAAATACGGAAGATAATATCCGCGATGCCTTTGTGAAAGGCCTACGGTCCGACTACTCACGGCAAAGACTGCTTGAAGCTAAAGACCTCGACCTGGACAAAGCTGAAGCCCTCGCTCTCTCCCTGGAGGTGGCCCATCAGGACCAGGAGGCGTTTTCCAGGTACTGCTCGCGACCCTGGGACTCGGGCCCGACCCCTACCGCAATACCCTTCGCAGCGCCGCCCCCGGGACCTACCTCAGCGTCGGCGTCCCGGACCCGACCGGGCCCGCCACCCCCGGTACCGGCTCCGACATCGGGCACCCGCGATCGGGCCGCCGGCTGCTTCTTTTGCGGCCAGGAGAAGCACCCGAGGTCGCGCTGCCCAGCCAGGAACTCTACCTGCACAACCTGCAGGAAGAAAGGCCACTTCTCTAAGGCCTGCAGGAGCGGATCTTCAGAGGCCAGCAGTGCCTCATGCGAACTGTGGGGGCGGCCATCTTCTTTCACGGCAACTGAGGCCAGTATCCCCACACGTGAGTCATGGGGGCGGCCATCTTTGATCAAGGCAACCGACCCCAATAGTGCCTCATGTGAGTTATGGGGGCAGCCATCTTCTCCGCCATTTTGTCCTACCTCGTGGGAGACGCCATTTTACACACCACGCCCGACTGCCACCGGGCCCCCGGACCCGACGACCGCCTCGCCCGCAGACGACAACGACTCGCTTACCTACACGCTAGCCTCCGTCACTCTGGATCAAGCCCGCCCACACCACCTGTCCAAGTCGATGATGGACATCAAAGTAAACGGCCACGCCACGACCTGCCTGTTCGACAGCGGAAGCACGGAGAGCTTCATCCACCCAGACACGGTGAGCCACTACTCCCTCCCTGTCCTGCCAACGCGCAACCGAATCTCGATGGCATCGAGGTCCCACGCCACGGACATTAGCGGCTACTGTGCTGTGACCTTGTCGGTTAAGGGTACAGAGTATAAAAACTTTAAACTCCTCGTCCTCCCCCAGCTCTGCGCTGCCGTCCTACTAGGGCTGGACTTCCAATCCCACCTCCAAAGTGTAACCCTAGCATACGGTGGACCCCTCCCCCCACTCACAGTCGACAACCAGCGAAGGTTAAACCGCCCACCGCGTAACACCTGCAGCCTATCCACCCTCAAGGTGCCGCCACCTTCCCTGTTCGCTAACCTCACCCCCGACTGCAAACCCGTCGCTACCAAGAGCAGGCGGTACAGCGCTGGGGACAGAGCTTTCATTAGCTCTGAGGTGCAGCGTCTCCTGAAGGAGGGCATCATCGAGGGGAGCAACAGCCCCTGGCGTGCCCAGGTCGTGGTCGTTAAGACCGGCGATAAAAATCGCCTGGTCATCGACTACAGCCAGACCATAAACAGATACACCCAGCTGGACGCATACCCCCTTCCCCGCATATCTGACATGGTCAATCAGATTGCACAATACCGCGTATTCTCGACCATCGACCTTAAGTCGGCCTACCACCAACTCCCTATCCACCCCGAGGACCGCCAGTACACCGCCTTCGAGGCGAATGGGCGCCTATACCACTTCCTTAGGGTCCCCTTCGGTGTCACCAACGGGGTCTCGGTCTTCCAAAGGGAGATGGACCGGATGGTTGACCAGAACGGACTGCAGGCCACATTCCCCTACCTAGATAACGTCACCATCTGCGGCCGCGACCGGCAGGACCACGACGTGAATCTGGAGAAATTCCTCCGTACGGCCCAACGGCTGAACCTCACCTACAATAAGGAGAAATGCGTGTTTAACACAGCGCGCCTTGCCATCCTTGGCTGTGTAGTAGAGAACGGAGTCATCGGCCCCGACCCCGAAAGAATGCGCCCCCTCATGGAGCTACCCCTCCCCCACTGTCCAAAAGCACTTAGGAGAACCCTGGGGCTTTTCGCCTACTATGCCCAATGGGTACCCAATTATGCGGACAAAGCCAGACCCCTCCTGAAAACCACATCCTTCCCCCTCACGGAAGAGGCGTGCGCGGCCTTCTCCCTCATTAAGGGAGACATAGCCAAGGCCACAATGCACGCAGTGGATGAGTCAATCCCCTTCCAAGTGGAGAGCGATGCATCCGACTTCGCCCTAGCCGCTACCCTTAACCAGGAGGGTAGGCCGGTAGCCTTCTTCTCAAGGACCCTACAGGGCCCCGAGACCCGACACTCGTCGGTCGAGAAGGAAGCCCAGGCAATTGTGGAGGCAGTACGGCGCTGGAGGCACTACTTGGCAGGCAAACGATTTACCCTCCTCACCGACCAACGCTCGGTTGCCTTCATGTTTAATAACAAGCTGAGGGGCAAGATCAAGAACGACAAAATCTTGAGGTGGAGAATCGAGCTTTCCACCTATGATTATGAGATCTTGTACCGGCCCGGTAAACTGAACGACCCCCCTGATGCTCTTTCACGCATTACATGCGCCAGCGCGCAAAGTGATAGACTTCAGACCCTCCACAATGACCTCTGCCACCCCGGAGTCACCAGACTCTACCATTTCATTAAGGCCCGCAACCTGCCATACTCCATCGAGGAGGTCAGGACCATGACCAGGAACTGCCAGATCTGTGCTGAGTGCAAACCGCACTTCTATAAGCCGGACAGAGCAAGCCTGATCAAGGCCACCCGCCCCTTCGAGCGTCTGAGCATCGACTTCAAGGGGCCCCTACCGTCATCCGACAGTAATGTGTACTTCCTCAACATCGTTGATGAGTACTCCCGTTTCCCCTTTGCCTTCCCCTGCCCAGACATGACCAGTAACACGGTCATTAAATGCCTGAACAAACTCTTCGCCTTGTTCGGGTTCCCGAACTATATACATAGTGACCGGGGCGCCTCCTTCATGAGCGAGGAACTCCGTCAGTTCCTATTGGAGAGGGGTATTGCAGCAAGCAGGACCACCAGCTACAACCCCCGAGGGAACGGCCAGGTGGAAAGAGAGAACGCGACGGTATGGAAGGCCACCCTCTTAGCCTTAAAGTCTAAGGGCCTCCCAACCTCCCGCTGGCAAGAGGTCCTCCCGATTGCGCTGCACTCCATCCGGTCACTACTTTGCACTGCCATTAACACCACCCCCCATGCCCGAATGTTTGTCTTCCCCAGGAAGTCGACTACGGGAACCACCCTACCAACCTGGCTGACCTCTCCGGGACCCGTCTTGCTGCGAAAGCACGTGAGGGCCCATAAAACGGACCCCCTGGTCGAGAAGGTGAACCTCCTGCACGCCAACCCCCAGTACGCCTATGTGGCTTACCCAGACGGACGGGAGGACACTGTCTCCTTACGAGACCTCGCACCCTCACCCCCCCCTCCCAACCCCCCGAGTCCAGCCGAGGTAGACGGCATGCCGGAACCCCACGAGCCTTTGCCGACTACGCAGACACCAGCTTTAACACCGGATAATGTAACACCGCCGCTGCGACGATCGGAGAGGCTAACGAAGCCTCCGGACAGACTGACATACCAGAGCTGGTAATACACTTCACCCCGCCGGACTCTAATCTAAACAAGGGGTGAATGTGGTAAACCACTGTTATAGTTATCACTGTATATTGTTCTCACTGTTCTCACTGTCACATCACTACACGAGGTCGCCTCTTGTCGCACTGTTATACCTGGGCTGACCACCTCCGACTCCGCCCATTACCTGCCCAGGTATAAAGGTAGCTGACTGGCTAGTATTCCTCCCTGTTGGATCGGATCACCCACGAGGGTGGGCTCTGTTATTTAGCCAATAAAAACCTTCAGTTACGTTCTTAACTCGTCGCCTTTTATTGGACTAATTGATAGGCATATCACCTTCAACATGTCATCGATGATGACGAACACCTCGCTAAGGCCATCCCCACGCTTCCACTGCTCGCCTTCAAACAGCCGCCTAACCTCAAACAGACCATCGTTCGCAGCAAATTACCCAGCTTTCAGGAGAACAGCGACCACAACACCACACAACCCTTTTGCAATAAAAGCCAAGATTCCATTGGCCTTCCTGATCACCTGCTGTACCTGCATACTAACCTTCTGTGTTGCATGCACCAGGACCCCCAGATCCCTTTGTACTGTAGCACTTTGCAGTTTCTTTCCATTTCGATAATAACTTGCTCTTTGATTTTTTTTCTGCCAAAGTGCATAACCTCACACTTTCCAACATTATATTCCATCTGCCAAATTTCTGCCCCCTGTCTATGTCCTTTTGCAGGTTTTTTTATGTCCTCCTCACTCACTGCTTTCCCTCCCATCTTTGTATCATCGGCAAACTTGGATATGTTGCACTCGGTCCCTTCCTCCAAATTGTTAATATAGATTGTAAAGAGTTGGGGTCCCAGCACTGACCCCTGCAGAACACCGCTAGTCACTGATTGCCAACCAGAGAATGAACCATTTATCCCAACTCTGTTTTCTGTTAGATAGCCAATCTTCCACCCATGCCAGTATATTACCCCCAATCCTGTGATTTTTTTATCTTGTGCAGTAATCTTTTGTGTGGCACCTTGTCAAATGCCTTTTGGAAGTCCAAATACACTACATCCGCTGGTTCCCTTTTATCCACCCTGTTTGTTACGTCCTCAAAGAATTCGAGCAAATTTGTCAAACATGACTCCCCCTTCATAAAACCATGCTGACTCTGTCCGATTAAATTATGCTTCTCCAAATGTCCTGTTACTGCTTCCTTAATAATGAACTCCAACATTTTACCAACCACAGATGTTAGGCTAACTGGTCTATAGTTTCCAGCCTTTTGTCTACTTCCCTTTTTAAATAAGGGCGTTACATTAGCAGTTTTCCAATCTGCTGGGACCTTTCCTGAATCCAGGGAATTTTGGAAAATTACCACTAATGCATCCACAATCCCTACCGCTACTTCTCTCAAGACCCTAGGATGTAAGCCATCAGGTCCAGGGGATTTATCCGCCTTTAGTCCCATTATCTTACCGAGTACCACCTCCTTAGTGATTTTAATTGTGTTTAGCTCCTCCACCCCCCCTATAGCCCCTTGTTTGTCCAGCGTTGGGATATTTTTAGTGTCCTCTGCTATAAGGACTGATACAAAATATTTGCTCAGCGTTTTTGCCGCCCCACCACTAATTTCCCGGTCTCGTCCTCTAAGGGACCAACATTCACTTTAGCCACCCTTTTTTCTTTTTATATAACTGTAGAAACTCTTGCTATCTGTTTTTATATTTTTTGCTAATTTACTTTCATAATCTATCTTCCCTTTCTTAATTAATCTTTTAGTTATTCTTTGCTGGCTTTTAAATGCTTCCCAATCTTCTATCCTCCCACTAGATTTGGCTACTTTATATGCCCTTGTTTTCAGTCGGATACTATCCTTTATTACTTTACTTAGCCACGGATGGCTGTCTTTTACGCCCCTTTTTCCTCAGTGGAATATATTTTTCTTGAAAGTTGTGAAATATCTCCTTGAATGTACACCACTGCTCATGTACCGTCTTACACCTTAATCTATTTTCCCAGTTCACTTTAGTCAACTCTGCTCTCATACCTTCATAGTCTCCTTTATTTAAGCTTAGTACGCTGGTTTGAGATCCAACTCTCTCACCCTCCAACTGAATTTGGAATTCAACCATGTTATGGTCACTCATTCCAAGGGGATCCTTTACTAGGACGTTTTTTATTAATCCTGTCTCATTACACAGGACCAGATCTAAGATTGCCTGCCCCCTGGTTGGTTCAGTAACATACTGCTCAAGGAACCCGTCCCTAATGCACTCTATGAACTCTTCCTCAAGGCTGCCCTACCCAATTTGATTTGTCCAGTCAATATGAAAGTTAAAATCCCCCATGATTATAGCTGTTCCCTTATTACAAGCCCCAACTATTTCCTGATTTATACTCCGACCAACAGAGTTGCAGCTGTTAGGAGGCCTATAGACTATGCCCACTAGTGACTTTTTCCCCTTATTATTCCTTATCTCCACCCAAACTGTTTCACTATCCTGATCCTTTGACCCAATATCATTTCTCACTATTGCAGTGATTCCATCCTTTATTAACATAGCCACCCCACCTCCCTTTCCTTCCTGTCTGTCCTTCCTAATTGTCAAATACCCCTGGATGTTTAGTTCCCAGTCATGGTCACCTTGCAGCCATGTTTCCGTAATGGCCACCAGATCATACCCATGTGTAGTTATTTGTACCGTCAACTCGTCTATTTTGTTACGAATGCTGCGTGCATTCAGATAAAGAACTTTTAAATATGTTTTGTGACAATTTATTCCTGCTTTTACCCCCTTTACTACTTTACCTTTATCTTTATACATTCTGTCCCTTCCTGACACGCTCTGGTTTTTAATTCCCCCACTGCTACCTTGCTCTATTGCCTTCTCCGCTGACATTTTTATTTTTTGCTCTCTTGAAACCTCCCCCCCCACTAATTAGTTTAAAGCCCTCTCTACAACCCTAGTTATTCGATTCGCCAGGATTCTAGTCCCGGCACTGGCCAAGTGAAGTCCGTCCCAACGGAACAGCTCTCTCCTGTCCCAGTACTGGTGCCAGTGTCCCAAGAAGCAAAACCCATTTCTCCCACACCAGTCTTTGAGCCACGCATTTAACTCTGATTTTATTTACCCTAGCCAAATTTGCTCGTGGCTCAGGTAGTAATCCAGAGATTATTACCCTTGTGGTTCTGTTTTTTAATTTGGCCCCTAGCTGCTCATACTTCCTCAGCAGAACCTCTTTCCTTGTCCTATCTATGTCGTTGGTACCAACATGGACCACGACAACTGGATCCTCCCCCTCCAAGTTTCTCTCCAGCCCAGAGGAGATGTCCTTAACCCTGGCACCGGGCAGGCAACACAGCCTTCGGGACTCTTGCTCTCGGCTGCAAAGAACCCTATCTATCCCCCTAATGATACTATCCCCTACCACTACAACATTTCTTTTTACTCCCCCCCACTTGAATGGCCCCTCGTTCCACGGTGCTGTGGCCAGGTTGCTCATCCTCCCTGCAGTCCCTGTTCCCATCCCCACAGGGAGTAAGAGCCTCGAACCTGTTGGACAAGAGCAAGGGCTGCAGCTCCTCCAACACTACCTCCTGGATCCCCGTACCTGCCTCACTCATAGTCACACCCTCCTGTCCCTGACCACGGACTACATCTGAATTAGTTAATCTAATTGGTGTGACTACTTCCTGGAACACAGAGTCCAGGTAACTCTCCCCCTCCCTGATGTGTTGCAGTGTTTGAAGCTCGGACTCCAGCTCATCAACACGGAGCCGGAGTTCCTCGAGCAGCCAACACTTACTGCAAATGTGATCACTGTGAACATCAATGGTGTCCACCAGCTCCCACATATTGCAGCAGTAACACATCACCTGCTCTGCCATTCTATGTAATTAATTTAATTTATTATTATTTTTAAATACCCTCTGCCCCGATTCTAGATGATGAATATCACACCTCTATTTAATTGAACTTACCAACTTATAAAGGTTTAAAAGGGAAGGAAAAGTACTCACCAACCAGCCAATCACCTACCAGCTTGGCTGTGATGTCACTTTTGAATTCTGACCTCCCTTTGGAATGTTGCCTGTGGAGCCTGTTTAGGCTGCCTCGCCTCGCTGCTCCGACTCGACACCCGCTGCCTCGACTGGGCCTCGCCTCGCTGCTCCGCCTCTGCGATGTTTGCTAATCCTGAGACTGGCAGGAAGAACAAGACGAAAACAGAACAAAAATAGCACCGCACACCCCACTTGCCAAAACACTCTCCCTTACCCAAACTCTCAAAGGCACTCTCTGCTGCTAGCACTCCGCTAGTAACAAGCTGGATGGAATTCCTGGGATAGCCCAGAAACTCCCCACATATCCCCCCCCCCCTAAGCTGGTCAGGGATATAACTGAGATGGGCCTAAGAAGCATCTGCCCTCCCCTCCTTGGAGTGCAAAATACCAGGGAAGTTGCGAAGAATGGAAAACTGGTATATCTGAATTCTGCCTAAGATTGCACCACCCCCACCAGGATTGCGCCACAGTTCCACTACCTCGATTGGAATTTCTACCCTATAGTGTTTTTTTCCCCTATTTATAAACCGTAAAATCTATTTGTTACTGGGAAAGTATTTACTCGATAAGTAGATAATCATTATGTTACATTCCATTTATAATCACTTAGCAATTGCAATATGTGAAACTTTTCCATCTACTGTAATCCATTGCAGTATATTCTACAAGTGCTATATTTTCTGCATGCTATTTATTTTTATTTATATATGTGTCTGCTTTGGCTTTCCTGCTGCTGTAATTACAAAACAGAGAAAAAAAATCCCAGTCATTCACTTATTATTGTCAAGATTAAGAATCATACAGTGCAGAAAGAGGCCATTCGGCCCATCATGCCGTGCCGGCACTTTGAAAGAGCGATTGAATTAGTCCCACTCCCCTGCTCTTTCCCCATAGCCCTGCAAACTTCCAGTTCAAGTATATATCCAATTTCCTTTTGAAAGTTACTGTTGAATCCGCTTCGACCACCCTTTTTGGCAGTGCATTCCAGATCATCATAACGCGCTGTGTAAAAAAAAAATTAAAAAAAATTATCCTCCTCTCCCCTCTGGAATATATTGAAAAAATTGGTGAGCATTGAGCAACACTCTGATCCTGTCAACGAAATAGAAACAAATTTTGCTCGTGGGTGCAGGTAATTCAGTGGGCTGGATTTTGCTACGGGGGCGGGTTGGAGGTGGGAAACCCACATTCGGGCTTGTTGTCCCGCCTCCATGGAGATGTGGCCAACCCACTGGATTTTCCTCTGACCTTGTTGAGCCCGCCCTGTGGGCTCAGCAGACCAATTAAGGGCCACCCGGCAACAGGTGACATCAGAGATTGACATTTCATCTGTCAAAAGCTTTTGGCAGATGAAATATCAGTGTTTAACAGCTGTTTGAAGCTGTCAAGCACTGAAAAACTGCTAATTCAGCCTCCGTCCTTTCTCAGGATAACTTTAAAATCATTTTGCTGCAGAAACCAAGAAGCTGATTTTTTTTTTTAAATCGGAGCTTCTGTGGTTCTTGCAGCCGACTCCCGACACCGGAATGCAGGACAGGTAAGTAAAAGTAAGTTACACTTATTTAAACACTTTAAACACTTGCAAAACACTTACCTTTGCACTCCTGCACCCCTCACTCACCTGAACACTGGGCATCTCGACCCCTCCAAGACCTCAGACCCACGTCCCGCCTCGAAAACTTTTCGTGGTTTGGAACTGTCGGGAAGCCCACAAACCAGCAATAAAAATCGCGAATAGGCAAAAAACTACCTGTTAACTACCTGTTAACAGGCAGTTTAATTGCCTTTAATCCCTTCCCGCCTCTGGGAGTCGGGTTCCAGCACTTGTCGGCAACCCGACTCCTATGAAATTGACATGGAGGCGGGATGGGGTCGGGACCCCCGGATCTCCGATTTTTATCGCCCGCACGCCTCCAACCCGACTCCAGGGGCTTAGGAAAATCCAGCCCAGTGTGACTTCCTCGGCTGTGCAGTGAACACATCAAAGACGAATTCTAAAATTGCAAAAAGAAGCATGTAACTTCTTTGCCAGTGTGACGATATTAGCAGAAAACAAATCATCGCATTTGAGTGAGTTTGACACCGTGTTAGCTTCAATGATACTTTACAAACAATCCTCATTAACTCTTTAAGTAACATGGGAGGAAGAATTGTGCTGGTCATTGGATATACCAACATCTGATATGCATTCAAAAAGAATGGCCCTTAAATTCTGTAAGGGGTTACACCTCTTTCCTTGGTGTTTCCGCCAGTCTCCTCTGGGAGATGAGTAGGTCACCTGTGAAATTTCAGGACCAGTATGTTTATGATTTTATTACACATAGCAACCAGACTTTCTTGGTCAGCCAGGTGTCTTGCACATGCAGAAACCCATAACTATGTTTAAGAGTTTCTGAATGAAGCAACTGAGAATATATGTTGAATTTCTGTTTGCCAGAGTGCAGATAAAGAACATCCCACTTTGGCTTAGGAAACCACAAATGTGTGCAGGGATAGTGCACTTCCCTTCTTTCCCCATGCCCACTGGGCCAAACTTCCTCTAAGGCTCCCCCCTGCCCTAGCCCTGAACTCACATCTTTCTCCAGTTTCTCTCCGATCTCCCTTCATGACTTCTCTGCGCTCATCTTGTCTATGAGACCCACCTCCTGCTCCCTTGACCCTATTCCCACCAAACTGCTGACCACCCAACTTCCTTTTCTGGCTCCCATGTTAGCTGATATTGTTAACGGTTCTCTCTCCTCAGGTACTGTCCGCCTCTACTTCAAAACTGCCATCATCACCCCTCTCCTCAAAGGACCAAACCTTGATCCCTCCGTCCTTGCAAACTACCGCCCCATCTCCAACCTCCCTTTCCTCTGAAAAGTCCTTGAACGTGTTGTCGCCTCCCAAATCCGTGCCCATCTTTCCCGCAATTCCATGTTTGAATCCCTCCAATCAGGTTTCTGCCCTTGCCACAGTATCGAAACGGCTCTCATCAAAGTCACAAATGACATCTTTTGTGACTGACAAAGATAAACTATCCCTCCTCGTCCTTCTTGACTTGTCTGCAGCCTTTGACATGGTTGACCACTCCATCCTTCTGCAACGTCTCTCCACTGTCGTCCAGCTGGGTGGGACTGCACTCGCCTTGTTCCATTCTTATCTATCTAATCGTAACCAGAGAATCACCTGCAACGGCTTCTCTTCCCGCTCCTGCATCGTTAGCTCTGATGTCCCCCAAGGATCTATCCTTGGCTCCCTCCTATTTTTCATCTACATGCTGCCCCTTGGCGACATCATCCGAAAACACAGCGTCAGTTTCCACATGTACACTGAAGATACTCAGCTCCACCTCTTCTCTTGACCCCTCCAAGGTGTCTAAATTGTCAGACTGCTTGTCCGACATACAGTTCTGGATGAGCAAAAATTTTCTCCAATTTAAATATTGGGAAAACCGAAGCCATTGTTTTCGGTCCCTGCCACAAACTCCGTTCCCTAGCCACCGATTCCACCGTCTCCCTAACATCTGTCTGAGGCTGAACCGCACTGTTCGCAACCTTGGCGTCATATTTGACCCTAAAATGAGCTTCCGACCACATATCCGCAGAATAACAAAGACCGCCTACTTCTACCTCCATAACATCGCCCGTCTCCGCCCTTGCCTCACCTCATCCGCTGCTGAAATCCTCATCCATGCCTTTGTTACCTCTAGACTTGACTATTCCAATGCACTCCTGGCTGGCCTCCCACATTCCACCCTACGTAAACTTGAGGTCATCCAAAACTCGGCTGCCCGTGTCCTAACTCGTACCAAGTCCCGTTCGCCCATCACCCCTGTGCTCGCTGACCTACATTGGCTCCCGGTTAAGCAGCGCCTCGATTCCAAAATTCTCATCCTTGTTTTCAAATCCCTCCATGGCCTCGCCCCTTCCTATCTCTGTAATCTCCTTCAGCCCCACAACCCCCGAGATACCTGCGCTCCTCTAATTCTGCCCTCTTGAGGATCCCTGGTTATAATCGCTCAACCTTTGGTGGCCGTGCCTTCTGTTGTCTAGGCCCTAAGCTCTGGAATTCCCTGCCTAAACCTGTTTGCCTCGCTACCTCTCTTTCCTGCTTTAAGACGCTCCTTAAAACCTACCTCTTTGACCAAGCTTTTGGTAACCTGCTCTAACTTATCCTTCTGTGGCTCGGTGTCAAATTTTTGTCTTAAAATACTCCTGTGCAGTGCCTTTAGACGTTTTACTACGTTAAAGGCGCTATATAAATACAAGTTGTTGTTGTTGGAGTTTAACAGTTTACCGATAGAGAATGCCAGTAAGATTTCCACTGCTAAATGCTGCTCTCAGGCCAACAAAATTCTTCTTCCCTGCTGCTGGCCAATACCCACTTCCTCACGATTGCCTCCTCCACCCCCCCCCCCCACCTTTAGTCTGCCAGTCTGGCTCAAGTCCACAGGGGAGTCATCAGAATTCCAACCCCCTCCCCCCACCTCCAGTAGTAAACAAATGAGGCACACTCCTCTCAGCAAATTTTTGGGTGGCTGGCACCCAATGTTGAAATCACCCTCAGTGTATCCTCTAACTCACTAAGCCATGCTGCGGGAGATCTGCTGGTATCATGTGTAGCTTGCTGCACTGCAGTGGGGTATCATGTTAAAAAAAGCTATTTAAAATCAAAGACCATTTGTTAAAGACATTGAGCACATTATGATGTTCGATCGGTGGCCACTTATATGCTATTTGGTTAGTTTTATTCATTAAATTATTATGGTATCCAATAGGTCTTTGACATCTATTCTTTATTTAATTTCCTCTCGGCTATGTGTTATATAAAGGATATGCCATTCAGAGTAGAAGAGAATTTTATGTGAGGAAGGAGTCGTCTTAGGCTCTGATATTTGTATGTGATTCTTATGAATGGTATATATTTTGTATTCCGCTGTTTCCCAGTGCATATTATGTTTGAAGTGTAAATATTAGCTGCTTTTATTATTTCAATAATTTTGTAACCACCTTCCACACCAGTGCTTCAGACATGTCTTCCTTTTTCCGCAACCGAGGATTCCCCTCTACCGTGGTTGACACGGCCCTCGACCGTGCCCGTTCTATCTCCCGCACTTCTGCCCTCACCCCCGCCCCTCCCTCCCGGAACCACGATAGGGTTCCCCTTGTCCCAGTCGGGAGCAGCGGGAGCAGCGAGGAGGAGCTCGGGAGAAAACCCGGCGACCAGCGAGGCCCGAGACCAGTCGGGAGCAGTGATTCAGAGCCGGTATAAAAACCGGAGAGAGGCGAGGCCCGAGACCAGTCGGGAGCAGCGGGAGCAGCGAGGAGGAGCTCGGGAGAAAACCCGGCGACCAGCGAGGCCCGAGACCAGTCGGGAGCAGTGATTCAGAGCCGGTATAAAAACCGGAGAGAGGCGAGGCCCGAGACCAGTCGGGAGCAGCGGGAGCAGCGAGGAGGAGCTCGGGAGAAAACCCGGCGACCAGCGAGGCCCGAGACCAGTCGGGAGCAGTGATTCAGAGCCGGTATAAAAACCGGAGAGAGGCGAGGCCCGAGACCAGTCGGGAGCAGCGGGAGCAGCGAGGAGGAGCTCGGGAGAAAACCCGGCGACCAGCGAGGCCCGAGACCAGTCGGGAGCAGTGATTCAGAGCCGGTATAAAAACCGGAGAGAGGCGAGGCCCGAGACCAGTCGGGAGCAGCGGGAGCAGCGAGGAGGAGCTCGGGAGAAAACCCGGCGACCAGCGAGGCCCGAGACCAGTCGGGAGCAGTGATTCAGAGCCGGTATAAAAACCGGAGAGAGGCGAGGCCCGAGACCACAGCTGGGGCAGTCGGGAGAGCAGGAGGCCAGTAACTGGTGAGTTTAAAAGCTCACCTTTCGCGGGCTTTTTCTTTCACAGCTGGTGCAGACGGGAGAGCAGGAGGCCAGTAACTCTTATATAGGTGGAGCTGTTGCTAAACCCGAAACACTACAGTGTAGTGTCTCCCACCCTTCCACCTCCTCTAACCTTTTAGGGGTTAGGGGAAGTTGAAAAGGTAGGTTCAATTTATTTTATTTCAGGAGCCTAACCTAGGTGGAGAAGGTTCCAGGACAGGAGGCGGCAGTGAAAATACAACACCAGAAAACAGGTAGGTGACTGGTTGGTGAGTACTTTCACAAACTTATTCTAAGTAGAATTCAATAGTTAAGCTAAATCGTAGTAAATAAAAGGGTATTGTAAGGGTTAAGTCATGGAAGGGCAGCTCGGACCCGTGTCATGCTTCTCCTGTGCCATGTGGGAAATCAGGGACACTGTCCCTGACAACTATGTGTGCAGGAATTGTGTCCAGCTGCAGCTCCTAGCAGACCGCATGGCGGCGCTGGAGCTGCGAATGGACTCACTCTGGAGCATACGCGATGCTGAGGATGTTGTGGATAGCACATTCAGTGAGTTGGTCACACCGCAGGTAAAGGCTAGCTCAGACAGTAAATGGGTGACCAAAAGGCAGGGTAAAGGCAGGAAGGTAGTGCAGGAGTCACCTGCGGTCATCTCCCTCCAAAACAGGTTTACCGTTTTGGGTACTGTTGGGGGAGATGACTTATCAGGGGAAGGCACCAGCAGCCAGGTTCAGGGCACCATGACTGGCTCTGCTGCACAGAAGGGTGGGAAAAAAAGGGATAGGGCTATAGTGATAGGGGATTCAATTGTAAGGGGGATAGATAGGAGTTTCTGTGGCCGAGACCGAGACTCCAAGATGGTATGTTGCCTCCCTGGTGCAAGGGTCAAGGATGTCTCGGAGCGGGTGCAGAGCATTCTGAAGGGGGAGGGGGATCAGCCAGTTGTCGTGGTACATGTAGGTACCAACGATGTAGGTAAAAAGAGGGAGGAGGTCCTACAAGCTGAATTTAGGGAGTTAGGAGCTAAATTGAAAAGTAGGACCTCAAAGGTAGTAATCTCTGGATTGCTACCAGTGCCACGAGCTAATAAGTTTAGAGAGAGTAAGATAGATAAGCTAAATACGTGGCTTGAGCAGTGGTGCAAGGGAGAGGGATTTAAATTCTTGAGGCATTGGAACCAGTTCTTGGGGAGGAGTGACCTGTACCAAGGGGACGGTCTACACCTGAGCTGTGAGGGAGCCGATGTCCTCGGGGTAATATTTTCTAGGGCGGTTCGGGAGGATTTAAACTAATTTGGCAGGGGGATGGGAACCTAGATAGTGGAAAAGAGGGAAGTCATATGAAGTCAGAAATAGATGGTAGAAAGGTGAGAAGCAATAAGCAAAGGAGAGAAACACAAAGGGCCAAACTAATTCATAATGAGAGTGTGAAAAAAGCAAGCCTGAAGGCTTTGTATCTTAATGCTAGAAGCATTAGGAACAAGGTGGATGAATTAGTTGTGGAAATAGAGGTAAACAAGTATGATTTGATTGGGATTACAGAAACGTGGCTGCAGGGTGGGCAAGGCTGGGAACTTAACATCCAGGGATATACAATATTTAGGAAGGATCGGCAAAAAGGTAGGGGAGGTGGGGTAGCATTGCTGGTAAAGGAGGGGATTAATGCAATGGAAAGGAAGGATATTAACTCGGATGAAACGGAATCTGTATGGGTAGAAATGAGAAATAGCAAGGGGAGGAAAACGTTAGTGGGTGTGATATATAGGCCTCCAAATAGTAATATGGAGGTGAGGGAAGGCATAAAAAGGGAAATTAGAGAAGCGTGCGATAAGAGCACAGCTGTCATCATGGGTGACTTTAATTTACATATTGATTGGACTACCCAAATTAGTAAAAATTCTGAGGAGGAGGAATTCCTGGAATGTTTTCGGGACGGTTATCTGGACCAATATGTCGAGGAGCCGACTCGAGATCAGGCCATTTTAGACTGGGTATTGTGCAATGAGAAGGGACTTATCAACAATCTTCTTGTACGAGGCCCCTTGGGTCAGAGCGATCATAATATGATCGAGCTCTCAGTCGAGATGGAGAGTGAGGAAATTGAATCAGAGACTAAGGTCCAGAACTTA
The DNA here is from genome assembly GCF_052327205.1 of Somniosus microcephalus. Taxonomy (NCBI): domain Eukaryota; kingdom Metazoa; phylum Chordata; class Chondrichthyes; order Squaliformes; family Somniosidae; genus Somniosus; species Somniosus microcephalus. The sequence goes on along the minus strand of NC_140995.1, from coordinate 125,044,556 downwards.
AATAAAGGGAATTACGAGGGTATGAGATGGGAATTGGGTAAGATTGATTGGGTGGTGTTTCTGGGGGGATTGACAGTGGATAGACAATGGCAAGCATTCAAAGATAGAATGGAAGAATTCCAGAACATGTTTATACCGGTTTGGCATAAAAATAAACCTAAAAAGGTGGCTCAACCGTGGATAACGAGGGAAATTAGGGACAGCATAAAATCAAAAAAAAGGGCATATCAACTGGCAAAAAAAAGCACCAGACCGGAAGATTGGGGGCAGTACAGGATACAGCAAAAGAGGACAAAGGGATTAATCAGGAAGGGGAAAATAGAATACGAAAGTAAACTTGCAGCAAACATAAAGACAGACTGCAAAAGCTTTTATCGGTATATCAGGAGGAAAAGACTGGTAAAATCCCAAGTCGGTCCCTTGCAGTCCGATTCGGGAGAATATATAATGGAGAATAAGGAAATGGCAGACCAATTAAACTCATACTTTGGTTCTGTATTCACAAAGGAGGACACAAATAACCTCCCAGGAATATCGGCAAACATAGGGACTAATGAGAGGGAGGAGCTGACAGAAATTAGTATCTCTAGGGATATGGTGCTGGGTAAGTTGAGGGGACTGAAGGCCGACAAATCCCCGGGGCCTGATAAACTACATCCTAGGGTACTTAAGGAGGTGGCCCTGGAGATAGCAGATGCTCTAAGGATCATCTTCCGGAACTCCATTGACTCGGGAACAGTACCCGTGGATTGGAGGGTAGCTAATGTTACCCCAATATTTAAAAAGGGGGGTAGAGAGAAAGCAGGGAATTATAGACCAGTAAGCCTTACATCGGTTGTGGGCAAAATGCTAGAGTCCATTATTAAGGATAAAATAGCGGAGCACTTGACAAATGGGGAAAGGATCGGACAGAGTCAACATGGATTTACAAAGGGTAAATCGTGTTTGACTAATCTGCTGGAATTTTTTGAGGAAGTAACTGGTAAAATAGATGGGGGAGAGCCAGTGGATGTGGTGTACCTTGACTTCCAGAAAGCCTTCGATAAGGTTCCACACAAAAGATTATCATGCAAAATTAAGGCTCATGGGATTGGGGGCAAAGTATTAACGTGGATAGAGAACTGGCTGGCGGATAGAAAACAGAGAGTTGGAATAAACGGCTCGTTTTCGGAGTGGCAGGCAGTGACCAGCGGGGTGCCGCAAGGATCTGTCCTGGGACCCCAGCTGTTCACAATATATATAAATGATCTGGATCAGGGAATTGGATGCAATATTTCCAAATTCGCTGACGACACTAAACTAGGAGGAGGGGTGGGCTCTGATGAGGATGTCAAGAGGCTACAGTGCGATTTGGACAGGTTGGGGGAATGGGCGGATACGTGGCAGATGCACTATAATGTGGATAAATGCGAGGTTATCCACTTTGGGGGTAAAAACAGGAGGGTAGATTATTATCTAAATGGCAATAGATTGGGAGATGGGGAAGTGCAGAGGGACCTGGGTGTTCTTGTGCACCAGTCACTGAAGGAGAGCATGCAGGTGCAACAGGCGATTAAGAAGGCAAATGGTATGTTGGCCTTCATATCAAGGGGGTTCGAGTATAGGAATAGGGATACCTTACTACAGCTGTACAAGGTGCTGGTGAGACCGCATCTGGAGTATTGTGTACAGTTTTGGTCGCCCCATCTGCGGAAGGATGTTCTTGCCATGGAAAGAGTGCAGCGGCGATTCACCAGGCTGATACCTGGAATGGCGGGAATGACCTACGAGGAGAGATTGAATAGTTTGGGCTTGTACTCACTGGAGTTTAGAAGATTGAGAGGGGATCTCATCGAAACATATAAAATTATGGCAGGCCTGGACAGGCTGAATTCAGAGAGAATGTTTCCAATGGCAGGGGAGCACAGAACCAGGGGCCACAGTCTAAAAATAGCGGGCAAATCATTTAAAACAGAGATGAGGAAGAATTTCTTCACTCAAAGAGTGGTGAGCCTGTGGAATTCCCTGCCACAGAGGGCTGTGAAGGCTAATTCAATAAATATTTTCAAGAGAGAATTGGATATATTTCTGAAGGCTAAGGGGATTAAGGGTTACGGAGAAAAGGCGGGGACGGGGTACTGAACTGGTAAGATCAGCTAAGATCTCAGATGAAGATCAGCCATGATCTCATTGAATGGCGGAGCAGGCTCGAAGGGCCGAATGGCCTACTCCTGTTCCTATCTCTATGTTTCTATGTCCTCACTTTTCACCCCGCCAGCCTCCACATTCAACGGATCATCCTCCGGCATTTCCGCTACCTCCAAAGTGATCCCACCACCAAACGTATCTTCCTCTCCCCTCCCCTTTCAGCATTCTGCAGTGACCGCTCCCTCCGAGACACCCTAGTCCACTCCTCTATCACCCCAAACAGCCCTTCCCCTTCGCCTGGCACCTTCCCGTGCAAGCAGAGGAGATGTAACACCTGCCCCTATACCTCCCCCCTTCCCACTGTCCAGGGCCCCAAACACCCCTTCCAGGTGAAACAGCGATTTACTTGTACTTCTTGCAATCTAGTATACTGTATTCGCTGCTCACGATGCGGTCTCCTCTACATTGGGGAGACCAAACGCAGATTGGGTGACCGCTTTGCAGAACACCTCCGTTCAGTCCGTAAGGGTGACCCCGAGCTTCCGGTCGCCTGTCATTTTAATTCACCGCTCCATTCCCACTCGGACCTCACCGTCCTTGGCCTCTTGTATTGTTCCACGGAAGCTCAACGTAAACTCGAGGAAGAGCACCTCATCTTCCGATTAGGCACTCTGTAGTCTTCCGGACTCAATATCGAGTTCAACAATTTCAGATCATAACCTCGGCCCCTATTTCATTTCTTCTTGTAATTTTTCCACTCCTTTTCCCCCCCCTCCCCCCCTTTCCTTTTGTTTCTCTCTCACACCTGGCAGCTATCTCTTGCCCTGCCAGTACACTTTACACCTAATCTCAGCCTATTACCATCTCGTCTAGCTTCTAATACCTTTTATTGTCTCTTTTACTTCTTTTGTTTCTTTTATTCTTTTGTCCGATCGCAGCCCTGCCTCCGATCTATCATCTTTTCTTCCCAGTTTTGAAGAAGGGTTCGACCCGAAACGTCAACTCAAATTTCTCTCCACGGATGTTGCCTGACCTGCTGAGTTTTTCCAGCATTTTTTGTTGTTATTTCAGTATAGGAAGTAATTTAATACTCACAATGCAATTCCCCCTTCCACCAACAACTATCAATTTAATTCAGTCAAGCATTAAATTTTCTTCGGTTCACTGAGTTGAAAATGTAAACAATTTTGAATGGAAAGACCTCATTTCTGAACTTAAAACAATCCTCAGATGAGTATCCGAGACTGCAGCAATGCAAATTTTCATTCTTCTCATAGCCCTGTAATTCTTACGATCTCTCTGGGTGAGCTTGTCAGTTTAGTTAGACCTCCTACGCACTCTATAAATTTACTTTTCAATGTTTGTTATATTCGGAGAGTACGGGTGATCCTGCGTGCGCGCTCAAATTAAAAATGAGCTCCTTTGTGGCTAGCCTCACTGCCTGCCGCAGTTGGTAGTATAACTTGCGCCTCCCGATTGTGCACTACACGCCACAGATACTGCTCAGACTGGTAGCTTCTGGATAAGTGCAACCTGAAAGTCTGAGAGAGGAGAAAGGCAATGAAAAAAGGGGAGCGGAGTACATAAATAAATTGGTACATCACATTTAAAACACAAGTATTCCCCATGCACCAAGCAATGGAGCTAAATGCGAGATAAGGGCAATCTTTCTTTCCACCTCAGATGGTAAAAGGGAGATGAATAGAGTTTTGATATAAATGAATTATGAACTTCTGACGTTTACAAATTACTTTGCTTGTACGGAAATTTCTGCTACGAACTAGAATCAAACGCCTACAATCAATTATTTTCAATTTGTTCTAGGTTATTAGTAATCAAGTTGGCTCAAGGCTCCCAATTATTACACTGTGTATGATTATTCAGTTTCTGTAGATTTATAATGAGATAATTGTGCATCGCAATAAATTTGAAACATTTTATTTGATGTGTTAGAAGATGAAGAACTTTATAAATGGATCTGACGTTTGTTTTAATTTTTAAGTGACCTGATAAAACTTAAACATTTTTTCCCCATCTTTGCCCATCCAAACTGATTGGAAATTACATGTTTCAGTGGCAGGCTTAAAATTGAAGTATGTTAAAAATGAGATTAACTCGTGAACTGTGCCTAAATTTTCAGAGAATCATGTGTTTAGGTTGTCAGATTTTCAGAACTGGTTTACGTCCCAAAAACCACTATAATAACTCATAGTTTTCGTTTATGATGTGCAAATAAATGTTAAGTTACATTGCCCCATATTTGCCAGGTTAAAAATAATTTTAACATTTTAAATATACATTTTTGTCAGTGTAAACTCTCTCTGTTTTTATCCCTAGCAATTACATTACAGGCCTTCACCAGGAACTGTGCAAAAGTGGGCCAAAAATTACTCTGCCTCTGATTTTTACTTTCTGTCAGGATGTGTCTGAAATTGCTCAGTATTTTTCCTTAGCAATGCGCTAAAGATCAAGAACTCGGTGGGAATTGAATCTTCATATAATCACTCTGATACCATATGTTGATGCTCCAGTGCACTGTGCAAATGCATCATTAGTTGCTGAATGTTTTTAATATTTCTCTGATAAGGTGTTTGGAAATTTCACTGACTTGTAAACTGCATTGTTAGTTTCTGGTTCATTGACTAGTAGGAACAAACAGTGTTGGGTGGATTATTTCAGATTTCTCAGCATTTGCTGTTTATTTTTTATTTGTACAGCATGCAGTGGATGTTACTCTGACAAAAATGGAATATTTTTTCAGTGCTTTCTTATCTTTTTCTTTCTGTACCTCTTAGTTTAAATCAGTTTCAATACGTCAAACTCAAAATGGAAATTATTTATTCATTACAAATAGGCTAGAGAGACAAAGGGGCTGCAATATTCCTTTGACGGGGCAAACAATCCTTAATATACAAATATTTTGATTGCAAAATTTTTCAAGATTGAATGTACCACTAGAAACAATCATAGTGCTCCTGTCCTGATCAGAAGTGGGTTGATTGAACTAATGGTGCTTTGATCCAAGTATTATCAGGTTATGTAAAGTGCAAATATTGTGCATTTACAATTCGCACAAAGCACCGAATGTTGCCTATCTTCAAAGTATAAGTATAAAAATCCCCCACCTTTCATATATCAACAGTATTGCTTTGTTTGGCCATGAGATGCAATGATAGAACACAGCTCTAGGCATGCATTTACATAAATCCTGCAAGAACTGTATTCTGTTTCTTGGCTCAGAAATAAGACTGCTATCTCGAACCCCTGCTGCCACTTCATTCCAGTGACTGACTGACACTGCTATTTCTCTCCCACCCCACCCCACCTTGTGGGCTCCCAGCTGCATTGCTGCTGGTGTAGATGCCTGCCCACTTCATGTAAATGCCCCTGAGGACAGTGAATGGAAGTCAATTCTTACAGCAGCGGTGAAGTGAGTCACAGATCTCTCTCTTTAAAAAGTATGGGCCTAAAAATCTGTGAACCACTTCTCCGCTGCTGTAGGAGCCGAATGAAGATGCTCCTTTCAAAAATAATTGCCATTTCCAAAGAAGGCTGGTATCCCAAGTTCTGCAAGGAAGTTTTCAAAGCATCTCATCTGACTGGTTCATATGTGTAAGTCTTTGTGAACTGGCTCTAAACAGCTGTGTTTGAACACATTCAATATCTCATTAATTCTGCTGCTTCAGTAGATAGATTTATCTGTGAGGAAACCTCTTTGGTAGTTTACTCTGTTATGAAGAATTTCTGGTGTGGCTAATATTATTTGTCTTCCAAAGTGACCTGAGACATAATGGAATTACTACGGCCCGGATTTTGCTCTACTCATTAACAGCAAGGCTGTTGGCGCATGGTAAATCTGACAGCAACTTCTGGCATCTGCACATGCGCAGTTAAACCCAGAAATCCAGAAGTTGCTGTCAGAGATACCCTGCTCCACCACAGGGTGCGCTGTTGCAGTCCTCGCCGATAGGCTCGGTACTGAAATCACTCTAATGGCGTGAACTTGAGATACTTACCCACTAGTTCCGCACTAAAAACAGCCGAAAATGTTAGGGCTTGTGCGTTCAGGAGTAAGTATGTTTTTAATGGTGTAATAAGTGATAATTACTGCTGAACAACCTCACTGGCCCTTAAAAATTAATTTTACAAGTGTGGTGTCTCATTCCCTCAGAAGAAAATTAATATTGCAGATTTTAAATAAAAATATTTTTTTAAACATCTTCTGTTTGTCTCTCTTATCTCTCTCCCTTAATCCCATCTGTATTTCCCAATCTATATTTTGCTTTCTCTACATCATTTAAATGTAATTTATATTTTCTGTTTTATACTTCCTGGTTTGAACTCTGGGACCGCGATTTCCCCTACCTCGACGGGTCCGGTGCGGCTGGGGTCGGTGGCGGGTTGCGACCCCGCTGCTGGCTCCAGCCAGCTATCCAAAGTGATTTTACATTGATGGGGCTTGTTAAGCCCGCCCAGCGCATTTGCCTGCCAATTGAAGGAAGCGGGTCTGATGATGTCACTTGATGCCGGGTCATCAGCCAGTTTCCTAAAAGGGACCATGCGCAAATTGATTTTGAAAGTTGTGCTACGGTGCATTGAGGTGCTGCAAACACTGACGAGCACTGCACAGAGGTGCACAGCTGCACCCAGGCTCTCCCATGACTCCCTTCATATGCTTATGGAGGGAGTCACAGCATGCAGGGAGGTCCTCTTCCCTTCCCATGGATGGAAGAGGCCTCCCCAGGAGATTAACGCAACCTGGTTGCACATTGCACAGGATGACACAAGCAAGGATGTCATCAGGAGGACCAGGCTGCAGTGGCTCAAACCTTTCAATGATCTCAGGAGATCATGAAACGGTACTGCAAAGCCACACTCAACCTCATCCTGCTGTGCCACTCATTACATCTCCATCACTCTGTCTTCCCTACCCTACTCCTGCACATCCTTACTCACACCAACTTACCTTGTGCCTCCACCCATCCCTCTCTACCTGCATTATCACTTCCCCATCTCACTTGCCACCCCTCACACTTGCCCTCATCCTGTCCAATCATACCAACTAACAACACACAAGGGTAGGCACTTGTGTGCTTTAGCCAATGTTCATGTGAAGTTTCTGTTAATGTGCTGTCAAGCATTGAAATCTTTATTTTCAACACATTGCGTTCTTGGACAGATTTGTGTGCACCTTTGGAAATGGCTTAGTGAGTAGCAGTGAATGGTGAGACATAACGGTACCCCCGCAATGGTGATGAGTGTGAAAGGAATAGCTTGGGCATTGTAGGAATGCTTTATGGTGTTGGTGTGGAGTGGTGCCAACCTGGCGTATCATGTGGCAGCCAGGGTGTACAGCATCAAGTGAAGTAAATCTGGCTATAGTGAGGCCATCCCTGGCCTCCCGGGCAGCAATGTGCTCGGGTGCTGATGCCCTGTGTCCTGTGCAGCATTCAGTTGATTGCAGAGAAGGTTGGGGCTGATCGTGGTGGGATTCGGAGGATCAAGCTGAGATAGTTTCAAGGGCACCGATGCGATGTAATAGATGTCAGGTAAAGTTGAGATGACAGAAGCGATCTGTCAATGGTGAGAGAGGTTGTTCCAATAAGGTGACACTGATACAGTTTACTCCAAACACTTGCAACCTGCATAAAGCTCAATCTGTCTTCCAAATGCAGTAAGCAACAGCTTCTGACCTTGGAAAGTGAACAGCTGTGAGATGGGAGCTTTTATAGCACATTTGCAGCTGTCAAGTAAAGAGATGATTTCATAGTCACGCAACTCCCGACCTCCTTACCTGACGTGATCCCCGAGCAGCATGGAGCCCGTGGGCGACCTCGTAAAATTTAACAGTGATCTCAAAATAGTTTTTAAGTGGCTGTTAACAAGCTTAATCACCTAAATTGCCTCCTCCGCTGCTTGGTGTCGGGTCTGTTCAGCGACGACAGAACCAACATCTGGAAAACTAGCGTGGCGGCGGGTTGACCGGGTTCCCTACCTGCTGTCAATTTTTTCCCCCACCCGACCCACCACCAAACGCGCCCACTGACCCCCTAAAAAATTTCCCCCCCGAGTGTCTCAATGAGAATAATTCAATTTGATTGGTTGAAGAGCCACTGCTGTTGCTTGCCCTGTTCACAGATGCCATAGATACCCTGTAGAGGACGCCACGCTGGAAAAGGAGCCTGATTAGTGGAAATCTCTGCTGACAAGCCCGCAAAAACTCCGTAGACAGTTGTCAGTGAGGTTCCTTCAGAGTAGGATCAAACATATGCTTATCAACATCAGAGTGAAGGCTGTAATTCCACTCTTGCCTCTGAGTCACTGAGAGCAAAATCCGGGCCAATATATTATCTGATACCAATAAAGGGGTTCATTGTTTGCCTGGGGCACTCCATTACAGACTACTTCATGCATAAGGTCACATTTTTGTTCATAGGGAGTGAAGACTTAGCTAGGAAGTGGAATTTTGGCACTCCTGGCTAGCTCCCCATCTTCCACCCTCCGTAAACTTGAGGTCATCCAAAACTCTGTTGCCTGTTTCCTAACTCGCACTAATTCCTGCTTATCTAATCACCCCTGTGCTCGCTGACCTACATTGGCTCCTGGTTAAGCAACACCTTGATTTTTAAATTCTTATCCTTGTTTTCAAATCCCTCCATGGCCTCACCCCTCCCTATCACTGTAACCTCCTCCAGCCCTACAACCCTCCGAGATATCAGCGCTCCTCCAATTCTGGCCTTTTGCGCACCCCAATTTTAATCGTTCCAGCATTGGCAGCCATGCCTTCAGCTGCCAAGGCCCTAAGCTCTGGAATTCCCTCCCTGAACCTCTCCGTCTCTCTACCTGTTTTTCCTCCTTTTAAGACGCTCCTTAAAACCTACCTCTTTGACCAAACTTTTTGTCATCTACCCTAATATCTTTATGTGGCTTGGTGTCAAACTTTGTTTGATAACGCTCCCGTGAAGCGCCTTAGGATGTTTTACTATGTTGAAGGCGCTATGTAAATAAAAGTTGTTATTGCATATGAGAAAAAGTATCTGGAGTGAGCTCTAATTGTAACAGTTACTACAAGCCATGAACAGTGCATACATTTCAATTCAAATACGGTAACTTCCAAATTACTCGTTAACAAAATTATATTTGATAACTAAACAAGTTTTTATTCAGAAATGTATCTGCTAAACTGAAGTGAGCATTGCAGTTTTATCATTAAATTGTTGTGGTGCATTGTCAAAGGTTAGAGTAATTATAAAAATTATATTAACTTTCAGAACACAGAACATCAAAAATACTACTATGTTAATTAAAATGATTACAAACCTATTTCTACAGAAGTAATAACAGCAAAAACCATATTTACTCTCTGCAGGGAATTAAGAAGTTTTCTCCAGAACTATATAAAAATTTTGAAGATCATTATTTTGGTGATGAGATTGTGACTTGCCTACAACTCTGCTCCATGCTCAAGAGAAAACAACCAAATGGCTACTATCACTGTGAGACATCGGTTGCTGTGGGTAAGTGTATATTCATGTATTCAGCTAACACGGAAGTCTAAATTTATTTACTATCTACTAGGTAATCCCTTCTGCTGTTGCACAAGGTTGTCAAGACCAAATGTAACCTTCAGGTGAATCGGGGTTAGAGGCTGAGATAATTGGACCAAGGTGCACAGACATAATTCAGCCCCAATTTTGGAGTCATAAATTCTGTCGTTATGTTTATATTTTCATTGTCCACAATGCAAACTGCCTATGTAAATTTGCCACATGGTAATTACACCCCCTTTCTCTTTCTCCTTCTCACTCAACTCCGCTTTCTCAACTCTTCTTTCTTTCAGCCTCATTCTTTCTCTCACACTCAACCCCTCCTCTCTCTCAACCCCCCCCTCTCTCTCTCTCTCTCTCTCTCTCAAGTGGGAATCATGCTAGGGGTCTGACATGCATACCTAATGATTTAGAGAGTCAGCCAGGGGCAAAACATGTCTGATATGCAAGAGGCTATGCCAGACCAAGCAAAAGATTGGGCTGAGATGATTTTCAAAGATCTAAGTCCAAATTAATGAGGCATGAGACGAGTACCTGCCAGCAAATAATGAACAAACAGAGCAGGATCAAACATATGCTTATCAACATCAGAGTGAAGGCTGTAATTCCACTCTTGCCTCTGAGTCAGAAGGTCGTGGGTTCACCCAACTCCAGAGATTTGAGCGCATAATCTCGGCTGGCACTCCAGTGCATTGCAGTATTGAGGGAGTGCAGCACTGTTGGAGGTGTACTGTCTTTTGGATGAGACGTTAAACCAAGTCTGCCCACTCAGCAGTAGGTAAATGATCCCATGGCGCTATTCGAAGAAGAACAACAGGTGAGTTATCCTGAACATTTATCTCTCTACCAACACCTAAAACAGATGATCTGGTCATTATTTTCATTGCTGTTTGCAAGACTTTGCTGTGTGCAAATTGGCTGCTGCGTTTTCATGCATTACAATGGTGACTGCACGTTAAATGTACTTTATTTGCTGTAAAGCGCTTTGGGACAACCTGAGGTTATTTCCAAATTCAAAAAGGTTAATTCTTCAGGGAAGGAGTTTTTAATTTAAATACAGCTTTTTAAAAAATAATCAGCAGCCATTTTTAGCTCTTGTGCTGTTAAGGAAATGGGTATGTGTGGATGCTGTTTAAATATCTCTTTATTTTGCTTTTGATTCATCATGCAAGTGTTAGGAAACAGTAATAGTTTCAATTGCACATAATTATCAAACAAAACCATTTATTTTTTATTAATATGGTCTCCAATGTATTGCAAATAAATTTTAGGTATACATTACAAGATTCCTTATGTTGTAATAAGTGTACTCATTCTAAAGAAGTGAGACAGCCACGTTAGGCTGAAAGGATAGCATTTGACTGGCAAAATAACCTTATTCAAGCTCTGCTATGTTATGAACGAAGCAGGAAGTTGCACTGTTGCTGGCGATGGATTTACTTGGCAGCATGCAGCCCAGGACCACTGCTGTTGTTCCTTTGTACTGCACAGTGGTTTCCTTGTAGAAAGATGGTGAGCGAAATTTGGCAGGCTGCTGTGATAAATTCATAACAGCAGCCCACTAGAGGGGAAGTGAGCTGACAGGACTTGTTACTGTCTGACTAAAGCGTTCTTGTTAGTCCAACCTTTGGACTAACCAAGGCCTTGTACAAAGATAGCATAGTATTTAAGAATCGTCTTAAGGTTGGAGAGGCAATTTGGAAAGGTGACAAGGTTTATGGAGAGTATGGGGCCTAGGTAGCTTAAAGTACAGCTGCCGATGGTGGGGCCAAGGAAGGGGGATTTAAACAAGAGCCAATTTTGGGTGGTGGGTGGGGTTGTAGTTCAGGAAGAGGTTACAGAGATGGGAAGGGGCAAAGCCTTTAAGAAATTTTAGACATAAAGATGAGCATTTTAAATTTGAGGCATTGGAGGACCAGAGATGAATAGATGTCAGCAAGGACAGGGTGTTGGGCAAGTGGGACTTCGTGTTGGATAGGGCACAGGCAGCAGAGTTTCGGATGAGTTTATGGAGGGTGAAGGATGCAAGTCTGTCCAGGAGAGCATTTGAGTAATAGAATCTGACGGTGATAAAGGTATGGGTGAGAGTTTCAGGAGCAGGTGGGCTGAGGAAATGGCGGCAGCCGGCACTGTCACTGAGATGGAATTAATGATGGAGGGTATGGGGTCAAAAGCTCAGCTTGGGGTCAAATAGGATGCTGAGGTTGGAAACAGTCTGGTTCAGCCTGAGACGGAGGCCGTGGAAGGGGGAATTGAGTCAGTGGCAAGTATATGGAGTTTGTGCCGCGTGCATTTTGGTGTTGTCAGTGCTTGCTGTGATTTCCAGTGTGCTGGTGAGGCTCCTAGTGTGAAGTTGGAAAATTCCCCCGAACACAAGTGCCTTATGTCCGATTGGGTCTATGCGGTCTTCTGCTTATAAATAATGTTAGTTTTTTTTAATTTTAAAAGAATTGTTTAATGAAAATTTGAATAAATAGAACACTTGCTTGTCAGTGAGGAGGAATGCGACAATTGTGAGCTGTAATTTGCAATTTATGCAGATTTGTGACATTGGGGATTACAGGCAATGAGGGGCTTTGCATGTAACTCACAAGAGTATCTGTTTTGTTCTTTTTGAGGATTTTTAAGTTCATTTGAGTGTATCGTAGTTGGTGTCCTTTATTTGCTTTTTCACAACATTTGTGTGGAAGCCAGATGTTTGGTCATGTGGTGCATCTTGTGATTATTGAAGGTAGCCACATGAGCAAATGGTATTGCATGGCTGCTGAGGTGTTGGGGAGGGAAAGCTGAGATTGTGCCTGAGTGCTTTATTAATTGAACAGAAGCCATTGTTTCTTGAGAGTAATTGTTGAGAAGCTTTGGAACAGTCAGGCCACTTTCAAGGGGTTTATGTACTATGAGTGTGAAGCTTGAGCAGTTTGTAATTGTTATCTGAAGTCTGAAAATTAGGTTTCAGCCACTAACTCACTCTGTGTATCTGCTATTTTTGTTTATGATTGCAAACCATTGCTTTAAAAAAAAATTTGTCTTGAGTCTTTTTATTGCTAATATATTTCATATCTGGTGTGAATGTGATATGAGAATGAGCCCCTTGTTATGGTGACAATACAGAATTAGCAAGTTTTACTGCTGGTAATTGGACTATTCAGTATAAATTCAAATTTGAATTTATTAATGTGTTGAAGCAATTATCATTGTTGATCTGTGACTTATAAGGTTTAAAATGTGAATTATAATGGATTTATGACATTGGTTATCTCCAAACATAGAAAAATTGTTCACTTGTGGCACAAAGGGTTAGACCCTAACTTTTCACCTTTGGAACCTGGGTTTAAATTCTTCTCATGCTGAGTGATGAAAGACTCCTCACTCCTACATATTTCAGTAGCAGGAAATGTCACATAATGTTCCTAAACCAGAAAAATCCAAGTTTGATTCTTGGTCTTTGCAAAGTCAGCTGATCTCAGCTGGGGCAACAGTTGGGGTGCTAAAACTGGCCTTATCATCTTTAGGTTAGAGAGAGCAAACATCAGCCAGGTTTTCCAATCCTTTTCACTATCCATAGGCTTCTGCTGGAACGTATGTGTGTGGATATCGGATAAGAATAGGGTTGAACTTGGCCGAGCTTCTGTTCTTGGTCTAGTCGTCTGCTAACACTCACTGGCTAGGGTCATGTATGAACAGGGGCCACTTGGTTGATGCTTCAGAGGCTGCCAGTACCAGTGTAGCCAAATCTAACCAAAAACCAAGTGGCCCCTTGGAAAAGGGAAGTTGCTAGACAATTTTTTTAATTTGTGTGGGCAGTGCTGGCAAGGCTGTATTTATTGCCCATCCTTATTTGCCTTGAGAGCATTAACAGTTGAGCACATCGTGTGGAATTGAGGTCACGTGTAGGCCAAACCAGATAAGGGGGGCAGGTTCCCTTCCCTGAAGTACACTAGTGAACCAGTGGGGTCTTTACAAGATTCAGCAGATTTCATGGTCATTTTCTGGTGCTAGCCCACAAATTTCAGATATATTGGCCCGGATTTTCTGCCAGCTGTCGGGCGGGTTTTCAGGCGGGCGAGGCCCGAAAATCGCAGAAATGGTGGGGGTTGCGACCCCCCCCCCCCCCCCCGCCTGATTCCCCACCCCGTCCGAATTTCGGACCACCGTTTCTCTGTGACCCGAATCAGTCCTGCCCGCCGCTGGCGGGACTGGCCGTCGGGACCCTGATCACCAATTATTGGCATGTTTAATGCCATTTTCAGGGGCCGTTGCGATTTTGTGGGGTTCCCCACGCTAAACACGCCTGCGGGGAACCCCGCTGATGAAACCTGGCGTGAAGCTTGCCGGCTTGCTTGCTGTCAGCTGCAGGTCATTCGGGAAAGCTGCGATTTAATCGGAGAGCATTTGTATGGAGAAGGACCTTGTTGCTGCAGGCTTGGGGCTACTTCTTCAAGGCTTAGGCACAGCTGTGGAAGGTTGGAGCCTCACACACGTCTCCAATGTGATCTCCTGGGAAGCCCCTCTCGCCACCCTCACTCAGCGCTTCCTCAGTGGAGGCATCTACGAGAAGCATGGGACGCCTTTTTTTCTTCCCTTCTTGCCATTAGAGGATCTCCAGCAGCAGAGGTGGCAGCAGCAGAACCAGGAACAGCAGGATGAGCACCAGGAGCACCAGGCTGCTGCTCACTCACCTGAAGCTGCACAGGCCAGAAGGGGCCAGTGCTTGGAAGTGGCTTGAGAGCACCTTGCTGCGCTTTAGGGGGCCACAGGGACCCGTTTCTGCACTGGCAGTCCTACTCAAGGACTTCCATGAAGGTCTGGTTTCTCTGTTCAATAGATGGCCAACGCTCCTCAAGAGATGTCATTCTCTTATGAGCACTCACCATGTTTTCCGTACCCTGGCGAGTTATCTCCTCCATGGAGGCTGCCAACCTCTCCATGGTGATGTGTTCATGCGCCAATGACTCCACAAAGGCTCTGCTCATGGTCGCTATGGACTCCTCCATTTGCTCCACACTCGCAGCGACCCTGGAGACAAAACCTGCCAGAGACTCCTGCATCTGTGCATGGAGATCCATCACCTCTTCTCTTGCGGATGGACCCAGAGGCAGAGGGTCGACATGCAGCGCAGCTGAGCTGGCAGAGTCCTGCGCCCTCCGACGAGGACTCTCCACTGCTGTCCCTGTCTCCAGAATCTGCTGAGGCTCACTTGTGAGCTGTGAAACACCAGGTGACAACACTACTCTATGTTCCGAAGGTCCCCCGAGGTGTGAGTGTCTGCGCTGGTGCTGGGTGCGCTTACTTCTGCTGACGCTGTGCCCTCCGAGGTTGGAGCTTCCTCTGAGGAGTCTGGCTGCACAGCCTCTTCCTCCTCCACAGTGGGGACGGGGGCTCTGGATGGTCCTGTGGGGGAGTAGAGGAAGGAGTTAGAGATGTGATGCCAAGGTTACATGCACATTCGAGTTGACATCTGCTGACACCTGCATCCATGCAGCCTTGGTCTCAGTGGGAGGCCTCTTCCTGCCTGACCTAGGGAAGAGGACGTCCCTGTGGGCCCTAACCCCATCCAATAATGCCTGCAGTGAAGCTTCGTCGAATTTGGAGGCAGCTCGGGGTCTGGCACTGGCCACAGCTGCTGCAGGCTCCTCTGCCATCCTGTATGGTTCGTTTGGAAGCCAACAGAGGAAGCAATGCTTGCTGTGGACCTTGAAAGCACCACGAATGAGGACATCATACTGTGGGGCTTTCTGACTAGAAATGGACAATTAGCAAGGCTGTCCACACGCTAGAAATTAATTGGCCACTTGAGGGAAAATTGCGTGCAGCTGGCTGACATTTTTTTGTGGGTCAGAACCCCACATTCGGGGAATCCGACCATTTCCCACACAATCCACAAAATCGGGCCCATTGAATTCAATATTGCGGGGATTTGAACTCTCAACTTCTAGTCCAGTACCAATTAAAGATTAATTTCCAGGACACCCCTGCAAGCAACCTAGGAGAAAAATCATAGAGCATTTTCTTCTCTTGTTCCACTACGACCGGACTCTCGGCAAACAGCAGTGCTGCAACGCGCCCAGGGTGCAACGTGGCTCTGGCACACGCGTGCTTTAACTGGTAAACCGTGCAATGGATAAAGTGGTTTAAGCTGCCATTATTAACTGACTGCCATGCAGATTAATGTGTCAAATGACCGATGGCAGGATGATGGGGCGGGGGTTGGAAGTGGGAGGTCATGCGACAAAACTTCCCAGAGTATAATCCAACCAGAGTTGGCAACCCTAATTTACAAGCTTCTAAAAACGAAGCTTGATGCAACCTAATCACTACTTCTTAGATTTACCTCATTCTCTCTTACTTTATTCAGCTTTGGCGCTGTCCTTCAAAAGCTTTCTCAATAAAAATTAAAGTGTATCTCACCAAAATTTAATTGTGCGCCACTGCTCTGTAGGATAGTAATCAAAAGGGTGTTGACTCCATCTACTGGTACAAAGTTAGTAAGACGCCAACTTTTTTTTTGTAATTAAGATACAGTTCATACTTCCAGGGCTTTGTCAATTTGTATACACATATGATGTACTTACATTTTATATTTTCATCCAAATTGTTTTAAATGCATCACTTGACATGCATTCGTTTCTATTCTTAGTTAGCCCATCTTCTTGCTCCTGTGGTATCGGATCCAACATGTTAATGTTCTGCTACTGCAATTGTTCTGAATGCGGATCAGTTTTAGCCTTTCCAACTGTCAGGTCTGGACTCTCCCCAGTGTGCAAGTGGGTAGAAAGCTTTAGCGAAGAATTTGGAAAAAATTGATATGGAACAAGTCATCTTCTGAAACAAATGTTTTTTCAAGTTAACTGAAAATTGTCCTGAGAGTGGAAAAGGCTGAAGCAGTGAGTTAGAACATTATCCTTGCATCTCTGGAAATTGGGTTCAAAACATTTGAGATCGAATTATCCTCTCCACCAGCTGCAAAGATCCTACATGGAATGAATTCAGGTCGTGTCAGCTCAATTCATAGCGGGTATAGCCCACAACATCATGCTGCCCACAATTTGGCTTGAATTGGCACCATGTTCCTCAATTGCTGGCCTGTATGGAAGTTCACCAGCCATAGGGAAGATCTGCAGCCAGAAATGAAAGTCGCAATGGCAACTTTCAAACTTTTTTTCTAGAGTCTTGCATGTGTGTCCATTTATTTGTTAATATTGTGTATAGTTCCTATAATTTATTTTCAATACTGATTGCTGCATATTCATCTTTGAATTCCCTATGAATGGAGAATTTTAAAATCCAGACAAGCTCCCTAGAGTAGGCCGTTCAGCCCCTCGAACCTATTCTGCCATTCAATCGGATCATGGCTGATCTGAACCTCAACTCCCATTTACCCGTCTTTGTTCCATATCCCTTGATACCCTTATCCAACAAAAATCTATCAATCGCAGTCTTGAAAATTTCAATTGGCCCAGCATCCACTGCCTTTTGGGGGAGTGTGTTCCAGATTCCCACTACCTTTTGTGTGGAAAAGTGCTTCCTGATTTCACTGCTAAATGGCCTAACTCTAGTTTTAAGATTATGCTCTCTTGTTCTGAATTCTCCCACCAGAGGAAATTGTTTCTCTGTATCTACCCTTTTGAATTCTTTTGTCATTTTAAAGACCTTGATTAGATCACCGCTCGACCTTCTAAACTCAAGGGAATACAAGCAAGGTTTATGCAACCTATTACCATAATTTAACCCTTTAAGCCATTCCAGTGAATCGGCGCTGTACCCCCTCCAAGGCCAATATATCTTTCCTGACGTTTGGTGCCCAAAACTGAGCACAGTACTCCAGATGGGGTCTGACCAAAGTCCTGTACAGTTAAAGCTTCACTTCCTCAAGTTTAAATTACAACCCCTTGAGCTAAATGCCAACATTCCATTAGTCTTTGATTACTTTTTGTAACTGCATTAGCTTTTGGTGATTTTGTGTACATGGACACCTAAATTCCTTTGCTCCTCCACAGCTCCTAGTCTCTCACCATTAAGAAATATTCCGGTTTGCTTTTCTCAGATCCAAAGTGAACTCCATCTACCAAAGTTTTACCCACTCACTTAGTCTGTCTATGTCCCTTTGTAAGTTCCTGCTCCCAGCCACACAACTTACTATGCCTCCTAATTTGGTGTCATCTGCAAACTTGGATATACAGTACAACACTATTCCTTCACCCAAGTCATTAATATATATAGTAAAAAGCTGAGGCCCTGGTACAGATTCCTGGGGAACATGACTTGTCACACCCCACCAATCAGAGAATGAACTTTTATCTCTACTCTCTGTTTCCTACCTCCCAACCAATTACAGACCTATGTTATAAGGTTACCTCCAATTCTACGAACCTCTAATTTTTGCGAATAATCTCATGGTCGGAACCTTATCAATTGCCTTCTGGCAGTCCATATAGACAACATCCATAGACACTCCCCTATCCACCATTTTAGTGACCTCCTCAAAAAAAAAAACAACTAGATTAGTCAGACATGACCTACCCTTCACAAATCCACGCTGACTTTCTTTGATCAGCTGAGACTTATCCAGATGCTCTCACTCTGTCTCTGGTGATAGATTCTTATAACTTCCCCACAAGTGGCATTAAACTGACAGATCTGTGGTTAACTAGTTTCTCACTCCATTCTTAAAAAATGCAGTGACTTTCACAATTTTCAGGTCAAAGGCACAATTCCTGAATCTAGGGAGCTTTGAAAAATTATGACAGATGCATCTTGATTCCCCACCTATTTCTTTTAATATTCTGGGGTGGAAACCATCCGGTTCTGAAGATTTGTCTATCCCAAGTCCCATTATTTCCTCCAATACCATCTTTTAACTTGTATTTAATTCACATTCATTCCCTTGAGTTAATTTTTAGATTCCCTTGTTCTGTTAGTATTTTGTCCTCTTCCTCCACTGTGAAAACGGATACTTGGTACTCATTTAACAAGTCTGCCACTTCCTTATTAACCATTATAGTCTTACCTTTCTCTTAATATATTTATAAAAAGCTTTTGTTGTTAGCTGTAATATCCCTTGCAAGTTGCTTAACTATACAAGTGAAGCCTTTGCCTGTTGGAGGTATGTACTGGTTTTGTATCGTACCAAATATTTCTTGGAATATTCCCACTGTTTGTCTGTTGGTTTACCCATTAACAGTTCCGTCCAGTTTACTGCAGTTAATTCATTTCTCGCCCCTTTGAAGTTTGCCTTATTTAAATTTAAAACCTTGGTTTATGACTCTCCTTTCTCCCTCTTAAACCTCTTAAACCTAATATCAAATTGAATCATATTATGGTCACTGTTTGCAAGATGCTCCTTTACAGTTAGATTGTTAACTAATTCTGGTTCATTACTCATCACTAATCCAGTATGACCTGTTCCCTTGTTGCTTCTAAAACATTGATCTAGAAAACTGTCCTGAATACATTCTAGAAATTCATTGCCTTCAATACTTGAGCTGTTCTGCTTCTCCCAGTCTATGTGAAAATTAAAATCTCCCATTATAATAACATTGCTTTTGCTGCATGCTTCCCTGATCTCCGTATTTGTACATCTATCTCGTCGCCCCCTCCCATTACATCACTACTATCTTCTCAACTCCATGCACCCTGGCACCCAGAAGAGCAGATATAGGACATTGCACAATGGACTCCCACAGGGTTCTGTCCTGGCACCCATATTATTCAATGTTTACACCAGTGACCTGCCCGAAACAGAGTTCCGCAAGTTTGTATACGCTGGTGACATTGCCTTGGCCACGCAAAACATGAATCTGTCCATCAGCGAAGAGAATGCAACCGCTACACCAGCAAAGACATGCCGATCCAGGCCGACTTGAACAACCTACCACCAACCCGTCTCCAATCTAGAAGGCCATTTTGGACCGTTGCCAAAGCCCTTCAGCGATCTCCCTTCAGCCTTGATGACCGATGGCGAAATGCTTGGAAGAACTGTGACAGACTGAATGGATCCCTTATAGAGGACCCCACAGTACAACCTGAAGGATCAAACCTTCCTCGCAAATTATGGACAAGCATCAACTGCCTCAGAACCGGTCATGGTAGATGCTGCCACCTTCTCCATAGATGGAAGATTAAAGCATCCCCATCATGCGACTGTGGAGCTCCTGATCAGACCCTGAAGCACATCATTGAGCACTGCCCTTGGAGGAAATTTGCAGGGAGCCTACAAGATATCCATGCTGTTACACTGGAAACTTTGGCCTGGATACCTGACTTAGGTATTGACATTTGATTTGCTTTGCTACTACCATATGAAAGAAGACGACGACTTCTATCAGGAGGTCTGTAGGCAACTCCTACCAGCAGACAACTACTACCAAAGTCTTGCATCCTATTCTGTTCCTTAACTCTACCCATACTGTTTCTACTGCCCCATCACCCTTACTGATAGCTCTTCTTTCTACGGTGGTAATTGTGTCTTAGAAATATTGATACTCGCCCTCCTTTTCCAATTTCCATGTCCTTTATAAAGTTCCGATAGCCTGGAATATTTAGCTCCCAATCATGCTCAGGTTGTAGTCAGGTTTCTGTAATGGCTACTGTATCATACCCTTTAAGCTGAATTTCTGCTTTTAACTCGTTTGCTTTATTTCTTATGCTGTGTGCATTTGTGTACAGAACTCTTATGTGGGTAACGGTCGCCAGCCTGCCCATATGTCCTGCTGGTGTTTTTCACAAACTTTTTGACTTAGTGTGGATTTTCCCCTCCCACATCCCTAACTAGTTTAAATCTTTCTCCGCTGTCCTGTTTACCCTTTCCACAAGGACATGAATGCTCCTTGGGTTTAGGTAAAGACCATCCTGTCTGTACAGCCTTCCCTGGTCCTAAAAGTGGTCCCAATGTCCCAGGAATCTGAACCCTTGCTTCTCTGCCATTCTTCCAGCCATATGTTGACAATCCTAATCTTTCTGTGCCAGTCTGGTTCAGTGTGTGGCGCTGGGAGTAATCCAGAGATTACTACCCTGGAGGTTCTGCTCCTTAATCTAGGATTTAGCTCCTTGAAATCCCATTTCAGAACCTCGAACCTATGTCATTGGTTCTCACATAAACCACGAACTCTGGCTGCTCGCCCTCCCATTCCAAAACCTTTTGTATTCGTTCTGTGATGTCCCGAACCCTGGCACCTGGGAAGCAGCATACCATTCAGGACTCTGGATCTCGTCCACATAAGAAACTATCTTAACGCCTTGATGATAGAATACCCACAATAACCACTCGCCTATTCCTACTACCTGTACTGTTTCCCTTGTGGATAACCACTCGCTTCCCAGTGCCTTGTAGTTGCTAATGGTTCCCTCTTCTGTATCACCCTTTTTGTCCACACCACTGGTACCTAAACAGGTATACCTATTATTATCCCATTATCTCCTTCTCCACTTGTCTCTTAAAGTGAAACTGTTATTTAGGGATAAGCATTTGCCCATAGATATGTGGGAGTCAATTTTTAAAAAAAACTTGAATCCTTATTGCAGAAACTTTCCACAGAACCTTGCATTTATTCGTTTCAGAGGAATGCACTTAGCATAGCAGATGCTCTATGGAGTTGTTGGAGAGCATGCGGTGAAGAAGTCTGTCATTGGTCTTTGAACCCTTAACTAAGATATTTTAACATGAAACGCATTAGAAAAATAAATTAGTTGTGCTACGGACTTGCTATTTTTAAGGTAAATTTTGTACGACTCCACCAATGACATGCCTGATTTCGCTACATTTTGTAACTTGGGTTTTCAAGCGGCAGAATCAGGCCTTACAAAGACAGTGCAAGTCTTATTTTAGTATTTTTGGAAATGAAAATCAGGGTTCATACAGACTGTCTAGACTTTGCTCCACCCAAAGCACACACCTTATATCCATATAAAATAGCATTAACCTGGGCTGTCTTTGTGCATCCCATAGCAGCTGGTTACATACTGGCACTGGTTTAGCTGTAGGCTGCTTTTGACCTAGGTAGAACTAAAGAGAAGGGGAGAAAATACCACAATAGCTTGCTAAGAACAAAATGGTTAAAGACTGTACACGTCTATTCATTTTATACCTCGGTGTATGTGCATATACAAATATTGATTTAGTTAATTGACGTTCTTCAGCTTCATTGCAGAACTGTGCTTGGAAACCAACTACTTTACATGTTATCAAATGGTGCCCATTATAAATAATCTTCCATATTTTCCGATCGGAGGCTTCCCGCGTGCGGAAGCCTGCGATCTGGAAAAAATCTATGCACTTACCCGAGGCTTCCAAGGTGCATATAGTTCCGATGCTGAGCTTCTCGAGCTCCAAGTGCGCAGGGCCTACGTATCCCAGAGGCGCAGGTGGTTTGCAAGCATCCCTGGGGTCACATGGGCCATGGGGAGCCAATCAAAGACGGGAATCTCCCTTCATACACTTGACAGATAGATCTGTCAAATATATGAATGGAGAGCACCCCAAAAACACTTCAAAACATTAAATAATTTTTTTTAAATCACATTTTTAAAATTAGTTGAAATTACAATAAATTAAATATTTTAAACAAAAATTTAATTTTTTGAAAAAAATATTTTTTTTACAGGGCTAAAAATAAACCTTTTTAAAAAATATTTTTAAATGATAAATGACTGAATTTTTAATTTTTTGAAAACTTTTTTCAACTCTTCTCCTGGTGTAAGAATTCTAAAGGTTTTCTACGGACCGAGGGTCTCCAGAAAGCGGAACTCTCCGCCCGTAGAGGCCTTTCTCCAGGGCAGGCACCCGATCTGTCATGAGCATTCTTGACAGATCGGAAATGTCGGTTTTCAGTGCATGCCTGAAATCGACATTTCCGATGTCCCTACGGGTGGGTACACAGTGCCTACACACCCGTAGGGATCGGAATATCCGGGCCAATATCTAAAAACAAAGTATAAAATTTAGGGCTATGTTTTCCAACAGGCGTTTACCCATACTAGTGCCTAACACTTTAATATTTAATTTCATTGTCTGCTATTTTTAACGCAGGCATTAACTCATATTTAAAATAAACAAGTTAACACCTGCACAGAGAGACTTCGTATGGCCACGTTAAGCATTTGTATGGGAACAGCGCCAGCCGGAAAATATGCCACTAAACATGAAAAAGCTCGCAGACAAGATGCTGCAACCCTTCTAAACAGAGATGATGTTTATTACTGAGAGCGTTACATGAAGCCAAGTGTATTTTTAAAAAGCTATATTTTTCAGCAGACCAAGGGGAAGAGGAGTTATAACAACTAGAACAGTTAGTGAGCTCATTGATGAAATAATACATGCATCACAGAATGATAGGATGCAGCTTTTCCCTCCTTCCATAATCCCCTTTGCAGTGAGTACCAGACCTCAGTGGGACCATCAAGGAATGGCAGCAAATTGAGCCAAAGAACTCGCCTTTAAGGAAGGAAGATAGAATCAGATGGGGGACTTATCTGGACATTGCCATTCTGGCACATTCCCACCACAGCTCTGGCAGGCGTGCACTGGAGGAGCCAGAATTAAACCAGCAGTTGCGTATGGCAGTTCCCGGCCTTTGGGGCAGTATTTCCACAGGCTTTGTAAGTGGTTGGGCCATTACAAGTTCAGTGACGTAACAGAGGGCAGGAACTCCCAACTCTCAATTTTAAATGCAGCCCCCTTACAAAGGGGACCACTGGGGATACTTAACAGTTCTTTCCAGCGGAGAGTTCCTGACACACCCCTCCTTGGATGGTCACTGTTTTGCTGATCGCTTAAATGTTTGTATGTCAAGGGTGGACTCATCTGGGCATTTATGCTGGAATGCACTCCCCTGCAGATTGTCGACTCCTGTGTCTCTCTGTCTTAGCTTAGTATGCTTTCTGAAATTTATAAGCGACAGTTCTTTTTTTCTCGGACGCACACACATCCTCAGTTTAAAAAAAACTTAATAGAAACTTTAGTTGAATAAAGCTTTTGAAATTTGTTGCCTAACTTTTCTTCAAATAATGACAGAAGCTGGAGAAATATGTTACTGATACATCCTAGATGTTCAGACTGCACAATCTGTATTCAGCTAACGGATTCACAGCTCTGTGCAAAAGTATCAAATACAAGCCCAGATTTTTGGGAGAGGCTAATGCCTTCAAGTAAAAACATTAATGAAAGCATTAAAGAAAGAAAGACTTGCATTTATAATAGCGCCTTTCACGACCACCGGACGTCTCAAAGTGCTTTACAGCCAGTGAAGTACTTTTGAAGTGTCGTCACTGTTGTAATGTGGGAAATGTGTTAGCCAATTTGCGCACAACAAACTCCCACAAAGAGCAATGTGATAATGACCAGATAAACTCTTTTTTTTAAAATTTTGATTGAGGGATAAATATTGGCCAGGACACCAGGGATAACTCCCCTGCTCTTCTTCGAAATACTGCCATGGGATCTTTTACGTCCACCTGAGAGAGCAGATGGGGCCTCAGTTTAACGTCTCATCTGAAAGCGCAGCACACCCTCAGCACTGCACTGGAGTGTCAGCCCAGATTTATGTGCTACAAGTCCCTGGAGTGGGACTTGAACCCACAACCTTCTGACTCACAGGTGAGTGCGCTACCAACTGAGCCACAGCTGACACTGTGGACAATTCCACAAGGACAATTCAGTGGATAAATGTAATTGTGTTATTGCAAAATATGCAATTTTTTTGTTTTGTTTAAAAGATCTTGTCTTGGATATTAGAAATGTTCGTTTCTGAAGGAAAAGAAAGGCCTTTTTTTAGAAAGCATTTTGAGTAATTTGTGTGGAAAAGATAACACAGCACCTAGCAATGGAGCAGGCAACCTTTGAAAGAATTTTAATATGTTATAGGCACATAATAGTTCAAAACAGCTCAGGTTTTCTCACTAAATAATTAAAAGCCTTACGATGTTGATTTTTAAGCTCATATTTCTAATTTTTTATTGAATGAGACATATAGGGGGAGATTTTCAATGGTGGGAAACGACATTCCCGCAGTCACTGTAGCCGCCACAATCATCCTCTGGGCCTACCATGGGGCGGCCAGAGTGTCTGAGTCTATGTAAATCTGAGTCCTATAACATATATAAGACCTCATTTGCGATTTTAGGACAGTATTTGATGACGTGCGTGGCGCATGCTACGCCTAGCACCAGTTGTCTGTTGAGCTGAAGAGGAGCCCAAGAGTAAGTTATACTCTATATTTTTGCAGCTGCAGGAGGAGTAGTAGTGTACCTCTGGACTCTGCAAAACCAAACTGAGCTGCTGCTGCTCAGATCTCCCCCTCCCACCCACATGGGCCTATCTTCTTCTGATCCAGAGGCTGGCTTGTCCGCTTGATATGGCAGCGGGATGCCCCATGGCCCTCGTTTTCCGCCCCCCCAGCCCACCGGCCGAATGCTAATGAGGCCAAGTTCTTAAAACGGACAGTGCATCCTGCTGGGGGCAATTAGGCTTCCGGTGGTTGCCTGCCTGCTTGAGGTCCACACCAGGGGAAAATCTACCCTGATATGTTCTTGTGTGTGGAACATTATTATTATATGCTATAGAAATTCTTCCAGCTATACAATGAAAAAAGATCCCTGTATCTATTTAACCACAGGGATATGTTCCCATTTCCCCTTTTCTACCCTTGTTTTTAGTCACACAGGACTATGCATCATTCTTAGGCCTAAAAGATTAGGTAGACCCCGTTTTCAGAACTTCTCTCTACTGCATTTGAATCAGTTATTCTAAGGATAAGGGGTAAGCCATTTAGGACTGAGATGAGGAGGAATTTCTTCACCCAGAGAGTGGTGAACCTGTGGAATTCTCTACCACAGAAGGCAGTTGAGGCCATTTCATTAAATATATTCAAGAAGGAGTTAGATATATTTCTTAAGGCTAAAGGGATCAGGGGATATGGGGAGAAGGCAGGGACAGGGTACTGAATTTGGATGATCAGCCATGATCACATTAAATGGCGGAGCAGGCTCGAGGGGCTGAACGGCCTACTCCTGCTCCTATCTTCTATGTTTCTATTTGGAAATGTAGCGTGAGGGGCTTATCAATGTTATATTAGTTTCTGCTTTCCTCTCTCCCCATGGGGACTTCATTTGACCTAGACATTCCACTGTACCCTGATGCTGTGGCAGAAATCAAGAACTTTTCATAGGGTTAGCTTGGGTGCAAAGGCACATTAAACTTGCAGTGGCACAGTATGCTGATACTTCATCATCAAAACACCAGTCTTATTCTTGTATGATCCTACCACTTTCAGCTCTGTTGATAACATTCCAGTTAACATATGGCAGTGAAATATATAAGATTTGCATGTTCAGATAGCCTGCAAAATATATGTATTAATGAATGAATATCACACTGGAGTTTATGACATTCTTTCACATTTATGCAGGTGGATAAAGCAATAATAAAAACAGAAAATGCTGTTGTCAACATGTGTATAGAGAAAAGACAGATTAGTGTTTCAGGTGTAGACCTTTCATCAGAACTGGAGATGGGAAAATAATTGGGTTGAAGAAAAAGTGAAAGGAGGAATAGGAGAACAAAAGATAACGGTCAAGTATCGTGTGTAAGGACTCCTATCACATAGAGGAGTTAATGGATTTAATGTCAGCAAACAGGTTTATTTACAAGCCAGAGACTGGATGATATGCAACAATTAATCACTTAAAAGAACAAAGGGTGTGTAATCAGCCAGATAATGTCTACACCTGAAATAATAACTCTTCCCCTTCTTCCCCGCCCCCTTCCAGAAACCACTGGACCTGCCATATATCTTCAACACTCTCTGCTTCCAATAAAATGGGGGAGATCGCAAAGGTCTAAAGTTACTAATGTTCAGGCCAGAGGGTTGATTAGTGCCAAAGAGAAAGATGAGATACAAGACCCTGCCGACAGCACAGAGTCTAGTAGGCAGTGGCCATGAGTTAGAAAATTGGATGCTTGTCCTTACACTAACACTGCCAAGAGCACCCAATTTTCCAATGGGTGATTTGGGGGCAAAGTGTAGGGGCTATACTATCATCAAGAGAAGGCCTCATTTAAATATTGAAATGACCTGAACAAGACCCCATGCCAAATGTTGTGTGTTTGGGTGAAGCTCTGCCCAAACCACATGCCAGTCCTGGGACCTGGCCTACTGTGAAGCAAGCTTCTTAAAAGGGGAACATGGGGTTTTCGTGAAATTGCTTTTTTGAATTTTTATGTATTCTTTGTTGATTTATGTTAGTAGTCGTTGAATTTTACATTTTGGGTTTTTATCCCCTCGCTAGTACTTTGAAGCATTATTCTTGGTTGCAGCTGACTTGATGTTGCAATATGCAAAGTGGTGAATATAGCAGTGTCTTCCAAACACACTGCATTCAGATAAGGAGTAGGAATTTGTGAAGGGACAATAAATGCAAGTGCTACAATTGCCGAGGCATTTTAACGATACCAGTCAGTACTTCAGGACCTGCATCAGAGGATATGTCAGAGGAGATTACTTTCACCACCTCTATTTCACAAGATGGATGGATTTTAATTGCCAGTGGGAAACTGCCGGTGTCAGTTCGTTTCCCACTTGGCCACAGCAGCATGAGGCCACAGCGATTTTAACTGCATGGGCAGGGGAGACCTAAACTTTCCTGCTCCTCCTGGCCCCACAGCAGCTTCCTGATTTCTTCACGCTAACCTTCACCTGGCGGCAAAGTCACAGCCACTACCCCGCTCAGGCCAAAGTTAAAATTGCTGATGGGGCCCGATGACATCATTGGACCCTAAATAGCACATATGAATTAGGACCCCACTGGGTTTGGCTGGGTGGCTTAGCCACCTGTTCAGATGCGTTCATTAAAATTGGAATTGGCAGCATCCAGGCATTCTAACTGCCCATCCATCTGGTTTCCGCCAGGTACGTAGAGTTAAAATCCCCTCCAGGGTCTTTTTTTAGGAAGTGGGTGATAATGAATACGTGTGCAATTATAGCTGTTGGACCTTGCCAAGAACCGGATTGTCTACTTCTCATTAATATTTCTCACACCTTGAACATTTACAAATATGACTCTGGTGTGGTGATTCTGCAGATATTTTTGGGAATCTATTCAGCAGACAAAGTTCTTTGTTAGTTAAAACATGTAAAAAATGGCCTAAATCGTCGTTGTGTTATAATATGTTGTGTTTCTTACACGCAATATCAGTGCAGAAGACATGCAGATCTTCTGAAGGTTAAAGTTGATGATGAAGGTTAATATGCAACGCAGGTTCACTAGATTGATTTGTGGGATGAGTGGGTTGTCCTATGAGGAGAGATTGAGTAGAATGGGCCTGTATTCTCTGGCGTTTAGAAGAATAAGAGATTATCTCATTGAAATGTATAAAATTCTTGGGGCTTGGCAGGGTAGATGCTGAGAGGCTGTTTCCCCTGGCTGGAGAGTCTAAAACTAGGAGTCATAGTTTCAGGATAAATGGGTTGGCCATTTAGGACTGAGATGAGGAGAAATTTCTTCACTCAGAGGGTTGTGAATCTTTGGAATTCTCAACCCCAGAGGGCTGTGGAGGCTCAGTCGTGGAGTATATTCAAGACTGAGATCGATAGATTTTTGGGCACTAAGGGAATCGAGGGATTATGGGGATAGGGCGGGAAAGTGGAGTTGATGTAGAAGTTCGGCCTTGATCTTATTGAATGGCGGAGCAGACTCGAGGGGCCATATGGCCTACTTCTGCTCTTATTTCTTATGTTCTTATGTAAGGCTAGGCATGCATTTCTTTTGGTACCACATCTAAGGGAGGGATAATTACAAATGACCATAACAGCCCATTTGAACAGACATTTAAAAACTGCTGCAAACTCTCCCTAACCTCCTGCCATCTTCTTAACTTTGGTTTCCTGTTGTTTCTGAAAATAATTCGCTAAACCTTGCGACCTTTTAATCTCCAGATTGCACTAAATACCTGCATTAAAAAATATATATTTTTATCATTAATATTTGAATATAAACATACAGCAAACAGACATGGAGCAGAATACTTTAAATTTAATTGCATAAAATAAATAATAGTGATGCTGCTACTTAGGTTTTACTACAACAGTAGGGATAGTGTCGGCCCACCCTCTGGCCGCGGTTTTATCATTGGAGGCGGGTTGGGTGCGGGTCAGGTGGTCGGTGGGTTCTGGCCCCGCCTCCACTTTCAGCCGGTCAAAAATTGCGATTTTGAGTTAAGTAGCCTATTGAATCTCTGCGTGCGTGTTACCTGGCCCAATTAGTGGTTTCGGGTCTGCTGATGTCTGTCCATGCAGCATTGTTTCCTTTTCATCCTTTTCTGCTGGTTCTTGTTTTGGCAATTGTACCCATGGCTGCTGCAAGAGCCAAGGCCTCTCCCTGCTTTAATGATGACTCCCTCCATGCTCTTGTGGATAGAGTGAGAGGGCGCAAGGAGGTACTTTTCCCGTCATCTGGACGGAGGAAACCTCCTCAGCAAAGCAAAGCAGCCTGGCTGCAAATTGCTGAGGAGGTCAGCTTCAGATCTTTGTGTGCTCACTCCTGGGTCCAGTGCAGAAAAAGATTTAATGACCTGGTACGCTCAGTGAGTATAACATCACACTTACCTTCAATGTGCTCTCCATCTCCTCTCATCACCAGCACTCTGCATTGTCAACCTACTCCTGCACATCCCACTTTACCCTTACATCCCTTGCACCCTTAACCATCCCTCTCTCTCTATGTACAGAATCACTTCACTATTCAACTATGCTGCCCTCACACTTCCTATCAATGTGATGCAATGCCAACAACTAACAACGCACAGAGAGGGCTCTTGGTATTGGCACCTCACTCCATCTTTGTCGTCTCCTAAGCATCTATGCTATGGATTCTCTACACTCAGACCATCATTCTCACTCAAACTCCACTTGTGTCCCTCATTGCAGGAAAAGAGAGCCCACAATAAGAGGGAGAGGGCCAGGACAGGAGGAGGGCCACCTTCCATTGCCCATATGACCACTGCTGAGGAGGCTGCTCTCGAAATCATCGGAGATGATGAGGATCTGGAAGTGGGGGACGGTCAGACAGGCGCAGCAGAGCAAGCTGATGACAGAATAGATTTGCATCCCTCTCATTTACATTGCATGAGTGACTGATATGGCATCTGATGCTCATACAGATCTGCACAATTCATTGCGCATGCTACGTTAGTATCACATGTCTAACTCATGCCTTTATTCCCCCACAGGACCATTGAGAGCCCCCCTCCCCACTGTCCAGGAGGAAGCGCCGGAAAACTCCTCAGAGGAAGCTGCAACTTCTGAGGGTGCAGCGTCAGCAGAATTAAGCGTACCCAGCACCAACTCAGATACGCACACCTCGGTGGGTCCTTCGCGAGATAGAGTAGTGTTGTCACCTGGTGTATCACAGCTCACAAGTGAGCATCAGCAAATGGTGGAGAC
The DNA here is from genome assembly GCF_052327205.1 of Somniosus microcephalus. Classification (NCBI taxonomy): domain Eukaryota; kingdom Metazoa; phylum Chordata; class Chondrichthyes; order Squaliformes; family Somniosidae; genus Somniosus; species Somniosus microcephalus. Next base: position 125,014,450 of record NC_140995.1, on the reverse strand, counting down.
AGGGACAGCAGTGGAGGGTCCTCATTGGTGGCCGCAGGGCACTCCCAGCTCTGCTCAGCGACATGTGGACCCTGTGCCTCTGAGGCCATCCAGAAAGAGAGCGGTGCTGGAACTCCAGGAACAAGTGCAGGAGTCTCTGGCAGGTTTTGCATCTAGGGTTACTGCGAGTGTGAAGAGGATGGAGGAGTCCATGTCTAACACGAGCTGTGCCTTTGTGGAGGCAATGGCACATGAACGCATCACCACGGATAGGATGGCTACGTCAGAGGAAAGGATGGCTACGGTCATGGAGGAAAGAAGTCACCAGAGTCAGGAAAACATGGTGAATGTTCAGAATAGATTGACATCTCTGGAGGAGCAATAGGCAGCTATTAAGCAGAGAAACCAGAGCTTCATGGAAGTCCTTTTGAGGAGGACTGCCAGTGCAGATACAGGTCATCATGGCCCCCCTGATGTGCAGCAAGGTTCTGTCCAGCCACTTGCTAACACTGAAGTGGGGCTGACCCATGAGAGGGATGTTGGTGGCAGGCAACAAGGAAGTGTGAGCTCCTCTCCAAGTGCTCACACTCCCATGCCACTGCGGAGCTATCGGTCAGAGTCCTCACCCAACCAAGATGGGCGTCTCAGCCCCTGCACAGCCACAGGAGGAGCAGACTGTTGCCGAGCCCTTACAGGCTCGCTAACTCAGAGGATGCCCGCCAAAGGTGTCGAAGCAGGAGCAGCATGAAAGTGAGCAAGATGCCTCCACATCTGCTGAAGCCACAGGAGAAGCACGTGTAAGAGGAAGATAAAGCACAAATAGTCACAAGGGTAGTCACTTGGGTGTTCTGTTCTGTTGTCTTTTGTTCTGTTTAATATTTGCCATTGGCATCCTTTTGTGTATGTATTAAACAGAAGTGATGGCAAACAGTTGAATTTCTGGCCTATGTGATCTGGGAAATGGAAGTTGCACATTGAGGGCTCAGGGCGACTTGCATTTGTAATGATGGCGATGAGAGTGATAGGAACTCACAGGTTCTTGTACATTGTGTATGGTGTGTTAAGAAGGTGCCAGCCACATGTGTTTGATTCGTCTACTTAAGCGAATCTGGCAAAGATTAGTGCATCCTTGCATCACGGGCAGCAATGTGCTCGCGTGCTGCTGGAACTGGCGCATCCGCCTCCGCAAGGTCCTCCTCCTCCTCCGCCGCCTCCTCAGGCAGCTGGAAGCCACGCTGCTGTGCGATGTTGTGCAGTGCACAGCCGACCACGATGGTTCTGGAGACCCTGGCTGCTGAATACTGTAGGGCTCCACCTGATTGGTCAAGGCATCTGAATCGCATTTTGAGCAAGCCGATGGTTTGCTCGATGATGGCTCTGGTGGAAATGTGGCTGGCATTGTAGCGCTCCTCTGCTTCGTTTGATGGCCCCCTCAACGGCATCATTAGCCACGTCTTCAGGGGATAGCCCTTGCCTCCAAGTAGCCATCCAGAAAATTGGGTTGGCGGATTGAAGAGCGGAGGTACACTAGACTGCCGCAGGATGAACGAGTCATGGCAGCTTCCAGGGTACTTTGCGCAAACATGCATAATGTTCTTCCTGTGGTTACACACCAGCTGGACGTTAAGGGAGTGGAAGCCCTTGCGATTGACAAAAGCAGCTGGGTTATGATGGGATGCCCTAATGGCCACATATGTGCAGTCTACGACGCCCTGCACCCTTGGCAAGCCTGCCAGCTTTGCAAAGCCAAACGCACGCGCGGTTACACGTGCTTCATCCATGAGGAAGTGGATGTAATTGTGCGCCTTTGCAAAGAGAGCATCTGTAACCTGCGTGATGTAAGTGTGTGTGTGGCCAACTGGGAGTTGCCGCTGATGTCTGCTGATGAGCCCTGGAAGGACCCTGAAGCAAAAAAAATTGAGCGCGGTGGTGACTTTGACAGCCACTGGTAAGGGGTGTCCACCCGCTCCTCTGGGCTCCAGGTGTTGCTGCAGCATTGCGCAGATGTCAGCGACTACCTCTCGCAAAAGTCTCAGCCTCCTTTGGCACTGCTGCCCAGTCATCTTGAGGAAGCTTATCCTCTGCCTGTAAACCCTGTGTTGGGGGTATCTCCTGCGGCGACGTGCAGGCCTGCGCTGACGCCCTCTGCCCTGTGTAGCATCAGGTGGATGAGGAGGAGGTTGGCGCTCCTGTTGTTGCTGCTGCTGTTGTGCCTGGTTCTGCTCCTGCCGCGGCTGCGACCTCAGTCAATGTGGGGAGAGGGTTTTCCCAGGAGGTCACACTGGAGATGGATCTCAGCTTCAGCACTTACAAGCTCAGTAGACCTGCAAAAAGTGTTCCAACACCTGATAAAACAAAGTTCTGTCATCTGTAAATGAGCCTTGTTGAGAGCTCCGTTTTTATGCCTATGCTGCAGTGTCAAGAAGTCAGGCACTTGCTGAACCCGGCACAATCAGCTGTTGTGGTTTGGGAACAGCGTGGAACACGCTGAAAATGTGCTAAAATTGAAATACCCTGTTAGAATAGGCTTATCCAGGCAGTTAACAAACTGTTAACTGCCTTAAGGGTCTCTCCTGCCACTTGGTGGCGGGACCGATCGGGACTCCCAGAGCCGGCATTTAGCAAAGTAGCGTGGAGGCGGGTTGACAGCGGGATCGCAACCCGCCTCAATCAAAAATTTTTAACCTTGGACCCACCTCCAAACTCACCCTCTCAGTGCTGATAAAATCGCGGCCTCCATGTTGTTAAACATGAAGACCACCCCTCCCCCCCCATACTAGCAAACTACTAAACACTTTTCCCCCATCCCACCCCCCCAACACACACATGGAAAATCCACTAACATGAAATAATAATAGGTAAATAGATGTGGATGTAGAATATATACCTTGCTTAGAAACAGGCTATTCAGCCCAACTGGTCCATGCGGTTGTTTATGCTCCACACGAGCCTCCTCCCACCTTAGTTCACCTAACCCTATCAGCATATCGTTCTATTCCTTTCTCCCTCATGAATTGTTATAATCTGGAATGTACTGCCTAAAAGGGTGATGGAAGCAGATTCAATAGGGAATTGGATAGATACTTGATGGGGGAAAAAATTACAAGGCTACGGGAAAAGAGCACGGGAGTGGGACTAATTGGATAGCTCTACCAAAGAGCCGGCACAGGCACGATGGGCCAAATGGCCTCATGTGATGTTTCATCCTATGATTCTATGATACTTATCTAGCTTACCCTTAAATGCATCTCTGCTATTCACCTCAACTACACCATGTGGTAGCAGGTCCCAAAGTCTAACCACTCTCTGGGTAAAGAGTTGTACTGAACCAAGTCACTTATCTCATCCATATTGTTGAAAAAGTAATAACTTAAGAAAACATTTATTATCTAATAACTGAAATTACTAATATCTTGTATATATTAAGTATTCCTTTTTTCAGAAAATGTCTGTATTTGTGTTGCAGGATTCTGGTTTGATTTCTGGGCCCTGGTGAAAATATGTACATTCTATACTTTCCTTTTGTGGTATATGTTGTCATCAAGATCCACAATTTGTTAAAACTTCACAGTTAATAAGAAGCCAATAAAAATTGGATGGAAAATCATGGGCTGTGGTCCTGCAATTTCTTGAGATGTGCTCCCTGTAAGTGCCACTAGCAGTGCCAGATTGTAGAATCATTGCTATGATTCCTAGTTGATATGTTTTATTAATACCTCGAAAGCATAGATTTGCATAAGACCCAAAAGGCACTGCTGCCATTTGCTTATCATCTGATGTTTTTACCAAAACGTTGGCACTTCAATCTCTGGGATGACTTTTTTTTGTACTTTCATCTCCAGTTTACCACCCTCCCTCGAGTCCAGGCTTTCCCTGTGCCTTGATTTTGAAGGTTTTGCTGCTTTCTTTCTGCATTCTTCTGCCAACCATTGGCTTGAATACAAGGCATATGCTTGAGCAGCAGCAGCAGTGGCCTTTTATTGATGCATTCTCTCTAGTCTCCCAGATTAAACAGACCTTTCAAAGTCTCTGAAGTAAATGGCTGGGGGGTGAGGGAGGGGTGGAGGTAAAGAATGGAGCTAACCACACATTCTGTAAAAGTGCACAATGGCTTTTATTAGTAGATTTTTTTCAGTTTTTCTCCTTGAGATATTTTGTAAGTCATTTTCACTGCAGTTTGTGTTTATATTTTGAATTAAACACCAGAATGACCTCCGGCTGCCTAAAAATCCATGTTTCCCATTGTTACGCATTAGCTTCCTAAAGGAAGTAAACTAAGATTCATGCTGTATTTTAAGGTTTTGACAACCTATTCACACAGTGTCATGGGGTGGGGGAGTTGTCAAAGCATCCTCTCTGTAACCAGTTAGTTAAAAGAAGGCATCATTGACCAAATAGGTTGTAGTGGGTGATTCTTGCCTCCTTATTCTTTTCTGCCTATAGTACAAGGCCAAAAATGTGCACATGTTTTGGTGAGATAGGAGTATAATGTTGGTGCAACAAAGTCTCATGGGTCAGATTTTTGGATTAGGCTTGTTTCCACCAAGGTTATATCCATTTTTCTTCCTACCTAAATTTCTGGTCTGGGTGCGAGGAGCCATTTCCTATGTCTGCCCCGCCCCCAGCGTAAATGTGTCTTGGCATATGATGTATAACGTCAGAATTCCTGTCATTTACATACTTCTTAGGCATCGTTTCCGTCGGTGTAACTGACACACAGATAAATGAGGTATAGCTGGGTCATTTAGCTGCACTTCAAGTTGCCAGAGTGAGGGACCCTCTGGTCACCAGCACATTTTTAACTCCCAATACTGTTGAGCAGCATGGATTTCCTAATCTCACCTTTATTGCTATCTTGATGGTGGAGGAGGCAAACAGAAGAGGCCTCGTCTACCCTTTCAGGTGGACATAAAAGATCCCATGGCACTTTTGAAGAAAAGAAGGAAAGTTCCCTGGTGTCCTGACCAATGTTTATCCTTCAAATCAACACCTAAAACAGATGGATCTGGTCATTTATTTCATTGCTGTTTGTGGGAGCTTACTGTGTGCAAATTGGCTGCTGTGTTTTCTACATTGCAAACAAAGTGAGGCAGCATCAAAGTAGGATGAGGCCAACCCATGATTACCCCTCACAACGGCTATATAGCCCAACTGGTCTTTTGAGGGACTGAATGAGAAGCTCTGCTTTTAGTGATTTTGCCCTGATAAGCTATGCTACTTTCCACATACTTTACTGGAGCTGCAGGTTATTAACAGAACAGCTCCACCAGTGGCTATCAAAGTCAGCACAGCTCTCAACGTTTATGCCACAGGTACCTTCCACGCTGCAACCACAGACATGGGCAACATTGGCCAGGGAGCTGTCTGAACCTGTACACAACAGGTCATCAATTCCATCTTCAGGAATTCATCCATTTTGGTAGGATGCCTAGTCAGCAGCATGAAACAGCTATTCAGTTCTATCATAGAAACATAGAAGATAGGAGCAGGAGTAGGCCATTCGGCCCCTCGAGCCCGCTCTACCATTTAATGAGATTATGGCTGATCATCCAAATTCAGTACCCTGTCCCTGCTTTCTCCCCATATCCCTTGATCCCTTTAGCCTTAAGAAATATATCCAACTCCTTCTTGAATATATTTAATGAATTGGCCTCAACTGCCCTGTGTGGCGGAGAATTCCACAGGTTCACCACTCTCTGGGTGAAGAAATTCCTCCTCCTCTCAGTCCTAAATGGCTTACCCCTTATCCTTAGACTGTGACCCCTGGTTCTGGACTCCCCTGCCATCGGGAACATCCTTCCTGCATCTAGTCTGTCTAGTCCTGTTAGAATTTTATAAGTTTCAATGAGATCCCCTCTCATTCTTCTAAACTCTAGCGAATATAAGCCTAATCGACCCAATCTCTCCTCATACGTCATTCCTGCCACCCCAGGTATCAGTCTGGTGAATCTTTGCTGCACTCTCTCCATGGCAAGAACATCCTTCCTCTGGCAAGAACATCCTTCCTGAGGTCATATTGCTGGATTTCCCAGAGCTCAGGGAGAAATACATGGCACCCATATTACACTGTGGCCTCCTATTTCAGAGCCATTGAATATCCAGAATAAAAGGGGATTCCACTCCCTCAATCTTCAAGTTGAGGCAAACCAGCGATTATGAATCCTGCATGTCAGTGCCAAATGCGTAGGGAGCTGTCACAGTGTGTTTGTCATGAGGAACTCCAGCCTCCTAGTTCTATTCAAGGAAGACAGTGAAGTGTTGGGCAGGGATTTGGGAGCCACAGTATGCCTGTTGCTTCCATAGCAACCAGTGGGACCCCATCAGAAGGAGCAGTGACTTGAGCACATAATCTAGACTGGCACTTCTGTGCAGTACTGAAGGAACGCTGCACTGTCGGAGGTGCCAGTTTTTGTATGTGACGTTAAGCCGAGGCCTCGTCTACCCTTTCAGGTGGACATAAAAGATCCCATGGCACTTTTGAAGAAAAGAAGGAAAGTTCCCTGGTGTCCTGACCAATGTTTATCCTTCAAATCAACACCTAAAACAGATGGATCTGGTCATTTATTTCATTGCTGTTTATGGGAGCTTACTGTATGCAAATTGGCTGCCGTGTTTTCTACATTGCAACAATGACTGCATTTCAAAAGTACTTCATTGGTTTTAAAGCGCTTTGGTACATCCTGAGCTAGTGAAAGGTGCTATATAAATCCAAGTCTTTGTATGAACCGCTAGCTAATTACAATGAGAAATAAAATGAATTACATCCTGTTGTAATGTGCCTGTATTTTGCATAACATCCGATGCAATATTTTCGGATTGCAGTGATGTGCTTTGGTATGAACAGTGACTACACTTCAGAAATACTGTATTGGCTGTAAAGCGCCTTGAGATGGCCTGAGGTCATGAAAAGTGTGATATAAATCCAAGCCTTTCTTCTTTCTTTCATTCTCCTGCCTTCAACCTCAGTTGGCTTCCCTCAAGCTGTCCCGCCTGCCCTTCATTCCAACTTTCCCACAAGCCTGCCTCTTCCATTTTTCTCTGGTTATTTGATGGCGCCTAATCTGTTTCCATCAGCCAAACCGTCTTACCGCCGCCAGTGTCTCCCTCTTACTCTTGATGTTTCATCTGCTTGAAAACTAAAATTTCATCAAACCAGTGAACATGATGTTTGAGATGGGAAAGTGGCGCCAGTGGGAGCCTGGTGACAGGCAGGCCACAGTGAATATATAGCAGGCCCAATGAAAACTTGTGCATCAACTATTCTCCCTCTGAAACCTTTCACGGTAAGGCTTCAGGGCCCAAGGGGAATGGAGACATCAATTTACAGCCAAGGATAAGGGAAAGGTGATGAAGATATCAAAAGGGTAAACAGAGAAAGGTGAGCTCTAGTGGGAAAATGGTGAGGGTGGTTGAGGGCTGAGGGAGTAATAGTACAAAGGTCAGCACTGATGGTGAGAGGGACAAGTGATGGAGGAGATATGATAAGCTGATGAGTGATGCAGGAAGAGTGAGGAGTAGGGAGTCACAAGTTGGTGGAGAGTACATGTTGGGGTATACGGAGACTTCAAGAATAGGCAGTCCCCAACAACTTTGGTGATAGACCACGAAGAGGTGAAGCGTTTAAGAACAATAGTGGATAAAAAAGGTTATGTAAAAGCAAAAGTAGGAAGGACAGACAAAGGAACAAGAAATCTAACTAAACAGGACAAAGAATAACAATAAGTGGATTAAAAGCAAATAAGAGGTGGAATGGCATGGGAACAAGGGCATAGGGAACATACAGAAAATAAACACTGAGGAAAACGTTACACAAGACAGGGAGGTGACAAGTAGCACAAGTGCAACACATCACAAGTCTCCCCCACCTGCAACAATATAAAAGAAGAAAAAAGAGAAAACACAACAAGCTACAAAACAAGAATACAGAGATAAATGCAAAACACCAGAGACCTGAGCACAAAAGGATAATGCAGCAGAGAGCCACAAAAAGACACAGTGGCATCACCAAGAACACAGACAAAACACAAGATGCAGAAAATTTCCTGCAATTTACCACGAGAATTGCCACAGGGAGATCCCACAAATAACAAATTACCTGTTGTAGTTTTACATCAGTGGTTTTGTTTGTGTGTGTGTGTGTGAATATACCCACCGTTTCTATAAATAACTCATAACATGAGGAGGAAGATGTTGTTGACTAGAGGTTGAGAAGGTGTTGCCCCTTGGTTAGAGAGCCTGGTAACCAAGCACTTGAAAGTCAGGTTTCCTTCCACACAACAGATCAGTGGTTGCTTGAAATAGTTTTTTGATCCGATGAGAAAGGTACATTCGACAAATTGCATTGTTGCTATAACGAGCTGGCATCTGTGAAACTACCAAAATGGAATCTATTTGGGGTACTTGTGTAGATGATTAAACTGCTGCTCTTTAATGACTAGTTGATGGGTACCTAAAGGAGCCGATAAGGATCAGTCAGCTAGCTCGCTGTAGGCGTAATCTTATTTACTGGTTCAAAGAACAGCATAAACCATGAGTAATATGTTAATGTTGTCTAAAATACAATATACCGTCAATATGAAGTGAACGATTAAGAATTATGATGTAAACCATGAGTCAAAATTCACAGTTGATTACCTAGATATGACAGTCTAAAGAAATTGTAAGTAGGGTGGCACTGTTCTCCTACAGCAAGCAGTGAAATAAGATCTACTTTCACAAGGTATGGGGAAACAGCAGGGAACTGGGATTAAAGTAGTTAATTCTCATGTGCAGCTAGCACCAACGCAGACGCTCACCCAATGTCACTGGCAAGAGCCCAGAACCATTTTCACAGTTGGGCCTCATCTTAATTTGATAGGCGAGTTAGCCACATGTTTCCAGTGTGGACAACAGCTTGCGATTTGGTGGAGGTGGTGGGCTGCGGAGGTTCGGTCGGGTCGGGAAATCCAGTGGCTCCTCTGCAGAGGCGAGCTGGCAGGGACATATTAAAATTGAGGGGTGTTGTGTCTGTACCTGTGCCGTTGCACTTAAACACAATTAGTGCTCAGAACCCTGAGATTACAAACATGCTGTTTCTTTATTCAAACGGAAAGTTCCAGAGAAAATACAGAACAAGAGTACAAACCCAACCGAGAACAAACCCAACCATTTATCTGCTGTGACAGCGCCACCGCAGGTGGGAGGAGAACACATAATACATAACACATTCCTCCCCTCGTAAATGAAATGTCCACATTATTCCTCAACAGGTAAGTTACTTTCAATGCACTTAACTAACCAAGGGTAGAGGTAGACTGCCTCAAACCCTGACTTTACCCTGGGGTTTGTTCTGCCCCAGTCTTGTGGGTAAGTCGCTAAGCCTACAGATCCAAGCGTCTTGGAGGCCGCCGCTCTCTGACAGGATACCGGTGGTCATCGCTGGCTTCCACAGCAGTAGGCATTGACACAGGCCTGGTTGGAGAAGGTGCCTGTGTCAGTCAAACGTCAGGAGTTTGCACAGGTGGAACAGTCTCTATGACTTCCTGTGTTGGAGAAGAGCACTGTGGCAAAGGATGCTGGTTTGCGGTATCATCCGGAAACTACCGGCAAAGCAGCCGTTGGAGCCTCTGTGGCTGTCTCTGCTCCTAGCAACAGTTGATCAGTGTGTCTTCTCCAGACGACGTCCTCAGCAGTCTCAACCGTGTAAGACACAGGGCCCGTCTGCGCGATCACCGTAGCAGGAACCCATTTCGGTCCAGTGTTGTAGTTTCGAGCTAGGGCATGCTCTCCAGGATGAAACCGTCTCTCCTTGGCTCTTTTCTCTCGTCTTTCAGTTTGAGCTTGTTGTTGACGTTGGACAACCTGCTCTGCCCTTGGAGGTTTGAGTAAGTCAAAACTTGTCCGCAACTGCCTCTTCATCATGAGCGAAGCGGGGGAAGTTGTGGCATGCGGCTCATTCCTGTAGGACAACAGGAAGCTGTTCAGACGTTGGTGGATTGAGCCCCGACCTTGCGATGCCTTCAAGGCGTGCTTCAAAATTTGCACGAACCTTTCTCCCATGCCGTTAGCAGAGGGATGGTAGGGTGCAGACCTGATGTGTTGGACACCATTCACTTGCAGGAAGGTTGCAAACTCCTGTGACACAAATTGTGGACCGTTGTCACTTACGAGTTGTTGCGGTGAGCCATAACAGCTGAACATCTCACCAAGTTTCTCAATTGTTTTCTCTGCCGTGGTAGACCTCATCACAGCGACCTCCGGCCACTTGCTACGAGCATCCACAACCACCATAAACATCATCTCTTCGAAAGGACCGGCAAAGTCCACATGTACGCGCTGCCACACTTCTTCAGGCCAATCCCAGGGGTGTAGGGTTGCCAGCTGTGGAACATTCTGGACCCTTTGACACGGGGAACATGTTTTGGCTTTCTCCTCAATATTTCCATCGAGACCTGGCCACCAGAAGTAGCTTCTTGCCATTTCCTTCATCCGAACCATCCCACTGTGGCCTGCATGAAGTTGTTGCAGTACAGGTTCCCTCAGAGGTGGCGGAATGATGACACGGCGTCCCCAGAGAAGACAACCTGCCTGGACGGAGAGCTCATTTCTTTTTGAAGCGTAAGGTTTCAAACTAGGAGAATCTCCTGTAGCTGTCCCTCGAATGACATCATCCATTACCTTAGACAGGACTGGATCGTTGCGGGTGTACCTTCGCACTTGAGCTGCAGTGACAGGTGCTCCCTCCACCTGTCTGAAGTAGAAGATGTCTATCTGATGAGGCTCTGGGGGAGTAACAGGCAAGGGCAGCCTCGGGAGACCGTCTGCGTTGCCGTGCAAATCTGATTTGCGATATTTGATGTCATATGTGTGTCCCGACAACAGTAAAGCCCACCTTTGCATCCTGCTTGCAGCAAGAGACGGAATTCCGGTGTGGGGCCCGAAGATTGAAGTCAATGGACGGTGGTCCGTCAGGGGTGTGAACCTTCTCCCAAACAGGTACTGATGAAATTTTCAAATTCCAAAAACGATTCCCAAGACCTCGCGCTCAATCCATGCATAATTACTCTCGGCCTTGTTCAAGGTGCGTGATGCGAAGGCGATAGGTTTCTCTTCACCAGAAGGCATGATGTGGGATATGACTGCTCCCACCCCATATGGTGATGCATCACATGCTAGCTGCACGGGTAGCTTTGGGTCGAAGCGTGTCAGGACCTCCGACTTCAGCAATGCTTTCTTTGCTTGGGCGAAAGCTTCGTTGCACAGTTCAGTCCATTTCCATGTTTTGCCTTGACATAGCAACTGATGTAACGGCTTCAGCAATGTTGCTAAGTCTGGAATAAACTTTCCATAGTAGTTAAGTAGCCCCAGGAATGAACGTAAGTGGCTCACATTCTGGGGTGCTGGGGCCTCCACGATCGCCTTGACCTTTGACGGCGCCTTATGCAGGCCAGTAGCATCAATCACATGCCCCAGGTACTCAACTGAAGACTGAAAGAATTCACATTTGTCCTTACGAACTCTGAGTCTGTACTTTTTCAGTCGCTGTAGTGTCGCATCCAAGTTCCGAAGATGATCCTCATTTGTCCCAGTGACAAGGATGTCGTCCAGGTAGCACTGGACTCCTGGCAGTCCACTCAAATTCTGATCCATTGCCCTTTGGAATAGAGCAGGGGCTGACGTAATTCCAAACGGAAGGCGGCAATACCTGTATAGCCCCTTGTGTGTCACAATTGTCAGCAACTCCTTTGATTTGTCATCGACATGCATTTGTAGATAAGCCTGGCATAAGTCTATTTTACTGAACTTTTGCCCTCCAGCCAGGCCCATAAAGAGATCACCAATGAGGGGAAGAGGGTACTGTTCCGCAGACAGCACCGGGTTAATGGTCACTTTAAAATCCCCGCAGATTCGAATAGATCCATCCCTTTTCAGGACAGGAACAATGGGTGTGGCCCATTTGCTCACGCTCACAGGCTCCAGGACTCCCTTCTCGACTAAGGCCTCCAAGTTAGCCTCAACTTTTGGCCTAATTGCATAGGGTACAGGTTGGGCTTTGTGAAACTTCGGCTTGCTGTCAGGTTTAATGTTCAGTCTCACGCTGATCTTTTTCATGCTCCCAAGTTCACCATTGAAGAGTTCTGCATGTTTGTTTAAAACTGCAGTCAGACCTGACTCCCCTTTTGACATCATGCAGACTGCAGGCCAGTCCAGCGTGATTTTCTCTAGCCACGCACGTCCCAATAGAGATGGGTAATTTCCCTTTACCACATATAGCGGCAGTTTCGCAGTCTGTCCGTTCAATTTAACTGTCACCTCAATGGCGCCTCTCATGGCCACCGGTTCGCTGGTATATGTCTTTAGCACAATGTTTGTTGGCTGAAGGGTAAGGTGCTTTAGCATTTTGTTGCAGACAGTGTCTGAAACAAGGGACTCAGCCGCGCCTGTGTCCACCGCCATCCGCACTGATTGTCCCTCTGCCAGTGGTGACACCCAGTCGTCATTTGGACCACCTGCAACCGTCAGTATGTGCACCTCTTCCTCCTCAGAGGTGTCGCTCTGTTTCGCTTGTTCCATCATGCTGCACTGAATGAACACTCTTTTTCTTCTCTTGTCCAAATACAGACATTTTGTTTTCATGCTTCCCAGCTCTCCTTTTTTTACCTCTACAGGCACGTTCAATGTGACCCTTTTTGCCACAGTTTCGGCATTCCAGCTCCATACACCAGCAGTCATTAGCGTGATAGCCTGTTTTTCCACAACGGTAACATGTGCTGTTCCGCGCACATTTAGGCTCAGATGACACCTTGTGAACTCTCCCTGTTGAACTAAACTGGTGAGCCTCCTTTACCGCCATCTCCATGGAGACACTAACTTCAATGGCCTTTTCAAGAGTAAGGTTGTCCTCAGTAAAAAGGCGCTTCTGTGTGGCTGCACTTTGCAGACCACACACAAGTCTGTCTCTAATGGTGTCATTCAGCACCTCCTTGAACTCGCAGTGTTCTGACAACCTTTTCAAAGCAGCAACAAACATAGTCACTGTTTCCCCCTCCTCTTGATTCCGTTTGGTTATTGCTGAGAGATTTAGATTTCACAGAGGTTTCGGTGAAAAATGTGCTCCAAGAATTTCCACTAGTTGTTTATATGTTTTAGTTCCTGGCTTAACTGGCTGTTCAAGGCTGCGCAGTAAATTGAATGTCTTTGCTCCCATTATACTCAAAAAGGTAGGCACGACCTTTACGTTTGCCACCGCATTCGCCAAAACAAAGTAGTCAAAACGTTCCGTATAAGCGCTCCATTGTTCAACATTTTCATCAAAATCACCGATGTTTCCGAATATAGCAGTCATGTCACATTTCAAATTTTAATTTCTGTTTACTCACTGCACCCGTAACATTAATGTAATGCTGCAATCTCGGTTCCGAGTGTTTTGTAGTCGAAAACAAGAAAGTTCCCATAACGCAGATTCATCCGATCCTCGTCGCCACTTTGTTGTGTCTGTACCTGTGCCATTGCACTTAAACACAATTAGTGCTCAGAACCCTGAGATTACAAACATGCTGTTTCTTTATTCAAAGGGAAAGTTCCAGAGAAAATACAGAACAAAAGAGTACAAACCCAACCAAGAGAACAAACCCAACCATTTATCTGCTGTGACAGCGCCACCGCAGGTGGGAGGAGAACACATAACACGGGTGATGTGCCTTCAATAACCACAAAACTAGAAGTTATAGACTTTAACAAGTTGGCTTTTAATCACTAAGATCAGAGCTAACATCTCAACACACCGACTGGCTCACAGGAATGAGTCATACAGATCCTGAGATCTTTAAGTAAGAGAAGTCAGGGGCGGAGCCAAGAGCCAAGACCTGGAACCTTCCAGGTTAGTCAGGAAAGAGGAAGTGAAACTATACACCGTGTGGGGGAGGGTAATATACATGAGTGCAAAACGAATACAGGCAAGACAAACAGATTTCATTACAATGGGGTAGCATTTGTGCTCCTCCTAGCCCCAGAAAAATCATTGCAGAACTTACATGCAGCCTTTTTGGAGTGGCATTCAGCGGTCCCTTTAAGGACCTGGTATATACATAGACCACTGGTCCCGCGACACTCATCTGCCATGCCATGAGCTCACCTTACATGGTAACAAAATCAATTAAATATTTTTCCAGTGATTCTGGTGAGTCACACAACTGCTGGCTGCCCATTGATTGGCAGCGTGTTTTTGTGGTAGGGAGGGGGGAGGACAATGGTGATGATGGAACACCTAGGCCTTTTGATGTCGAAGTGGCCCTAAGAAAGGGAAGGGCCTCCCCAGGCGAAAAATAATTTAGTTAACCAGCCCTCATCTTCTGCACCCATTGGGAATGGATGCCCCACGACTCAAATGCTGCTCACATGCTTCAGTCGTATTTTGGGGGAATCTTCCTAATTGAAGTATCTTTGCGGCCCTTGTAAACAGTTTGTGCGCATGCTCCCAGCACTCTGCAACGTCCACCCACATTGGACTGCATTGGGTGTATTCCAGGCCTCAGGCTTCCACGCCCAATAATACTGCGATTGCCATAGCATTGTCAACCACATGCTAACTCCTTATGTTGCTAGCTTGCTACACACTCCAACTTGCACGTTTAATTTTTTTTAATGCGTTCTTGGGATGTGAATGTTGCTTGCAAGGCCAGCATTTATTGCCCATCCCTAATTGCCCTTGAGAAGGTAGTGGTGAGTTGCCTTCTCGAACTGCTGCAGTCTGCGGGGTGAAGGTACTCCCATAGTGCTATTAGGGAGGGAGTTCCAGGATTTTGACCCAGCGACGATGAAGGAATGGCGATATATTTCCAAGTCAGGATGGTGTATGACTTGGAGGGGAACTTGGAGGTGGTGGTGTTCCCACGTGCCTGCTGCCCTTGTCCTTCTAGGTGGTCGAGGTCCCGGGTTTGGTAGGTGCTATCGAAGGAGCATTGGCGAGTTGTTGCAATGCACCTTGTAGATGGTACACACACACTGCAGCCACGGTACGGCGGTGGTGGAGGGAGTAAATGTTTAAGGTGGTGGATGGGGTGCCAATTAAGTGGGCTGCTTTGTGCTAGATGGTGTCGAGCTTCTTGAGCGTTTTTGGAGCTGCCTCATCCAGGCAAGTGGAGAGTATTCCAACACACTCCTTACTTGTAGATGATGGAAAGGCTTTGGATAGTCAGTAATTATTGTAAAGAATGTCCTATGTATTTGTAGGCGTATAGAAACTGACCACTGGCCAGGAAAGAAGCAGGGTTGGGTGGGGTGGTGGGTGACCAATAGTTTGGTCGAAAAGATGGGTTTTGAGGAGATTTTTAAAGAGAGAGGTGGAAAGGCAAATGGAGTTTCAGAGAGCAGGAGTCCGGTGGCTGAAGGCTCTATAGCCATTGGTGGGACAAAAGGCGGAGGGGATGCACAAGAGGCTGGAGTCAGAGGAATGGAGAGTTCAGGAAGGTATATAGGGCAGGAGGAGGCTAGAAGAGATCGTAGTCCAATACAATGGAGTTATTTAAAGATGAGGATGAAGATTTAAAACTCGTGGCATTGAGGGACAGATACTGATGTATTTAGGAATGTTTTGAAAGACAGAGATTGTATTGGATTCAACCGATATCTGAACCACTCACGTGCCTTGCAGCACTTTTCTGTTTATTATTATATGCTCTCTCTATATATAAAGTACACACATAGTGGTGTACATGAGTTATGCAGATATATAATTCAGAGTGGGGACATCAACAGCTTTTCAACTGGTCTACTTATGTATATACTCTGTCAGAAATGGGCTTCAGCTCCAAATAGCAGCATGTTCCAGAAGGACTGATCATTTATCTGCTTTCAGCTTTGCCATGTTTTTGCATCTGCTACTGTTTCTAACAGATAAAACTGAGCGACAGAAATCCTTAATAATTGACCTTTTACTAACTGAAGGGCAGCTAAGAAAAACAAGGGGAAGTCTGCAATGAATTGATTAAAATAAACTGGATCCAAATGTTGTAGAAGAGGAAACTGAAATGCTCTATTTGTCTTGTTAAATAATGAGGAATAAAGGAAACCAAAAAGGAAATGGATGATAAAAATCATGTTAAAATGTAATTGAAATTAAAAGGCTAAGTATAGCAACTTTCAGACTATGGAAGGTGAATCATTTAATTTTGCTGTAGCACAATGCCCTGTCACTTCGTGTTTGGTGAGCTGGCTCAAGTCCGGCTTGGAAAATGAAAGATCTGAGCATAGCAAGCGTAGCCGTTTCCATAATTGTCAGATGGTTTCTATTTGTGCCAAAAGACAAAATTAAATAAGTTTAGAAGAAAACGTAGGTTCTGAAATTCTGATAGTTTGGTAGGGTGTAAATGCTGCGGATAAAACTGGAACAGGGTCAGAAATTGGGAAGACGAGAGAATCCAGCGATTTTACGCCTCATTCAGGTTCTGCCCTTAATTCTGTTGGAACTGAGGGAGGGTGTAAAATGCGCCTGCTGTAGCTTATGTGCAGCCATGCAAACAGGGTGGTCTAGGCCAGGCTGACATCATCAGTCTTAAATTCCATAATTTGCACCCTAGGATTCGCCAATCTACCTTATGCCACTGTAACAGGGGTTACAGAGCAGAAGCTGTGGCAGGCTGATGCTGAGATCTTAAAGGTCGTCGTCGTACATGTCTTCATACTGTTCCCTTTGGGGAACTGTATGAAGTGGTGGAAGGATTTCTGGCCACGATTAATGCTCCTTCCGTGACCGTAACCATCTTCGTACCAGCCATTAGGGTGGTTAGTCCTATGGCGGGAGGGTTTTACGGGCTCCCACAACCCATACGAGGGGGGCGGTGCCACCCACACCCACGGACGCAAGTATCCCGCTGGATGTCAACCCAGAATTTAGAGCCGGAGCTTCGACTCCACTTGCCGGGACTGTCTGGAGCGGGGTTCGAAACCCTACGCCTTCTGGCCCAGCGGTGGGGATGCTACCGCTACGCCAAAGGCCCACTCCATTGACGTATTACATTGTGCTGTGAGATAGTGGCTTGTAGCTTTACCTTGGATTGGTCTTTTATCAGGTTTTTTTTGCTCTTTATTTTGGAATTCTCCCTCGAATTTTTCTAAAATGAAGGGGAAGGCTGCAAAGTATTTTCCCCCCCACAGGAGTTACCCCTTTTTATGATTTATTTGCTGGAGCAGGAATAAGCGGAGGAACAGCAGGCAACCCAAAAGCAATGTTCCCTCTAAGCGGCTGCGCAGTAATGGGAAAGATCCCACGCAGGCGCTCGCCGGCTTTTACATTGTAAATACCGTGCATGCGCAGAAATTTAAAGGGACCGCGCATTGAAAGAAACAGCAGAACAAAGCGCAGCTTATACGGAACATTACCCGAAAGGCCAGGCTCTTAAGGCAACACCTTGGGAGATCTAGACACTCCAATAGACACCCAACCACTAAGATGTATAGCCCCAGAAGATCACTCCTCAATACATCCATGGAGTTATGTGTCAGGAGGCTTCTGTTTTCTGTGGGACGTGTGCAGAAATTCCTGGAGTTGCCACTCGCTCCAGGAGCTACAGCATTGTAGAGAAGCCAACACTGATAGTGTTACAAAGGATGGCATTGGGCTCTGCTGCCATCCCGACTATCTGATGCAGATTTTTGATGAGTCTTTGTCGTGGTTTCATATGGTTCTGATGCTCTGCAAGTATCGGTAGTGGGGAAAATGTTAGAGTCCATTATAAAAGATGTAATAGCAGAGCACTTGGAAAACAGTGACAGGATCAGATAAAGGTAAATCGTGCTTGACTAATCTACTGGAATTTTTTGAGGATGTAACTGGTAAAATAGATAAGGGAGAACCAGTGGATGTGGTGTATTTGGACTTTCAGAAGGCTTTCGATAAGGTCCCGCATAAGAGATTATTGTGTAAAGTTAAGGCACGTGGGATTGGGGGCAAGGTATTGACTTGGATAGAGAACTGGTTGGCAGACAGAAAGTAAAGAGTTGGAATAAACGGGTCTTTTTCCGAGTGGCAGGCAGTGACTAGTGGGGTACCGCAGGGATCGGTCCTTGGACCCCAGCTATTCACAATATATATTAATGATCTAGACAAGGGAACTAGATGTAATATCTCCAAATTTGCAGACGACACAAAGCTGGGTGGACGTGTGTGCTGTGAGGAGGATGCCGAGAAACTCCAGGATGATTTGGACAGGTTGGGTGATTGGGCAGAAGCATGGCAGATGCAATATAACGTGGATAAATGTGAGGTTATCCACTTTGGTGGCAAAAACAGGAAGGCAGATTATTATCTGAATGGCAATAGATTGGGAGAAGGGGAAGTGCAACGAGACCTGGGTGTCCTTGTGCACCAGTCGCTGAAGGTAAGCATGCAGGTGCAGCAGGCGGTTAAGAAGACAAATGGTATGTTGGCCTTCGTAGCGAGAGGGTTTGAGTACAGGAACAAGGATGTCTTGCTGCAGTTATACAGGGCCTCGGTGAGACCACATCTTGAGTATTGTGTGCAGTTCTGGTCGCCTTATCTGAGGAAGGATGTTCTTGCCATGGAAGGAGTTCAGCGAAGATTCACCAGGCTGATACCTGGGATGGCAGGACTGACGTATGAGGAGAGATTGGGTCGATTGGGCTGGAGTTTAGAAGAATGAGAGGGGATCTCATTGAAACTTATAAAATTCTGACAGGACTGGACAGACTAGATGCAGGAAGGATGTTCCCGATGGTTGGGGAGTCCAGACCCAGGGGTCACAGTCTAAGGATAAGGTAAGCCATTTAGGACAGAAATGAGGAGGAATTTCTTCACCCAGAGAGTGGTGAACCTGTGGAATTCTCTACCACAGAAGGCAGTAGAGGCCAATTCATTAAATATATTCAAGAAGGAGTTGGATATATTTCTTAAGGCTAAAGGGATCAAGGGGTATGGGGAGAAAGCAGGGACCAGGTACTGAATTTGGATGATCAGCCATGATCTCATTGAATGGCGGAGCAGGCTCGAGGGGCCGAATGGCCTACTCCTGCTCCTATCTTCTATTTTTCTATGTTTGTCTTTTAAGAACATAAGAAATAGGAGCAGGTGTAGGCCATTCGGCCCTTTGAGCCTGCTCCGCCATTCAATGAGATCATGGCTGATCTCCTGCCTCAACTCCATTCACCGGCCCTGTTGCCATATCCCTTGATGCCCTTACTAGTCGGAAATCTATCAACTTCTGTTTTGAATATACCCAATGACTGAGCCTCCACCGCCCCCTGGGGTAGAGAATTCCAAAGATTCACCACCCTCTGTGTGAAGAAATTTCTGCTCATCTCAGTCCTGAATGGCCTACCCTTTATCCCGAGGCTGTGGCCCCTGGTTCTAGACTCCCCAGCCAAGAGAAACATTCTCCCAGCAGCCACCCTATCGAGCCCTGTAATAATTTTGTATGCTTCAATGAGATCCCCTCTCATTCTTCTGAATTCAAGAAAATGCAGGCCTAGTTTACTCAATTTCTTCTCATACGACAGTCTCGCCATCCCAGGAATCAATCTCGTGAACCTTCGTTGCACTCCCTCTATGGCAAGTATATCCTTACTTAGGAGACCAAAATTGTACACAGTACTCCAGGTGTGGTCTCTCCAAGGCCCTATATAATTGGAGTAAGACATCTTTACTCCTGTACTCAAATCCTCTTGTAATGAAGGCCAGCATACCATTTGCCTTCCTAATGGCTTGCTGCACCTCCACATTCACTTTCAGTGACTCATGTACAAAGACACCCAGGTCCCTTTGAGCATCTGCATTCCCCAATCTTTCACCATTTAGGAAATACTCTGCCTTTCTGTTTTTTCTACCAAGTGGACAACTTCACATTTATCTGCATTATATTCCATCTACCATGTTCTCGCCTACTCACTGAGCCTGTCGAGATCCCCTTGAAGCCTCTTCACAACTGACACTGCCACCTAGCTTTGTATCATCAGCAAATTTGGAAATGTTATATTTAGTCCCCTCATCCAAATCATTGATATAGATTGTGAATAGCTGGGGTCCAAGCACCAATCCTTGCGGTACCCCACTAGTCACAGCCTGCCATCCTGTAAAAGACCCGTTTATCCCTACTTTTTGTTTTCTGTCTGTTAACCAATTCTCAATCCATGCTAGTATATTACCCCCAATTCCATGTACCCTAATTTTGTTCACCAACCTCTTGTGTGGGACAATATCGAAGGCCTTCTGAAAATCCAAATACACCTCATCTACCGGTTCCCCTTTGTCTACTCCACTAGTTCCATCCTCAAAGAACTCCAATAGGTTTGTTAAACAGGACTTCCCTTTCTTAAATCCATGTCGACTCTGCCCAATCTTATTATTAGTTTCTAAGTGCCCAGTTATTGCATCCTTTATAATAGATTCCAGCATTTTCCCAACTACTGATGTGAGGCTAACAGGTCTGTAGTTCCCCGTTTTCTCTCTCACTCCTTTCTTAAATAGCAGGGTTACATTTGCTATCCTCCAATCTGCAGGAACCGTTCCAGAATCTATAGAATTTTGGAAGGTGACAACCAATGCGTCCACTATTCCAATGGCCACCTCTTTCAAAACCCTAGGATGTAGGTCATCCGGTCCTTGGGATTTATCGACTTTTAGTTCCATTAATTTTGCTAGTACTGTTTTTTTACTAATAATTTCTTTAAGTTCCTCATTCTCGCCACACCCTTGGTTTTCTCGTATTCCTGGGAGGTTTTTTGTGTCTTCCTCCGTGAAGACAGAAACAAAGTATTTATTTCATTTCTCTGCCATTTCCTCATTCCCCATTATAAATTCTCCCGTCTCTGACTGTAAAGGACCTACATTTACCTGCGCCTGTCATTTCCTTTTCACATACGTATAAAAACTTTTCATGGCAGGACCTCTGAGATCATCGCCTAAATGTTCCATAGTCCAGATCTGACGCCCCATTAGAATGGTTTTGATAGAGTAAATAAAGAGAAACTGTTTCCAGTGGCAGAAGGGTCGGTAACCAGAGGTCTCAGATTTAAGGTAATTAGCAAAAGAACCAGAGGCAACATGAGAAAACATTTTTGTGATCTAGATTGTACTGCCTGAAAGGGTGTTCAATAGTAACTTTCAAAAGAGTATTAAATAAATATTTGATGGGTGGGGTGGGGGGGTGGAAATTACAGGCCATGGGGAAAGAGCAGGGGAAAGGGATTAATTGGATAGGTCTACCAAAGAGCCAGCTGAATGGCCTCCTTCTGTGCTGTATCATTCTATGATTCCACTCAGGTATATCTTGCTCCACCTCTAATACCTCATTCTCTGGCATCCTTGTAAGTGTCAATTCCTTGCCTAGACTATCACCTTAAATTTAACCTATCTGGGCTGATGACTGCTAGTGATAAGAGTTCATGACACAGTAGGCCACTTTCTGTAGGCAGAGCCAGGTGTTGAAGGTTCTGACATAGAGTCCTCTCTCTCTCAACAGAATTTTACTGGCTTCTGAGAAGTTAAAAAGAATGAGAAATATAATCAGTTTCCTTCTGTTCACTTTTTCCATCTTGTTAGGCTCACATAAGAGTCTCCTCACAGTATGAGCCTAAAACAAGGAGAAACCATTTCTTATCTTTAATAAGTAGCACTTACTTAGTCAGCACAGACCATCTGTGGGCGCAGGCCCTCCCCTGGCTCCATCCCCTACAATATTAGCTGAGCGGATTAACAGGATTTGAATTGCTTCCTCCTACTGCTATCCCTGTCCTTCTCTGGAATTGTGCACAATATTTTCCTGCATGACAAAAGTATGCTTGTTGTCAGTCACACAATGTTTAATGTGACAACTATTTGAGATTTCTTATCAGTTCTTTATGGAATTCCCATAGAGGTAGTGAGACTTCAACAGGCATGCATTTATTGCAGGATACTGTATCCATGTAATTGAAGTCTTGCAGTTGAATTGCAGTGTCGCAACAGTTCACAGTGATACCCTTAGATTTGTGAATGCACTGTTAGGGTAAATATAGGTCTACTGCCTGAAATATACAAAATAATACATTAATGGTGACCTGCAGCCATCACACTTACCTTTGTTCACAATATTAGACTCCTGTTTTGCAAAAGGGCCTTGGAGTAAGTTTATCCTTACTACCTGTGCTACTTCTTACCACATGGTCCTGGCTCTTGTGTTCTCTTGCCAATCAATTCTACTATTGCATTTATTCTGTGTCTAATTTCAGTAAGAATAATATTTATATCACTCTGAGAAGTTTGCAGCTTGTTCCTGTTGGAGCCACTTCTTCAGATTGCTGCTCGTTAGTTTTTCTTTGAGAGAAGTCCTGTTTTAAATCTTGACCTCACGAGTGCTTCCTCTACCCCCTCCCCACACACGTATAGTCCATAGTTGACTGACGTAACTCACCAATTGGCAGGAATTGCGTCTTTGTCCTGCACAGTAATATTAAAATGATCAGACCCTGTGATTTCTGGTAGATCAACGTTGAGTCCATTGGGCGGGTAGAAGTCCTGCTCTTCTGGAGTTGGAGTTTCAGGGTTAGTTAGTGACCTTCATTTTGAGGCTTTGAACATTTCTTTTGTAAGTTAGTTCCTGACCCTTTTTCCCTACAGGAAAGGAGGAAAGTCTAAAATTCCTCCTGGTAGCCATTTATAGAGCAGCTTTGTTGGAGGCCAAAGAACAGGTCTCCATCCTGCTCTTTTACCTGATGCATAGGGAGACTTTGGAGAGGAGGGAAAAATAACAAATCATAGAATTGTTGCATTCTTTTGCTCATACCATTTGTTTTCTAATTAAATCAGCTGCTTCATTATTTAAAATCAAACAACTGATTTTTTAAAGTTAAATTTTACATATATGTAAAATCATTTACTTATATAATTTATAAATCATGAAAATAATTTAGTAATGTTTCTGTTCCTTTATTCTGAACTGTAATTTTGTAAATGTTGAAGATAAAGTTACTGCACTCCACTAAATGAAAGGGCCATTTAATCTTTGATACTTTTTGCTCATTCCAGAATAGACAGACTACAAATGGAAATTATTCTGCTGCAAGTCACCATTGGGAACATGGGATATTGAGGCTAATTCGAACAAGGAACTTATTTTCCATGACTGGGCCAGGGGGGTTAGATTGGTTGGTTATTGAACAAGGGTTGCTGAATTGAGCCGTTAATCTCATACTACCATCTCAGAGCTAAAAAAAAAATCAATTCTTCAAGTTAAATTAATGAAATTGCATTTGGTGTTTTTTATATTCACAAACAAGGTAGTAGCTTAGCAATGACATGAGGGACAGCACAGCAACATGATGAATTTTCAACTCTTCACACTGCGCCACTCTGGAATTTAAACCTACCCCTACTGAGAGAGAGACTCATAATAGTGATTCATTCCAAAACTCAGGGAAGAACAGATGTGTGCATGTTGATACCTTCTATGTTAGACTATTAGTAGTGCAGGGTGTCCCGCAGCATCCTATCTGATGCAGCCCAGCAGGCCAATCAGCAGAAAGTACTTAAGATTTCTGGGCTAGTATCCCTGGATCAGAGCCAAATGTGATTCAGAGTACAACCACAATGGAGAGAATTAACAATTTTTTTGGTAATGTCACTGAGCCATACTCTTCAGTTCCTTTACATATCAATTATTTTTAATAAAATTACATATCTTTCAAAACTAGTATTTTTTCAGCAAAAATTATAAAATTAACTCCAATGTTGCTGCATTGGGATTCAGGGTGAGGTATTTAAAAACATATGTTAAAAAGCAACCATACTAAGCTTAAAAAAAAACATTAGTTGCCAGCAGATTTTGCCAGCATATTAACTCTGGGTTAAATACAAATTATCCAGCTGCCTGGATTGTGAGCAGCATACTGATATAGCAACGCTGGAGCAATTCCCATTCCCAGGGTTCTTTCCTTTTATTATCAGAGGAAGATTCTTGATAGTTGGGAGATTCATAATGTCAGCTTTCCTGCTTTCCCTACAAAAGTTTTAAGCGAAGTATAAAAAATCCTTAATGCTAAGCTAGAACTTGTGACAATCAAAGTAATCTCCCTCATCGTTCACGTTGATGACATGGGGCTTTCAAATATACCATCAACCATAATTCTAATTACAAGAAGCTCATGCACACCTTCAAGTTCTTCCTCTGCATCGAGCAGCACGTAAACTTCTTAAGGCTCCAAAGAACAGAACACCGCCAAGATGGTTTTCTTTTTCCTTTAAATTAAGTCTGAGGATGTCTTGGACATGATATTAGATTGAGATTTTACACACTGCTAAGTCCTTGGACAGTCCATTTGGTTTTCTGAAAAATATAAACGATCTATTATGCAGCAAATAAAAACAGAAAATGCTGGAGATATTCAGCAGGTCAGACGGCATCTGTGAAGAGAGAAACAGAGTTAACGTTTCAGGTCGATGACCTTTCGTCAGAACTGGAAAACAGCAGGAAATGGAACAGATTTTTAAGCAAGTGTAGGGGCTGGGAAATGGGGGAGGGGATGAAAGAACAAAAGGAAAGGTCTGTGATAGGATAGAAGGCAGGAAAAGTTAAGAAACATTAAGAGATATTCAAGGCAAAAGGAGATGGTAATGGGACAGGTTAAGAAACAAAGGATGGCTCTAGATGGTGTACATTGCGCTGGCAGAATGAAAGACAGCTGCCATGTGGGAGAGAAGAACAGAAGGCACAAACAAAAAGTGTGGATAAAAAATATATATATGATAAAAAATATATATATGATAGGGGCCAGGTTATGATCTGAAATTGTTGAACTCTATGTTGAGTCCAGAAGGCTGTAAAGTGCCTAATTGAAAGATGAGGTGCTGTTCCTCGAGCTTACGCTGAGCTTCCGTGGAACAATGCAAGAGGCTGAGGACGGTGAGGTCTGAGTGGGAGTGGGGCGGTGAATTAAAGTGACAGGCGACCGGAAGCTCGGGGTCCCCCTTACGGACTGAATGGAGGTGTTCCGCAAAGCGGTCACCCAATCTGCGTTTGGTCTCCCCAATGTAGAGGAGACCACATCGTGAGCAGCGAATACAGTATACTAGATTGCAAGAAGTGCAAGTAAATCGCTGTTTCCAGTTTCCTGGCCCCAACCGCCTCCTTTTCACCATGGACGTCCAATCCCTCTACACCTCCATCCCCCACCAGGATGGCCTGAGGGCGCTCCGCTTCTTCCTTGAACAGAGGCCCAACCAGTCCCCATCCACCACCACCCTCCTCCGCCTGGCTGAACTTGTTCTCACATTGAACAACTTCTCCTTTGACTCCACTCATTTCCTCCAAATCAAAGGTGTTGCTATGGGTACCCACATGGGTCCTAGCTATGCCTGCCTTTTCATGGGATATGTGAAACACTCTTTATTCCAATCCTACTCGGGTCCCCTCCTCACTTTTTCCGGTACATTCATGACTCTATCGATGCCGTTTCCTGCTCTCATCCTGAACTAGATAATTTCATTCACTTTGCTTCCAATTTCCACCCTTCCCTCACCTTCACATGGTCCATCTCCGATTCTTCCCTTCCCTTCCTCGACTCCTCCGTCTCCATCTCTGGGGATAGGTTATTGACAATCATTCACTACAAGCCCACTTACCCCCACAGCTACCTGGACTACACTTCCTCCCACCCCGCCTCCTGTAAGGACTCTATTCCATTCTCCCAGTTTCTCCATCTCCGCTGCACCTGCTCTGACGATGCCACCTTCCATACCAGTGCTTCCAACATGTCTTCCTTTTTCCTCAACCGAGGATTATCCTCTACAGTGGTTGACACGGCCCTTGGCCGTGTCCGTTCTATCTCCTGCACTTCTGCCCTCATTCCTGCCCCCCCCTTCCGGAACCACGATAGAGTTCCCCTTGTCCTCACCTTTCACCCCACCAGCCTTCACATTTAATGGATCATTTTCCGCCACCTCCAGCGGGATCCCACCACCAAACACATCTTCCCCTCACCTCCCCTTTCAGCATTCCGCAGAGACCGCTCCCTCCGCGACACCCTAGTCCACTCCGCTATCACCCCCAACACCCCTTCCCCTTTGCCCGGCACCTTCCCGTGCAAGCGCAGGAGATGAAACACATGCCCTCATACCTCCCCCTTTCCCACTGTCCAGGGCCTCAAACACCCCTTCCAGGTCAAATAGCGATTTACGTGTACTTCTTGCAATCTAGTATACTGTATTCGCTGCTCACGATGTGGTCTCCTCTACATTGGGGAGACCAAACGCAGATTGGGTGACCGCTTTGCGGAACACCTCCGTTCAGTCCGTAAGGGGGACCCCGAGCTTCCGGTCGCCTGTCACTTTAATTCACTGCTCCATTCCCACTCAGATCTCACCGTCCTCGGCCTCTTGCATTGTTCCACGGAAGCTCAGCGTAAGCTCGAGGAACAGCACCTCCATCTTTCGATTAGGCACTTTACAGCCTTCTGGACTCAACATAGAGTTCAACAATTTCAGATCATAACCTGGCCCCTATCATATATATATTTTTTATTTATCCACACTTTGTTTGTGCCTTCTGTTCTTCTCTCCCACATGGCAGCTGTCTCTCATTCTGCCAGTGCAATTTACACTTCATCTCGAGCCATCCTTTGTTTTTTAACCTGTCCCATTACTATCTCCTCTTGCCTTGAATATCTCTTAATGTTTCTTAACTTCTCCTGCCTTCTATCCTATCACAGACCTTCCCTTTTGTTCTTTCATCCCCTCCCCCATTTCCCAGCCCCTACACTTGCTTAAAAATCTGTTCCATTTCCTGCTTTTTTCCAGTTCTGATGAAAGGTCATCGACCTGAAACGTTAATTCTGTTTCTCTCTTCACAGATGCTGCCTGGCCTGCTGAATTTCTCCAGCATTTTCTGTTTTTATTTCAGATTTCC
Source organism: Somniosus microcephalus (assembly GCF_052327205.1). NCBI lineage: Eukaryota > Metazoa > Chordata > Chondrichthyes > Squaliformes > Somniosidae > Somniosus > Somniosus microcephalus. Next base: position 124,987,601 of record NC_140995.1, on the reverse strand, counting down.
TGCATCTGCAGTATTTTCTTTTTCTATTTTGCAGCACATTGGTTCAATAACTGCACAGCTGTGTGGTGGGCTGAAGGGTTTTGCCCATAGTTATCAACACAGTAGGCTAGATATCCCTCTTTTTTGGCATAGTTATTGCTCGACTGACTTTTGACATCTTCAGACAGAGACATGCAAATTGCCTGATTACACCTAATATTCCGAAATCAGCTTATTAGCATACCACTAAATGTGTCTATTTGGAAGAGCAGACTTGTGGTGAGTGAGGTAAATTGTGTGCAAGTCAAATTTAAAGGGATGGAGTGAATGTCCCTTTATTTGAAAGTGGGGGATAAGGAGGTAAGGCAGCGATGCCAAAGGTAGACTGTGTTACATAGAAACATAGAAGATAGGAGCAGGAGTAGGCCATTCAGCCCCTCGAGCCTGCTCCGCCATTCAATGAGATCATGACTGATCATCCAAATTCAGTACCCTGTCCCTGCTTTCTCCCCATACCCCTTGATCCCTTTAGCCTTAAGAAATGTATCCAACTCCTTCTTGAATATATTTAATGAATTGGCCTCTACTGCCTTCTGTGGTAGAGAATTCCACAGGTTCACCACTTTCTGGGTGAAGAAATTCCTCCTCATTTCTGTCCTAAATGGCTTACCTCTTATCCTTAGACTGTGACCCCAGTGTTACACAGAGGACAACAAGGATGAGATGTGCTCTGATGACCCTTGCACAAGTCACTGAGGAGTCCTTTGAATGTAGGTCATTGTGATGCTCTCCTGCATTTAGTTCCAGCTCCAAAGGAGCCAGAGCCTCGACGCCACCAATGCCACAAGGCCCAGCCCTTACTTCCTACGTTACAACAGTGACTACATTTCAGAAGTACTTCATTGGCTGTAAAGTGCTTTGGGACGTCCTGAGCTCGTGAAAGGCCCTATATAAATGCAAGTTCTTTCTTTCCTAAGTGGTGTAGTTGTGAAGAAAAGAGCAGGCTACAGCTCATCGTGATACGTGATCTAGAGCATACTGCAGAGCCCCTCTCAATCCAGGTAGCGAAAGCATACCTTTAAGACCCCGATGATCCTCTCAACTAATCAAGTAGAGGCATGTGCTTTGTTGTAGTGCATCTCTGCCGCTGTTTTCGCCACTCTTAGTGAGGTCCCTAGCCACAGGAACAGTGCAAGTAGATGAGTGTGGCTGGAGGTCATTACGCAGTAGGTGATGGAGCTGCCCTATGGCCCCTTTGGTGAAGCACACTGTTCTTATACATAATTCCTCAGTAAAGCTCTCGTATGACCTACGCTGCCTGTATATTCTATGGTGGTGGGGGTGGTAATAGTGGACTGCATCGTCTTTAAATGCTGCCTGACTCTCTCTTGCTTCACGTCACAATGATTTTGCTTCTCCTCCATGAAAATGGCTTTAGCCATACCTGCTCCAGAAAAACTCTCAATGCGGGTGGATGGGTGGCAGCGAACATCTGCTGGTAGACTGATCCTGTCGAAAGCAGTGAGAAGCAAGTCCAGGTGCGTATAGGCAGAATGGCAAAAAGAAAAATCACTGCAAAAAGTGTGTCCTAGGTGTAGATTTCACTAGTCAAACTCCCCAGACTTTTCAGACTCAAATACGTCTGCTTCCGCCTGTATCATCCGATCCTAGCATCGGATGCGCCTTATAAACTTCAGTCTAAGTTACCCTGAGTGCATTGCAAGTTTCAAAGCAGGAAACTGGGATCTGCAGGGCCATTGACTCTCATTAGCATATGTTGAAATGAATGCACTTGAGACTTGCCAGAGAGATTGCGGCAAGGGCCAAAAAACGCAAAAGGTCTCCGGAAGCAATTTAATGACGGAAAACGGGCGGAAACAGCTACTGACCGATTATCCTGCCACAAAAATTTTCTTGCCCGCTTTATATGCCACATATTCATCAAAAATGGCTAGGACATTCACCTCCTGTGTGTTAAACTTTTGTAACAAAACTATCTGCCCAGCCTTCTCTGCAATACTCACAGCTTCTCTCGCACTGGGAATCTTAGGCCACAGGTGTTGATCTCCTGACAACAGACCTCGGACCCCTTGTGAAAAAGAAGCCTTGGAGACCTTGGGAAGCCATGAGGCTGAGACTTAGGAAGCCCGGTTTGTCTGGGCTCTCAGCAACTTGCCTGTATAATGGTTTGGGAGTGCAAACACATTAAAAAAAATAAAGATTTACATTTATATAGCGCCGTTCATGACCACCGGACATCCCAAAGTTCTTGACATCCAATGAAGTAGTTTTTGAAGTGTAGTCACTCTTGTAATGTAGGAAACGCGGCAACCAATTTGTGCACAAAAAGCTCCCACAAACAGCAATGTGATAATCACCAGATAATCTGTTTTTGTGATGTTGATTGAGGAATAAATATTGGCTTGGACACCGGGGCTAACTGCCCTGCTCTTTTTTGAAACGGTGCCAGGAATCTTTTATGTCCACCTGAGAGGACAGACGGGGCCTAGGTTTAACATCTCATCTGAAAGACGGCACCTCTGACAGTGCAGCAGTCCCTCAGTAGTGCACGGGATTGTCGGCCTAGATTTTGTGCTCAAGTCCCTGGAGTGGGACTTGAACCCATAACCTTATTAGCAAGCAACATGATTGGGCACCTTCAGAAGTTACAGAGGAACTGTCCAGGTAGCTGCCTAATATATCTCTTCATTTTGTTTTCCTCTAAACAACCCAAAGCAAGATACTACTGAGGAGGAGGAAAGAGACAAGCAGCCTTTCATCCCTGGCCAATCAGCCACATCCTCCCTCATTCACGCCATCAATTCATTCTTTCTATCTCACTTTCCCAGAGAAATCAATCCCGGGGAGAATGTAGATAGTTATAATGTGGGTTTTTCCACTGAGTGAGACATGACACACGAGGGAATGGAGTAGTCAGAGGTGAAAGTAAGATCTGGCAGTGCAGTGGAGGCTCTCCTGAAATCAGCCTCTGGCTCCAGAACTTGCCGACTCAGATTTCCGGAGCTCTGTTCTAAAAGGAGGGATGCTGGATGAGCAGTGCACTCGTGGTGGCACAGGACCATTTTGGAGCACCTGAGACAGAAGGGAGGGGTCATAGCAGAGTCCAACATCATCCTCTGTGCCAGAAGGATTTGACTTGATGTGGCAATAACTGGAGCGACTGGCAGCAACAGGGGCGCCTGCATTTGTTCCCCAGACAGAGTTTTGCAGACTTGTCAGTGCATCCTATGTGGATGCTTTGACCACAGGCCTTGAGGAGCTGTTTGAACAGAATGATAGCAACTGGCTTCTGAGAACTCTGGGGTGCCATCTCCTAGGGCCTGCAGGATCTAGCTGATCCATCAGTTTAGATTTCACTGATCAGGGGGCACAAATGCTGTCCACCTTCATAATGCCATCCTCTTTCCTGATAGTAATTCATGTGACCTTTCTAGCCAGCTCCATCAGATGCTTGCTTATGTAGGTGTCAGGGTATAGGACCAGGCTGCCTGCAGTGGTCACGTACCCCACTGAAGAATCCTCCCGAGACTCAGCCCTGAAACAAAGCCCATTCCCAAGAGACTCATGATACCACAGCACAACCAAAAACTACTCACACCCCTGGCCCACAGGTAGCACCTTGGTGCAACACCAGGATAGTTTTAAGAACAGCATGGCGAGGCAATAGGGGTAGGCATGAAACAAAACACTTGTTGTAAATATATACGTGTACAGTAAAAAAAAAAAAAAAAACTTTGTAACATGAAGTGCAATGTTCAGAAGTTATCTCTTTATTTTTTGTGTTTGAGAGGATGTTTGGAGGTCAATTTTCCACAGGACAGAATTAAATCCATGTCTCCTTACTGAACCATTTGCCTTCTTAAGCAGATCTCTTGTGATACATTCTCAAGGGAGCAGCATGGTCTACAGACCTTAGTGAAAGAATACCTCCCAGTTAGTTGTCTTCTCTTTTGGGAATCCTTATTCTGCATGTCTCTCTCATTTCCTCTTTCTCCATCTTCTGTTCTACTTCCATTATAAGGCCATATATGGGAATGGCCGTACAGAACCCCATGATAAGGGCTCCATGACAGAAGGATGGGAAGAAAAATGGTTCCCTGCCAAAAGCTGCTGAAAGGCAGTTTGCAGAATTCCTCCTTAGTAGCACAGCTGAGAAAATAATTTTCTAATTGCTGTAATCAAAGCCTATATTTCAGACAGATTGTGGACTCTCAAAGCTTGTGAACTCAACCACTTTCTGGTTTTGCAAGTCATGTAGAAAACTTATTCCTCTTTCCTACAGGCTGAAGTTAAGTCAGGTGCAAATCAGGCACAAATGGCAGAATTTCTGGGACAGCTGCTTTAACTCTCATTATCCTGTCCTTTGCATATATCCACCACCTTGGGGGTGGGCACCAAAATTTAGTGTGTATTTTAGAATGGGTATAAGTCTGATGTATCTGACCTATACTCCAAAATCTGGCCCCCCATGCCAGAACTATTACACTTTTGCCCCAAATGATTGTGGAATTTGGGACTATATTAATATATTTAATTAATGTTGGATGGCATATTATACATTTGGTTCTCAGGCTGACCTTAACTGGAAAAACCTGAATAATGAAACTTGAATCAGAAAAGTTAGAGATTTGCATTGTGGCTGCTTTATTTACTATTCACTGACATTAGGTAAATGAGCATAATATTTTGACATTAATTGGCTGTTCCTGTATCATATGTCAGCCTATCTTTGAGGTATCCCATTCTGCAATATTGTCAGGTTGTTTATGGTGTCCTCTTGCATATTAAATAGAAGACATGGAGACATGTGATAGGATTTTTATGTGTTGTATGGTATTTGCATCTAAGTGGGAGAGGATAATTCGCGAGTGATAGTTACCAGCGAGTTATGATCAGCCTCACGAGAGTATGAGTGCCATGAAATGTTTATTCTAAGAACCTTTGCTTTTATTTCATTGAATTACCTTTTGGGAAATGGAAAATGTACAATACAGTTATGATAAGATGTGGAAGTACAATTTTATTTTATTTTCAGTTGAGTTGAATCACTAGGAGAAGAAAAAAGATAAAGGAAGGCAATGGAGGATCTTGTGTAAATCTTTCCACTCCTCCACACAAGCTGCACAAATTCTGCACTGGTATTCGTGACAACAGTTGACTGACATATGGAGATATAGGCTCCGTGTGTTTCAGTTATGCCTTCAGACTCACAGCTTCTTAGCAAGCAGTCCTAGAAGCCAGGGATATATTTGTTGCCAAGATTCCAAGAGCCCCATGAACTTGTGTTCTTAGTCTGCCCTCAGACTTGCCTTTGAATACTCAGTAAAATGACTGTTACTTGTTATGCTGGGGACAGTCTACTGGTTCATCTTGTAAATGTACAGGCAAGTGCAACAATACTATGAGAACATGTGAATTAAACAAATCCTGAGAAGGTTTACAAAAATGGGATTTGCCTTAGAAAGTGTCAGGAACTAAAATCCAAAATTGTCATTCAGCTTACCTTTGTTAAGGTAGTTTTTTTTTAAATGAATTCAGTAGCTAGCTCACATATTGGGATGGTCATAGCTGTCAGCCCATTTCCATGTTGAGTTTTAGAGTGCTGTGCTGCATTTTGACCTTCACATGATGGACACCAGCTTTAGTGCCAAGCCAAGTATTGAATGTTATTATGTCAGTTTACTGCCCCTCCAATGGCAGTGCTTTCACACTTTTCATCTCATGGGAATGAAAGTGCTAAAAGAAATTGAAACATCCCAATACACATTCAGACTATTAAAAAATAAAATCTTAGCAATGGTATGGTGGAATGTCATCTTTGGCAGTTCCCAAAGCAAAAATAGTAAATATAATACTGACAATTACTAATATTAGCATATGAGCATTTAACACAATAGTATGATGTTCCTCCATGCTCTATTTTAATGAAGACTACATTTTTTTTTAATTTTGAGCCGATTAATAGTTTGTATATACTAATATATTGCAATAATAATATCAAGGTTAGAATTGTTGCAAACCTTTTCTAAAATATTTTGCCTTAAGGCGGTCCCAGTGCAGTGGGAGCAGGAGTGCTGTATATAATGTGAGGTCAGCTCGTTTACATAATATCATCATGCGCACAGCTTATGACATGTTGGGAATGCACCAGGGTCGAGATGTGGGTTAGCTGGCACATTTAAAGCTATTTAGAGAGAAGAAATGGGTGAAGCAAGTTAACAAAGTAGAATGGCTCCATTCCAAGATACAGCTTTGGAGGTCTTGTAGAGAGGGTGGCCCTTTTTGTTACTAAGGGACATCCTCCAGTCAAGAGCAGCATCAAAGCAAGCTGGATGGGAAGGCTTGAAAAGTCAATGCTATCTTACCTGTGTACAGAACCTGAGAGCAGGTGAGGAAGAAATTTGCTGGATTCCAGATGGTTGTTGAAGTAAATGTGCCCTTATTTACTGAATTTTACAACCTTACCTTATGATACATGTTAACAGCACTTAACTAAATTTGGTGGAACATCATGGACGGAGCATCATAAACTCCTTGGGACGTTTTTATTACGTTAAAGGCGTTGTATAAATGCAAGTTGTTGTTGTTTAGGATGCACAGCATGCTGGCAACTGTTCATCTACTTTGCAAATGCACAGTTATGCCTAGGATTTAGCCCTCTGTATTGCTGCCATGCCAATGCGTTTGCTCTTTTGCCCATTAAACATGACGAGCAACAAGCACCAAGACCACTGCTGACACACGGTTCCTGCATGCTGCAGGTTCACAGAATCACATAGCGTGGCTGCTGGCCTGGGCACACATTCTCTCTCATGTTCCCTATTGCAATATTATAAAGATGGAACTCCCTGTTCTTTTAAGTTTCTGCTCTGTTGTTTTAAAGTTGCAACCAATTTTCTCATTTCCTACTGACAATGGACTTCTGTTGTACCCAAGTGTGACCAGCAGTGGTAAATGTGACATATGATGTCACTCCATCATTACCACCTCAGTTGCATGCACCCACCCACGTTTGGAAAGACGCTTCTAGCATCCGTTGAAATGACTAGTAGATCCTTGTATCAAATACAAGGACAAGGATCTGGTGGAATGGGTGCCCATCCAATTTTCTGCTCCTCCTGTCTACATAATGCTGGAATAACTCACAAGGTAAATCCTGCCTTATGACTCTGTAGGATGAATGAGGAACTGATTGATTACGTAAGGCATTGCGCTGTTGAATGCTCACAAGAATATTTCACCCTAAAGCCTTATCATTGCAACAAACTAAGAAATATGTTCTAGAAAAGGCATTTAACCCTTTGCGGGCCAATTCCTTTCTAACTGTTTTTACTATCAGTATCTTGCTATACATTACTGCTTCTGTGTAATAATCTTATTCGTAAACCAATCTTACTATTGATGTTAACCTGCACTTAACAATCCAAGAGTGTAGTACTTACTGCCTTTCAGCATAAACATAAGAACACGGTGGGCTCCAGAATTAAAAAAAATCGAGTGTACAAATCGGATACATCCATAGACAATGTTTGTAAGTGCAGCAATCGTGTGTACTCTAAAACATAAGAAGAATCCCTCCTTGAAATCTAATGAATCCAACATTGGGAGGTTCACGATATATCTGCAGTATTTGCAGTTTGGATGATCTGCTGAGAATGTAGATGAATGTAACAGAAAACTAATGCTGCAGGGCAGAAAAAAATTGTATCCATGGAAACAGCAGTTTATCTAAGCTTTAATTTTTTTTCCGTTATGTTATTTTAATGAATTCTGAAGACCCCTTCAGTGTAGCTACTGGAAAAAAAAAACTGGAGAGATCCTGGGTATAATATGACATATTGGGCAGGTTTTTAACTTGGAGGCAGGTAGGGAGCGGAGGGGGGCTGGATTGCGGTGGGGAATCCCTGGTGAACAGGTTAACATCAGGCCCTGCTGAATTAAACTGCAGGGCCTGATGAACATTTTTTTCTCTTGTCTCCCCCTCCTCCTCCCCACCCCCCACCCCCCGCCACAGCCAGCTAGATTGAGAGGGAGGAAGGGATCGGGGTGCGGGAGATCAGAGGGGGTCGGAGTTGGGAGGGGGTGATATCGGATGGCTGGGATCGGGGAGGAGGAGGGGGGGTAGGTGGGGGGAGTTGGAAGGCCGGGATCGGGGGGGGGGGGGGCGAGGGAGGGTGGTGGTGAAGTTGGAAGGCCAGGATCGTGGAGGGTGCGTCAGAAGGCTGGGATTGGAGGGGGTCAGAGATCGGGGGGGGGGGTGGTCGGAAGACCAGGATCGGAGTGGGTCGGAGATCGGGAGGTGGGGCGGTCGGAAGGCCGGGATCGGAGTGGGTCAGAGTGGGGTTGTGGGCTTGGGCATTGGAGGCCGGAGGGTGGGTCGGGAGTGGGGGGGTGGGGTGATGAAATATATGCCTTCATCAGCCCCTGTGTTTTACCTGCATTGTATTGTGTGTACCACCCCCTTTTTCCTATTGTGTGTATTGGCTCCGCCCCTGTCTTTTGTCATATAAAGGTCTCAAGAGCTGTATGAGTCATTTCTGCCAGACGAATCCGATGTGGAAAGACATGCAATGTTCTTAGTGATTAAAAGCCTTCAGTTGAATCCTTTAATTCCTTGTCTTTGAGTTATTGATGGCACATCAGGGGGATCGGCGATCAGAGGTCTCATGGGGTGGGGGTTTGAGGCCTCATGGGGGAGATCATTGGCCTCAGGTAAGGGAGGTCTAGGGTGATCAATTGCGGGGGTCAGGATGGGGGTGGCAGGGACGCTGGATCCAGCAGCTAAGTGGAAAGGCACTTACCTCCTGGATTCAGCAGTCCTCACCTCCCTTTAGCTCCCGTGTTCTCTGAGGCCTGGGAAACCTGGCCGCCCAAAGTTAAATTGAAAATGGAGTTTCAAAATGAGGCACACAGCCTCACTATAATATTTAAAATGCCAACCCTCCTCTTGGGAGCGGGTTGGCCGCCTGACCCCCTGTCCCGCCTCCGTTAAAACCGGAAGTGGGTTGGTTGGGGGTCAGGATTCAGATTTCTACCACTTTAACCTTCCACCTGACCCAAACCTGCCCTTTTTTGGGGCTTTAAAATTCCCCCATTATATTTTTAAAAGAACAACAGGAACCAAAAAATTCTCCACTCAAATTAATACAACTCAAAGTAAATTTATGTTTATTAGAAAGATAGTTGGGTGGCAAATGAGTTTTTCGTAGTCCATAGTTGTGTTAACCTAACCAACAACAACTTGCGTGTAGGTGTCAGTCTTGGTTCAGTGATAATATTCTCACTTCTGACTCCTGAGTCAGATGGTCATGCATTCAAGCCCCACTCCAGAAACTCAGCGGCACTGAGGGCAAGGTAAGGTCAGGGCCAAGTGACATTGCAGAAGTGTAAGTAGATAGTTTTGTGATAGATGTGGAGCCAGGGTCAAATTGGATACTGTACCATGGTTTCGTACTGTCCAGTTCAGCCTGAGTAAACAGCAGAAGAGGTGGATGGCACTAGGGACTAGCGTGTGGAGTTTTGGTTGGCAGCCAATTAGGATGGCTTCAGTTTTATCGATACTATATTTGCTAATGTTCTGGCTCATCCACCAGTTTATGACAGACAGGCAGTCAGATAGCGTAGTGATAGTCATTGAGTCAACAGATGCGGAGGGGTAAAGCTGGTGTGGGCAACAAACATCTGAAAGTTGACCTCATAGAATCATAGAATAGTTACAGCACAGAAGGAGGCCATTCGGCCTGTCGAGCCCGTGCCGGCTCTCTGCAAGAGCACTTCAGCTAGTCCCACTCTCGTGCCCTTTCCCCGTAGCCCTGCAAATTTTTTCCCCTCAGGTAATTAATTATCCAGCTCCCTTTTGAAAGCCACAATTGAATCTGCCTCCACCACCCTTTCAGGCAGCGCATTCCAGATCCTAACCACTTACTGCATAAAAACGTTTTTCCTCATGTCGCCTTTGTTTTTTTTGCCAATCACCTTGAACCTGTGTCCTCTGGTTCTCGACCCTTCCTGCCAATGGGAACAATTTCTCTCTATCTACTCTGTCTAGACCCCTCATGATTTTGAACACCTCTATCAAATCTCCTCTCAACCTTCTCTGCTCTAAGGACAACAAGCCCAGTTTCTCCAGTCTATCCACATAACTGAAGTCCCTCATCTCTGGAATCATTCTTGTAAATCTTTTCTGCAGCCTCTCTAAGGCCTTCACATCTTTCCTAAAGTGTGGTGCCCAGAATTGGACACAATACTCCAGTTGAGGCAGAACCAGTGTTTTATAAAGGTTTATCATAACTTCCTTACACCCACAGGTGAGTAAAGCATTTTTTTACCTTCTGTTTTATAAAAAAATCCGTTTCTGATAGAGCCCATTGCAAATCGATAGATCCTATGTACAAGTAATTCACCTGCTTTGGAATGTTTGCCCAGTATAGTACTGTGTACCCATACATCAGCAAGAATTTGTGCCATAACATGGGTTCTTTATTGTGTTAAAACCAGGCAATAAAAACACGGGCTACTTTATATGAACCATAGGCAGTTGGTTATTATCAGAATTTCAAGGCAGCAGTTTTGAGTAATTGCCTAAGATTTTAAAGTAACAAAACAGCTCTTATCAAAGCTACAAATTCATCCTTTGTGATTGAGACCGTGGTAAACTCTCCCTCCTCATCCTTCTCTACCTGTCTGCAGCCTTTGACATGGTTGACCACACCATCCTCCTCCAGCATCCCTCCACTGTCATCCAGCTGGATGGGACTGCACTCGCCTGGTTCCATTTTTATCTATCCAGTCGTAGCCAGAGAATCACCTGCAATGGCTTCTCTTCTCACTCCCACACCATTACCTCTACGATCCCCCAAGGATCTAGCCTTGGCCCCCTCCTATTTTTCATCTACATGCTGCCCCTCAGCGACATCATCCGAAAACACAGTGTCAGGTTCCACATGTACGCTGACAACACCCAGCTCTACCTCACCACTCTGTTGACCACTCTACTGTCTCTAAATTGTCAGACTGCTTGCCCGACATCCAGTATTGGATGAGCAGAAATTTCCTCCAATTAAATATTGGAAAGACCAAACCCATTGTCTTCCATCCCCGCTACAAACTCCGTTCCCTGGCCACCAACCATCCCTCTCCCTGGCAACTCCCAGAGGCTGAACCAGACTGTTTGCAACCTTGGTGTCGTATTTGGCCTTGAGATGAGCTTCCGACCACATATCCGCGCCATCGCTAAGACCGCCTATTTCCACCTCCGTAACATTGCCTGACCCCACCCCTGCCTCAGCTCATCTGCTGCTGAAACCCTCATCCATGCCTTTGTTACCTCTAGACTTGACTATTCCAACGCACTCATGGCCGGCCTCCCATCTTTCACCCTCCTTAAACTTAAGGTCATCCAAATCTCTGCTGCCTGTATCCTAACTTGCACCAAGTCCCGTTCACCCATCACCCCTGTGTTCACCGACCTACATTGGCTCCCGGTAAAGTAACATCTCGATTTTAAAATTCTCCTCCTTGTTTTCAAATCCCTCCATGGCCTTGCCCCTCCCTATCTCTGTAACCTCCTACAACCCTCCAAGATATATGTGCTCCTCCAATTCTGGCCTCTTGCGCATCCCCGATTTTAATCGCTCCACCATTGGTGGCCGTGCCCTCAGCTACCGAGGCCCTAAGCTCTGGAATTCCCTCCCTAAACCTCTCTGCCTCTCTACCTCTCTTTCCTCCTTTAAGACACTCCTTAAAACCTACCTCTTCTGCCCTAATATCACCTTATCTGGCTTGGTGTCAAATTTTGTTTGCTAACGCTCCTGTGAAGTGCCTTGAGATGTTTTACTACGTTAAAAGGCTCTATATAAATGCAAATTGTTGTTAAAGCAGGAGAAAGCGGTTTCGGGAGAGAATTTCAGAGGTTCGGACCTAAGACAACTGAAGGCACACCTGACAAAGGGGGCGGTGGGGGGGGGTAAAGGGAGTAGGGGATGCACTCCGAGGAACGCAGCGTTCTCAAAGGGTTCTAAGGCTGGAAGAGGTTACAGAGATAGGAAGGGACAAGACCATGGAGGGTTGAACATGGATGGGAATTTTAAATTTGAGGTGTTGGTAGACCGGGAGCCAATGTGGCGGTAGGGATTGTGGATGCATTGGTAATAATTTTCCAAAACTCCCTGGACTCAGCAAAGGTCCCGGCAGACTGGAAAACTGCTAATGTAACACCCTTATTTAAAAAGGGCAGTAGACAGAAGGCTGGAAACTATAGACCGGTTAGCCTAACATCTGTGGTAGGTAAAATATTGGAGTCCATTATTAAGAAGACAGTAACAGGACATTTGGATAATCATAATTTAATAGGACAAAGTCAGCATGGTTTTATGAAGGGGAAGTCATGTTTGACAAATTTGCTGGAGTTCTTTGAGGAAGTAACATATAGGGTGGATAAAGGGGAACCAGTGGACGTAGTGTATTTAGACTTCCAAAAGACATTTGACAAGGTGCCACACAAAAGATTATTGCTTAAGATAAAAAATCACAGGATTGGGGGTAATATTCTGGCATGGATAGAGGATTGGCTATCTAACAGAAGGCAGAGAGTTGGGATAAATGGTTCATTCTCAGACTGGCAATCAGTAACTGGTGGTGTTCCGCAGGGGTCAGTGCTGGGTCCCCAACTCTTTACAATCTATATTAACGATTTGGAGGAGGGGACCGAGTGTAACATATCAAAGTTTGCAGATGATACTAAGATGGGAGGGAAAGTAGTGAGTGAGGAGGACATAAAAAACCTGCAAGGGGGCATCGACAGGCTAAGTAAGTGGGCAGAGATTTGGCAGATGGAATACAATACTGGAAAGTGTGAGGTTATGCACTTTGGCAGGAAAAATCGTAGAGCAAGTTATTATCTTAATGGCAAGAAACTGGAAAGTACTGAAGTACAAAGAGATCTGGGGGTCCTGGTGCACGAAACTCAAAAGGTTAGTATGCAGGTGCAGCAAGTGATTAAGAAGGCCAATGGAATGTTGGCTTTCATTGCTAGGGGGATAGAATATAAAAATAGGGAGGTATTGCTTCAGTTGTACAAGGTATTGGTGAGACCGCACCTGGAATACTGCATACAGTTTTGGTGTCCATACTTAAGAAAATACATACTTGCTCTCGAGTCAGTACAAAGAAGGTTCACTCGGTTAATCCCGGGGATGAGGGGATGGACATATGAGGAGAGGTTGAGTAGATTGGGACTTTACTCATTGGAGTTCAGAAGAATGAGAGGCGATCTTATTGAAACATATAAGATTGTGAAGGGGTTGGATCGGGTGGATGCGGGGAAGATGTTCCCGATGATGGGTGAAACTAGAACTAGGGGGCATAGTCTTAGAATAAGGGGCTGCTCTTTCAAAACTGAGATGAGGAGGAACTACTTCACTCAGAGGGTGATAGGTCCATGGAATATGCTGCCCCAAAAAGCTGTAGAAGCTACATCATTACATAAATTTGAAACAGAAATAGACAGTTTCCTAGAAGTAAAGGGAATTGAGGGTTACGGGGAGCGGGCAGGAATTTGGACATGTGGGTAGCGGAGCGGGCCCAGGGGCCGTGTAGCCCGATCCTGCTCCTATTTCGTGTGTCTAATTCTGTTAGATTCAGGAGATGGTTCTGTGATAGTAGATTGGCGGTTAGGATCAGATCAGCCATGATCTTATTGAATGGCGGAGCAGGCTCGAGGGGCCGATTGGCCTACTCCTGCTCCTATTTCTTATGTTCTTATGTATGTCAGCGAGTACAGGAGTGATGGGTGAGTGTGACTTGATGCAGGTTCGGGTTTCATGGAATCGCCCCTTAAATGCTCTCGTTTTTTTTAAAGGTCAGGCACAGAACAATGTAGGAACCAGTATCAGGTCAGTGGTGGGTTTTTGTCTGGGTGGGAAAGACCATCCGAGAACCTCTACAACACACACAGGCAAGAGAGAAACTGGAGACCAGAATGGAGTGGTACACTGGGGCTTGAGCTGGGAGGATAATGGGCACAGCACCCTGGGCTAGGATCGAATGGAGAGCAATCCTTTGGTCGAGGATACACCTTTACTCTGGGCTAGATGCTCTTTCTGCTGATGTGGTAGATCCAGAGCCACAATGGTAACTAGTACTTATCTGGTAATCACTGAGTGGAACTGCAACAAGAATGGGTGAAACAGATACTTGATGCGTGGGTCTCGGCAGGTGCAGGAGTTTATGATGAGGACAGAAGGGCTCTGAGGCTGAAAAGGACTAGGATCTGAGTTTGGGAGGAAAGACGATGGGGTCCAAACCCAAAAAATGAGATTTGGAAGGAGTGCCATAAGGCTCAAGGGTCAAAGCTGGAGCAGGTATGTACTTCAGCAGTCTCTTAGGCCCAAAATTGGAATGAGGGAGGGAGCTGAGCAGGATGAGAGTGTTGTCCTAATGAGGAAGCAGTTGAATTTTAAGATACAGTTCCCTCCTTACTTTGAATAAACTCTCTGCCCATGGAAAATGTGCTAAAGAAGTCAGGCCAACACCACTATTGACTGGGAGGCACAAAATGCAGCCAAGCAGCTGAACTCTTGCATACAGAAGAAAATGGAGAACCATTAGGTTTAGAAAATCATGCACAGGGTGTGCCAGAATTTCTGATAGGTGTTCATGGTGGGCAAACTTCCCCACTGGGAGTGGAAAGTTGGAAAATTCACTCTACAACTTTATGAACTAAACCTGCATTCCGAGGTAAGATTTAGCATTTTTCCAACTGCGTGTGTGGCCAATTTGCACACTGTAAGGTCCCACAAACAGCAATGAAATAAGTGACCAGAATAATCTGTTTTTAGCGATGTTGGCTTAAGGATAAATATTGGCCAGGACACGAGAGAACTCCCCTGCTCTTCTTCAAATTGTGCAGTGGGATCTTTTACATCAACCTGAAGGGGCAGACAGGGCCTTGTTATAATGTTTCATCTGAAAGACTGTACCTTCGACAAACCTGCACTCCTTCTGAACAGCACTGAAGTGCCACCATGGATTATGTTCTCAAGTCTCTGGAGTGGGGCTTTTGAAACCATGACCTTCTGACTCAGAGGCAAGAGTGCTACCAACTGAACCAAGGCTGATACCTTATAAAGAGAGAGAAAGATAGACAAAAGAGAGAGAGAAAGAAACAGACAAACACAGCGACAGAAAGAGTATTTCCCACCTTCAGGTCATTGGAACCTCATGGAAGTGACCATTATTCTCAGATAAGCCTTGACAGTAAGTGTCAGCAAGCTAATCAATCGAAGGAGGGATCACCGCATCCAAACACTATCTTAGCCTGACTCAACATGCACACTTCCAGTAGAGGTCATTGCATAGCAATCAGCAGTAGGAATCCTCAGTTTTCCCTTCTACAACCGAGGGGATATGAGGCCACTTGTAGAGCCGCAACCACCACCTTGGCAGAGATCAGGGGTTGGCCTGGAGTTTCCAGCTTGGCTGCAAACCAGCAGTTGCGCCCGAAGCTGCTCCCATACCGTCCATGTCAACTTACACCCAAGTATCCTCCCAATCTCAGTAGAATATGCCTGGACCTAAAATGGATGTAAATGGGCATAAATCAGCATAAACAATTGAGGCCCAAGGGAACACCGACCCTACACCAGTATATTTCTACTCCCATTCTTAAAATTTAAGTTTCAACTCATTTAGCCATCATTAACCAGGGAATCTGTTTCATTTTTTTGGTGACAATATGTCATAAAAATTTATGGAAAGAAACAAACAATACAGTACAGAGCAGGTCTCGGTGAGGATAAATTTAAAAAACAATGCTCAAAAATTGGAATGAAGAGACCAGAAAAATTACTTTGTTTCTTGCTGCGCTTGTAAATCTGGTCACAATGTTGAGAGAGCCAATGAACAAGCGCAATTGGAGGTTACTCGCATTTGAGAGTCTGGGGCGCACCAGTTTTGTAGGCTATGATTAGTTTAGACGAAAGGTTTGATGGAGCGACATAAAATAGTGAGAAGACTTGGGTGTCTTGCAGTTACCTACGAAACTCATTTACGCCCAAAATTCTGCTATCTTATAAGCCACGTAATTGGTTTGCGCCAAAATTACAGGTGTATCTGGGTGCAAGAGCAGAGGAAACTCCAGGCCAAAGAAGCAGTGCACAGCTTAATGTCTGAGCTGGGGAGCAACAATGTTACTTTCATTCTCTGGATGCTGTTAGTCATTATTTCTTGAAATAATGTGGATTTGCAGAAACATAGGCCCTGATTTTTACGGCCTCCACCTGCTGTAAACAGGCGGGGGGCAGTTAAAATAATAGGAGTCACTTATCCTCACCGAGACCACTTCCTTCCTGCCATGTCCCCATATTAACCTGCTCTTTAGAGCAGGCGAGAAGGACACGCTGAGGAAGGAAGCAAGATCCTGATTTTAATATGCAGATAAGGTCCAATGATGTCATCAAGACCCGATTTACAATATCAAGCTTTAGCCTGGGCGGGGGTGGTGGCAGTGGCAGTGTCGGCTCTCCTGTCAGACATTTGCCTGACAGCACAAATGTCAAAATAAAGTTGGCCATGGTCCCTTTAAGGAAACCGGCTGATTACGCGTCATCAAATGACGTCCCCAGACCCGCTTCCTCTAATTGGCCGGGAAACGTGCTGGGCGGGCTTAATAAGCTCTATCAAGGGAAATTCATTTCAGAGGCCGGGATGGAGACAGCAGCGGGGTCGGATATCGGGATGTGGTCAGGACGACCTGGGTGCAGTGGCGTAAACATTTCAATGATCTTAATAGATCACAAAATGTCTGCCGTGAGCCAGATCCTGGGTGGGCGTGCTTCTCCAGGCCTCATGAGGAAGCCTTGGGCCTCCCTTGTACCTCCACTCACCTCGATCATGGCAAGACCCTCCCTCCACCTCCACGATCACAGCCCCGACCGCTCAGTCTCCAACCTATCCCGATCGCGGCCCTGATCTCTGAAACGCTCTCTTCTCCCCCACCGCCGCCATCATGGCCCCGAGCTATCCCTATCCCCCCCACTAACTGTTGGGGACCGCGGCTGCGGCCTCCAGCTGTTTGTTTGTGCACCCGCCCGCCGGCCAGGCTATCAATCTGGCCAGCTGTTGGGTGAGAGTCTGCAGCAGATTATTTAAATTGGGTTAAGGTTGTTACAGAGGAAAGCTGGATGCAGCCCATGGATCAATACGTAAGCACCCAGCTTTTGGTAAAGAGCCTACTTAAATTGTTAATGGTAGGAATGGATTACCTTAACATGTACTCTAGGCATTTATAGGCCTTATGCATTAGAAATGACACAATATGAAAGAAACTTGGACTGAACAAAACAGAAGTGAATCAAGTCACTGAAAGGACTAAGATGGTTTGGACATGTTAAGTGAAATGACCGATGAGTAATAATCGAACATATGTAACCCCTTCACGGTTCTCTAGTCTAGCTATATGTGAGATGTGGTCTCTGTTGTAGACAGTATTCTATAGTCCAGTAAGGAGATCACTACTACTATGGCTTAATTCTAATTATCTTACTTTATAGTTTTAACGTCAGACAGTATAAGAAGATTACAGGTCAATGAACTAAATTAGACATTTGCATACATTAGAATGAATCTAGACATAATAAACATACATTCTCCATTTACATGGATTCAAAGGAGAATCTGTCCCTGTGTCCAAATTCGAGTACACTCTTTCGTTGGCGCGCTTAAGTTGGAGCTCATGGTATGTATAATGTCTGCAAGATTTACAACTCCGAACCCCTTCGTTGAATTCTCTTCACGATCACTGAATCCCACTTTGAGTTCTGGATGCAGAGCTACTAATACGAAGGGCGGCGGCCGAGTTTGGAAGCCCGGGACGGGATGCGGCAGCCATTTGCCTCCTGAGCCCTCTTTTCTTCCAGTCGCTCGCGTTTTCCCGCTCGAAAAACCCGACTCCACCCCTTCCTCCTGGGGTTTCTGCCTGGAGACTGCGCAGCCTCACTGTCTGCAACAGTTGATACTGGTGCAGAATTATGGAAAGTCTGCTCTTAGTCACATTGTGTCCTTAAAAGTTCTTGCCGTACCTTCACATGGGCAACTTTAACCCAGGGATTTATAACAATGATAATACAGTGTCTAAGTTAAAGATTGATAACCATACTTAGCGTACATAACATTTCCAGTGGGTATTACACATATTTATGTAAGAAGAGCAAGACTGAGAGGACTCGGCTGGTATGATGGCATTAGGGCTCTATTAGGGCTAAGCAATTTAGTTTTACAGAAACAGTATTCCTTGTATCTGATACAAGGGTTGACATTTTATTAATTCATAACCCATTCACTGGTCTAATAGTGAAAAATTTGCAGCTCCATCATTAACTTCTTTTGAAAAGACGATAGAAGAGTTTTAATTTTACTCCTTGGACTTCTGTTGAATCAGGAGTCCACTCTTGTTAAAGAGAAAGATTTCAGCTCTTGTTATTTATAGTAAGTCCTGTGTACTTACTTTCAGCAGAATAATCAGGGAGCTCAGAATGAAGAGGCTCTGCTTACCCTGAGGAGAAACAAAGGCCACAATTTTACTAACCTTGACAGATCCGTGGCAGGTGACGTTGGTGGTGGGTCCCGACCCCGCTGCTGTCTCCATCCCGGCCTCTGAAATGAGTTTCCCATGATAAGGCTTGTTAAGCCCGGCCAGCACGTTTCCCAGCCAATTAGAGGAAGCGGGTCTGGGGACATCATTTGATGATGCGTAATCAGCCAGTTTCCTTAAAGGGACCATGGCCAACTTTATTTTGACATTTGTGTTGTCGGTGTTCTACAGCATTGAGGTGCTGCAAACATTGACAATCACTGTACAAAGGTGCAGGGCTGCACCCAGGCTCTCCCATGACTAGTCACAGCACACAGGGAGGTCCTCTTCCCTTCCCATGTGCGGAAGAGATCTCCCCAGGAGATCGACACAGCCTGGTTGCACATTGCAGAGGAGGTCACAAGCAGGGATGTGGTCAGGAGGACCTTGGTGCAGTGCTGCAAACGTTTCAATGATCTTAGTAGATCATGAAACGTTAGTACAGAGCCACACTAGAATCTATTATTACGGATGTGGTAACAGGGCACTTAGAAAATAATAATAGGATTGGGCAGAGTCAGCACGGATTTATGAAAGGGAAATCGTGTTTGACAAATCTGTTAAGAGTTTTTTGAGGTTCTAACTAGCAGAATAGATAAGGGAGAACCAGAGGATGTGGTGTATTTGGATTTTCAGAAGGTATGCGATAAGATGCCACACAAGAGGTTATTAAATAAAATTAGGGCTCATGGGATTGGGGGTAATATACTAGCATGGATTGAGGATTAGTTAATGGACAGAAAACAGAGAGTAGGAATAAATGGGTCATTTTCGGGTTGGCAGGCTGTAACTAGTGGGGTACTGCAAGGATCAGTGCTTGGGCCTCAGCTATTCACAATCTATATCAATGATTTGGATGAGGGGACCAAATGTAATATAACCAAGTTTGCTGATGAAACAAAGCTGGGTGGGGATATAAGTTGTGAGGAGGATGCAAGGATGCTTCAAGGGGATATAGACAAGCTAAGTGAGTGGGCAAGAACATGGAAAATGGAATATAATGTGGAGAAATGTGAAGTTATTCACTTTGGTAGGAAAAATAGAAAAGCAGAGTATTTTTTAAATGGTGAGAGATTGGGAAATGTTGGTGTTCAGAGGGACCTGGGTGTCCTTGTACATGAATCACTGAAAGTTAACATGCAGGTACAGCAAGCAATTAGGAAAGCAAATGGTATGTTGGCCTTTATTACAAGAGGATTTGAGTATAAGAGTAAAGACGTCTTACTGCAATTATATAGGGCCCTGGTGATACCACACTTGGGCCTAGAAATTCGGTTGGTTGCGCCAGTGATTAGCGCCTAATGAGCCCGAGATTTGGGGCGTTACCCAATTTTCGGCTGGGCGCAGTGATCCCAGCGCTTCCTGCCATATTGAGTAGCCTTTTAGCGCCGGCGCTAACCGAGCGGGCGCAGCCAGATCATAACGTCATTTCATTGTGCAACGCCTTTTTGGCGCCCCCCTCCGTTCCACCTGGCGCTATTAGTGACAGTTGGATGGAACGTTACCAGGTCCTTCTCGTACTCGGGGGGCGCTCTTTAAAGGGGACAGCACTAGTATAAAAGCGGCAGCCATTTGGCCTGGCCATCCTGCTCGCTGCTGGAGAGAGTTGCAGACCTTCAGTTGCAGAGAGTTCTTCTCATTGAGCCAGAGGAGCCTTGGGACCTTCAGCCCTGTCCAGAACAGTTTGATCCTGAGAGATTACTGCGTCTTACTCGTCTGACAGAATAATGGGAGCTGCTTTGGAGAGGAACGTCATCCTGGCTGAACAACTGGCAAGGGCACAGAGACGGAGGGAGAGAGGGCCGGGATTGGCCAGAAGGAGGAGGGCCAATGGACGTCGCCAAATCCGACCATACGCTGCCAGGGTTTTTAGGCAGCAGGTCTCATACCTTACCATGTCGGAGGAGCAGTGTCTGCGAAGGCTCAGATTCGGTAAGGATGTTGTGACTGAGCTGTGCCACCTGCTTGCTCAGGATCTGCAGCCGCGGCTACGGTGCAGGACCTCTCTGTCGGTGGCCGTGAAAGTCACTGTTGCCCTCAACTTTTACGCCAGCGGCTTGTTTCAGGCAGCAACTGGGGACATCTCAAATATCTCACAATTTGCAGTGCATTGCTGCATCTGGCAAGTGACAGCTGCCCTCTATAAAAGGAGGCACGATTTAATCACCTTCCCTGTGCCCCTGGAGAAGCAGGGGGAGCACACGCAGGGCTTCGCGGCTATTGCAGACTTCCCCATGGTGCAGGGGGCCATTGATTGCACACACGTGGCTTTGCGGGTGCCATTACAGAATCCTGAGGAGTTCCGCAACCGCAAGGGGTTCCACTCCCTTAATGTCCAGCTGGTCTGTGATCACCGGCAGATGATCATGGCGGTCAACGCACAATTCCCTGGCAGCAGCCATGATGCCTTCATCCTGCAGCAGACCTCAGTGGCTGACCTTTTTGAGGCCCCGGCTCACCCACGAGGCTGGCTTCTTGGCGACAAGGGCTATCCTCTCTGCCCATGGCTCATGACCCCGCTCCGTTTGCCCAGCACCCCGGCAGAAGAGCATTACAACAACAGCCATCAGGCAACCAGGAACATTGTGGAGCACACAATTGGTGTGCTGAAGCAGCGTTTCCGTTGTCTAGACCATTCGGGGGGCGCCCTACAGTATTCGCCGGAGCATGTGGCGCGCATCGTCGTCTGCTGCATGCTCCACAACCTGGCCATCCGACGCACCCAGCCAATGCCAGCCAACCCTCAAGGTCCAGCAGAGCAGGTGGACGAGGAGGAGGAGGAGGAGGATGCGGACGAGGAGGATCAGGAGGAGGAGGAGGAAGATGGGAGGGCTCCAGAAACTGGAAGGGCCATTCGTCAGAGGCTCATAAGGACTCGGTTCTAGGCCCCTCGGACGGAATGCTGGCTGTGATTGGAACAGCGCCCTTCGGTTCGCAGTAAGCCTATGAAGGCCACCATGATTGTAAATAGTCTACAGCTCCATTGTAAATAAAACATTTTCTTTATTTTCAAACAAGTGCTTCCTTCCAGCATGACAACGTAATGGTAACAGAAATCATAACTAACAAACTAACAGATAACTGTCTGACAACCCGGCGAGACTAACCAAAACATAACAAACAAACACAGCAGGTGTGGACGGCCTTCATTTCAAAAAAAGACACGTCTTAGCACCTCCCTCTGCTGTTGACCCCTTGATGGAGACCGACTCCTCTTACGAGGTCGGCCCCTTCCCTCCCTGCAGCTCCTCCGTAATTGGACCCCAGTGGCTGCGTCAAGGCTGGGGGACGCCTGCTGAGTGTCTGGAAGCGCTGAAGCCCCTGAGGGATGGCCTGGACGACCCCTGGGCTTGGAGGGCCCGCAAGCTGGCTGCTCCAACTGGGCATGTCTGGATGCAGTCTGCCGTGCAGGTGGTGGCAGCTGCACTGCTGACGTTCCAGCGGTGGCATCAGGAATGCTCACATGCAGAGAGAGGACACCTGCACCGTGGTCAGCCGACACACTGGCACTCTGACGGGGCCACACCGGATCATCCGCCACAACCGACTGCTCCACAGATTCATGGCCTGCTGTGGTGCTGCAAGGGCCTGGGGTGATCCTGCATGATGCAGCTAGGGTGGCAGCAGTGAGTGTTCGCGTGGCCTCAATTTGCGTGTGGACGAGGCCAGCAAGTGACTGCGTGGCAGCAGTGAGGACCTGCATGGCAGGTTCCAGTGCTTCGGAGAAGCCATGGACAATCCTTTCCACTGCTTCGGACAAGGCCGGAACAGTCCTTTCCACTGCTTCGGACAAGGCCGGAACAGTCCTTTCCACTGCTTCGGACAAGGCCTGGACAGACCTTTCCATTGCTGCCCCGAAGCCCTGGACAAACCTTTCCATTGCTGCCCCGAAGCCCTGGACAATCCCTTCCATTGCTGCCCCAAAGTCCAGCACACTCTTTGCCAGTGTGTCGATCGACTCAGGCATCCTCCCCACTGCAGCCATAAGCTCAGTGTGTCTGAGCCGGGCCTGGGCGCTCATATCGGCAAGGCAACGCACCTCCTCTGCACTCTGTGCAGCAGTCATCGTGACCTGCCTCGCCCTCCAGGGAGACGGCCCCCGAACTTCCCTACCCCCCTCACGTTGCTGCAGGCCGCTGGTTCCTGCAACTGGCTCCTCATCAGAGCCCCCCCCCCTCCCCTCTAGGGAACTACTATCCCCAGTCTCCAGATGCATTGGCTCCCCTGAGGCTGGCACGGATGGTCCGGCTTCCTCCTGATCGTCGCCTCCGGAGGCACTGGCACTGGCAGCGTGAGGGGCCGGCTCCCGAGCTGGTGATGCAGCATCTGAAAGTAGGGAGGTTGAAGAGTGGCTTTAGCAAAAGGACAGCTTGGCAGCAAGGGATGCAAGAGTGCGGCAATGCTATGACATGGATCCACAGTGAGAAAGCATGCTGGCGGGGGAAACAAGTGGAAGGAGACAGCTGTAAAAGGTGAGAACCTTACCATCGCTGTGGACAATGGGGTCGGCAGCTGCAGTGGTGACAGGACCACTCAGACGTCCTCCAACAATCTGGTGGACTCTCTCCTCGAGATCCGTCAGAGTCTGCAGTTGAGGAGGACCTCCTCCGGTGCGAAGCTGGTCCTTGCGGATCTTCGCCAGCTTGGCCTGCAGGGGAATGGACGGGAAGTGATGTTACA
This sequence comes from Somniosus microcephalus, assembly GCF_052327205.1. Lineage (NCBI taxonomy): Eukaryota > Metazoa > Chordata > Chondrichthyes > Squaliformes > Somniosidae > Somniosus > Somniosus microcephalus. The sequence continues at coordinate 124,964,293 of NC_140995.1, read as the reverse complement.
TGATGCCCTGAGTTATCATCTCATGCCCCCCATGGTGGAACAGCCCTCACATGATGCCCTGAGTTATCATCTCATGCCCCCCGTGGTGGAAGAGCCCTCACATGATGCCCTGAGTTAAATGTGCATGTGTGTGACCAGATAGGGCCATGGGTGCTTGCTGACAGATAGCCATTGGGGCATAGCGCACCCTGTAGCCATAAAGTCAGGTGCGAATGGAGGGATGCATAAGTTTACATAAGCAACACTCACCCTCACGACCCGAGTGAGGTCGTTGAATTTCTTCCTGCACTGCACAGGGCTCCTGGTCACCATGCTGCTGGAGTTGACCCTCTGAGAGGCGTCGGCACAGGAGACCTTACCCTCCCAGGGTATACCGCCAGCAGTTCTCCTACCTCAACATGTCTGAGGAGCAGTGTATTTGGAGGCTTTGATTCAGCATGGAGGTGGTCACTGAGCTCTGCCACCTGCTTCAGACAGATCTGCAGCCTCAGCTGAGGAGCAGGACGTCTCTGTCGGTGGCAGTGAAGGTGACAGTGGCTCTCAACTTCTATGCCACTGGGTCCTTCCAATCCGCTACTGGGGACATTGCCAATGTCTCCCAGTTTGCAGTGCATTTCTGCATCCGCCAAGTCACGAATGCCCTCTTCAAAAGGAGACATCAGTACATTTCCTTCCCCATGACCCTGGACAAGCAGCAAGAGCGCGCAATGGGATTTGCAAGAATAGCGGGCTTCCCCATGGTCCAGGGCGCCATTGACTGCACGCATGTGGCTTTGCGGGCGCCTCAAGAGAATGCCAAGGATTACCGCAACCGGAAGGGGTTCCATTCGTTGAACGTGCAGTTGGTGTGTGACCACAGACAGCTGATACTAGCTGTCAATGCCCACTTTCCAGGCAGCAGCCACGACGCCTTCATCCTGTGCCAGACTTCTGTGGCAGACCTTTTCAAAGCCCCAGCTCACCCAGGAGGCTGGCTTCTCAGGGACAAGGGCTATCCTTTGTGCACCTGGCTGATGACCCCGCTCCGTGCGCCCAGCACCCCTGCTGAAGAACGATACAATGACAGCCATCAAGCGACCAGGAACATCATTGAGCACACAATCGGCATGCTAAAGCAACGGTTCCGCTGTCTGGACCATTCCGGGGGAGCCCTTCAGTACTCGCCTGAGCAAGTCTCCCATTTCGTTGTAGTGTGCTGCATGCTGCATAACCTGGCTATCCTCAGGACTCAGCCACTGCCAGCAGACATTGGAGCACCAGCAGAGGAGGAGGAAGAGGAGCACCAAGACGGGAGGGAGGCATAAAGTGCAAGGGCCGTCCGTCAGCGGCTTATTGCAAGTCGGTTCTAGGCCCCCTCTGAGGGAATGGCTTGTGCCATTGAAAGAACATGAATGGAACGGTTCTGCAAACCCTGAGCCGGCCAAGGCAACAAATAGTTCAAAGAGCAAACATGCACATTCTGAATAAAGACAATTATTTATTTAACAAACTGTGTGCCCTTCCCGCATGACAAAGAAATACAGAGAAACCCCCCAAAAAAACAGTCAGACACATAACTGGCTCTCACAACCTGGAGACAATGAACAAAAGAGTTAACCAAAAATGACCATGCTCCTCGGCCTTCACTAAAAAAATTAACAGCATTTTGCCACACCTCCTACTTTTTGGCCTGCGAGGGTGATCTGCTTCGCTTGCGAGATTCGCCCCTTCCCACCCTGCAGCTCCTCCACAATGGGACCCCAGTGGCTGCAGCAAGGCTGGGGGAAGGCTGCTGAGTGTCAGAAACTGAGTCGGCAGATGCCCTTGAGGGACGGCCTGGACCAGCTCCGGGCCTGAAGGGCCCGGCTGCTGACTGCTGCAACTCTGCATGGGCGGCAGCAGTCTGTCCTACGGGTGGTGGCAGCTGCAGTGGAGGAGTGACAGTGTTGGCAGCAGGAATGCTGCCATCCTGACAGAGCACAGGCACTCCCTGGTCGGACGACACATTGGCACTCCCACGGGGCAGCACTGCAGCATGCGGAGCAATCTGCTGAAGCACAGACTGCTGGCCTTGCGCGGCGAGGGGCCCGGCGATTCGTGCCCGATGCAGCGAGGATGGCAGCAGTGAGTGCTCATGTGGCCTCAATCTGTGTCTGCATCAGACCAGCCACTGACTGCATGGCACCACTAAGCACTTGCGTGGAAGCCGCCTGTGCTGCACCAAAGTCCTGCAGACTCCTTGCCTGTGCTGCACCGAAGTCCTGCAGACTCCTTGCCAGTGCTGCACCGAAGTCCTGCAGACTCCTTGCCTGTGTTGCCCCGAAGTCCTGGACACTCCTTGCCAGTGACTCAATGGATTCAGGCATCCTTGCCACTGCAGCCATGAACTCAGTGTGACTCTGCTTCGCCTGGGCGCCCATTTCAGCGAGGAGCCGCACCTCTTCTGCGCTCACTGTAGCAGGACTGGAGGCCAGACTCTCCCTCCGGGGAGAAGGCCGCCGAGCTTCCCTAACCCCCCCACGTTGCTGCAGCCCGCTGGGCCCCGGAGCTTCACCCTCCTCAGACCCTTCCCCCCTGCTCCCCTCCAGGGAAGACGTGTCCCCATTATGGCCATGGGCTGCCTCGGCTGAGGGTGGCACTCATGGTCCAGCTTCCTCTTCCTCCTCCTCGCCTTCAGAATCACTCACAGTGACAGCTTGAGGGCCCGCCTCCTCACCTGGCGCTTCACCATCTGAAAGCAGGGAGGTACAAGAGATGCTTTAGCGTGAGGGCAGGGCGGCAGCGAGGGTGGCATGAGTGCTGCAATGCACTGTATTGGTTCGATAGTGGCAAACGATGCTGGTGTGAGGCACAAGTGGAAGGAGAGAGGTCAAAAAGGTGATGACCTTACCATTGCTGTCCAGAACGGGGTCGGCATCTCCAGTGGCGACGGGGCCAATCAGCCGGCCTGCCATAATGCGCTGGACTCGCTGCTCCAGATCGCTTAGGTCTTTAAGGTGAGGCCGGCCTCCCCCGGTCCGTTGCTGCTGCCTCCTATTGTGTGCCAGCTTGCCCTGCAAGAGAAAGGGCGGGCTCTGAGTACAGTGTGAAGCCCTGATCTTGGCTGCACTGCCTCCCATGGTGGAATAGCCCTTACAGTGTGAAGCCCTGATCTTGACTGCAGTGCCTCCCATGGTCGAATAGCCCTTACAGTGTGTAAAGTGGTGAATGTGCATGTGAGTTTCATGAAAGGCCCATAGGTGTTGGATGAGGGCTGGCCATTGGGGCTTTCAGGACCCTTTGCCCATAAAGTGAGGTCCACATGCAGGGATGAAGAGGATACTGAAAAGGGTACTCACCCTGACAACCCGAGTGAGGTCGTTGAACTTCTTCCTGCATTGCACAGGGGTCCTAGGTACCCATGCTGCTGGAGGTCACTCTGTGAGCCACCTCCCGCCAAGCTTTGCAGTAGTCGGTGGGCAGCGGCCTCCTGCCACTGTCCGGAAACAGGATAGATCACCTGCGCTCCACTGCGCCAACGAGAACCTGCAGGGCCCCCTCACTGAACCGCTGCGCTCGCTCCCTGGCCCTCTCCATGGTCCTAGGCGTTAGAATGTGGCAGCAGGTCTGTCCAGGCCGAGAATCAGGGCTCCAATGTGCAGGGCGTGGCTGCAATCCAAATCGACCCTCCCCCTTTAAGAGCTGACCAGCGCCAGCGTGTCTGCCTGCAATCGCTAACTGGCCACACCTGCGCTGCGCCTGCCCTCGGTGCTAGCGCCTCGCTTCTCTGGCTTAGCGCCTTAGGACAGTTGTGCAGCGCCTGCTTTAGCGCTCCAAGCACCTCTTGGGGCGAAGCAGGTCAATTTCGCTGAAGGTGGCGATAATTTGCGCCGCTCGTCTATAACGCCCCAAACGTGGCGATACTGAATTTCTAGGCCAATCTGTTTTAGTGATGTTGATTGAAGGATAAATATTGGCCAGGACACCGGGGAGAACTCCCCTGCTCTTCTTCAAAATAGTGCCCTGGGATCTTTTGCATCCACCTGAGAAAGCAGACGGGGCTTCAGTTTAACATCTCATCCGAAAGACAGAACCTCCGACAATGCAACACTCCTTCAGTACTGCACTGGAGTGTCAGCCTAAATTTCTTTGCTCAAGCCTCTGGAGTGGGACTTGAACCCATAACCTTCTGACCTATTTTCAGTCATTGAGGAAGAGGTCTAAAAAAAAAAGTTGTTCTGGCATACATAGCTTTTATGCAGTAGCAAATAGCTGAATGCTGCCCTTAACACTTTGTTTATGAGCACTTCAATTACTACATAGAAGCAGTCCTGAAATTGGCATCTCAATTAAGCTTCTGTTTCTAAGAATAAACACAACATCCTGCGTGAATAATATTAACCATATTAAGAAAGTTGTAGAGCACAACATTGTTATATTGTGTTCACCTCTCCTTCTCGTAAAGCATTCTGAGACTTATCTGAGAAGTGCTATTTGATTATAAGTTGTTGTAAACAAATTATACCAGACCAGACTGCTCCCCCTAATAGTGCAGTTAGTAAAGGCAAGGGTGACTGAAACACATGAGGGTGGATTTTCCTGGGCAGGTTGTTCTGGGACAATTCAGGCACAATGAGGATGAAATTGGTCTTGGATGGTTACAAAAATTGGATGATAACAAATCGACAGCCCGTTTTACACTCCACCCGATTTTCTTTTCCATTGACTGGCTGCCGATTAATTATCGCCCGTTTTGTGCTACCACTTAAAACCAATTTCATCCTCAGTGTTCCAGAAGTACACACTGATGGAATGACAACTTCAGTGCCTGTTCTTCATAGGGGCACATTATTACCACAGGCAAGCAAGGAAGGGGACATCTGAGCGATTCCTGGGCCTTAAACGCAGCAGCAACCATAAAGAGGCAGGTACAACAGAAGTCCCATGAGAGAATGTGAAGGACTTTGAATTATACTGTTTCTGGGAAGCAGAATTTTCATCTTATCAGCTTCTGATGAATAGTGGTAAGTGTTTTAATCCACTTACGATTTCCCAAGCAAAATACCCATCCTCCTTCTCTGCTGCTCTCTCTTCCTCTCTGTATCTCTCACCCTTTTCCCACCCCCTCTGCCAAATATGGTCTCCTTATTAATGATGTAACCCGGCATTAATTTAAAACCATGTGAAATATAGCCTCGGCACTAGTCAGCCAAAGTGCACTCCATCTGACATGATCTGATAGGCCAGATGCATTCCTGGTTCAGGGTCTCCACAGTCTCCCAGAATTGGAAGCATGGGAGGAAAATCAGCAATAGCTGCTAATGCCAAGCGGCTCTGCTGTTCTCGGTTCTTTATGTCGACTCTTACAACACAGAAAGAGGCCAGTCGGTCCATCGTGCACGTGCCTCTATGAAGGTAAGACTGGTAGGTGATGTTTCAGATGCAGTTCTACACCATTTTTAATGGAGATAAAAGCCTGCTATTTTGTACAAGGGTTTAAGAGTGCACTGGTCGTCAACTTATTTGATTCGTAAGTGCCAGTAACCAGAGGAGATGCTGTTGTAAGAAGTAACAGCAGCCAGATGGCCTTCAGCCCCCTTCCAGTCCCTGAAAGAAAAAGGTATTTACCTTTTTCTCGGTTCCATCTTTGTCCTGCGCATAGGATCTAAGGACCACTTATGTTTGTCACTGCACTGAATGGTCACCTGTCCGGCATTGTCAGAGTAGGTGATGTTAGGTCCCTCCCACTGTATTTGCATAGAATGGCCCTGCATGCACCTGCTCCAGGTGCACCCCACCTTGGGAGAAAGCCCAGAAATCACAATACAATGCAAAGGGGGCAGACACCCAGTATCATAGCTCTTCACCCCTTTTGCCTGTGCTTCACACCCGGGGAAGTAGCATTTTCTGGCTGCTAAGCACAGGAAAGTCAGCCTTACCATTTTCAAGAGAAGAATGGCAAGGGGAGAAAACTGGGGAGAAAATCTATGATTCTATCAGTTTCTGCTAATTCCTTATTCAGCGTCAGTATACTTTGCAGAATTCTGTTTTGAAGACTGGAAGGGAAGGGAAGAGCTGTTGGTATGTGAAGAGTTAATCCATGGCTCTCTGCAGTTACAGTTCAAACATAATTCCCAGCACGGATACTCGATTTGTTTTTTATTGTTTGAAAGAGAAAGTTACAGTGTGTTTACTTGCTGTGTGCCACAGTTTTAAATTCATTACTGAGAGATTGCATCATTAATAAGGAGACCATATTTGGCATGAGGGTGGGACTAGGGAGAGAGACAGAGAGCGAGTGAGAGGGAGGGAGAGCGAGAAGGAGGATGGCTGTTTTGCTGTCAATCTTAAAGCAATTACATGTGTAAGCTTGACAGGGAGGTGGAGCTCTTTGCAAGCCACTGCCTTGAGTTCCCCCCCTCCCCTGTGAAAGTAGAGAAAAGCTTTTTTTCCAAAGCTGTGCAGATCATTGATCAGTGGCTTGGAGTGGTTAAAGGGAACAACGTGAAAACCACAGGCTGCCATGGGCCAGCTGTGCTGCTTTCGATTCTGTTACGATAAGACTGGTAGGTGATGTTTCAGATGCAGTTCTTCACCATTTTTTTCTCTTTGTTTGAGTGAGTTTACAGAGAGGGAAGTGGGACAAATTCAATTGTGAATTCAGTGGATGCCCTCGCTTGGAAGTCCCAATGGATTAGAAGGGGGCTATTTTCTGTGCATAATTATTATTGTTAAAAAAAAACACAGGTGAGGAGACAAAAGCCAGCTATTTTTTCACAAGGGTATAACGGTGCACTAGTTGTTCACTTCTATGATTAAATTCTAGTAACCAGAGCAGATACTGCTGTAAGGAGTAACATATTTAGTGAACAGCAAAGGAAAATTGATGCATTGTTGAAGCATTGGCGCATTTCATTTGGAGAGGGAGTTATTTTTAGTTCTGAGGTGAAAACCTGCAGTACATTTTTTTTAAAAGAGTGAGAAGGAAGAATATTAATAATATGTCACAACAACCTAATAAACTGGGGATGCTGGACCCTATCTCTTTGTAAAGGAAGTCAGTATATCTTCTAGTTGGGATGGTGATTTTGTTGAGGTACTCTTTGTTTGGAAAAGCAGACAAGCGTTCAGGATGAAAGGATAATGTTGAAAAATTAGTGGGAGATAAGTTCCAAGTGGAGCTAGTAAAGACAGTGAATGGTTGATCTTTCACTGCAAAATGAAAAAAAGACAGCAATCTTGCAATAACTCTTCAACCAGTCACTTGATCACTATCTTCCATTTGCTTGCATCACAATGCGTGTGACAAGCATTTCCTTATGCTACTGCACAAGGCTTAGAATGTCACTGAGCGAGTGCAAGTTTAATTAATAAAAATTAGGCTTTCAAGTTCTGGAATAAGTAATCAAATAAAATAGAATAGCATTAAATACTGAATTGGGGTCATTCAGGTGAATTGAAGGAATTCAATCATTTCCAAGATGGTTTTGCATCAGTATGTGCACAAGGGGTACAACCAACAAAGGACCCCTCCTATACCCCCAACTCCAACCACATAGTAATACAAAACTGTACTCATCCTTGAACACTGCCTCGACAAAGTGCTATTTTCATTTGTTTTTAAAGCTACCAGCTAGCAGGTTAACCAGTTTTATTTTTTAAGTCACCTCCTCTAGGAGGTTCATTTTCTTATCAGCTGATATTTTTCTGTAAATTCCTGACTCAAGACAGTGACATAGTCATTGGGGAGTGACAAACCCTACAGTTAGAAAACAAACCATAAACTGAGGCAGATACTGTAAAAATCAATGTATCACTTGCATCACTGTAAAAGTCACAGTTGCAAGCTTTATGCCAAGTGGTTGATCATACCTTGCATACCAGGTCAAAGAAATCTGCGTGAAGCCGTAATTCATATATTGATATGATTTTATCTATATTTTGTATCTATAGACTGTTCTCACTCCTTGACGTCTATAAGTTTTAGAGAAGTGAAGCTTAATTGATTATTCAGAGATGGATGGAAATGGGAAAAGAATCTTGTATTCATATAGCATCTATTAGGACAGAAGCTCTGATTGGTAAACTTCACGTATGAGCACTTGACATGTTTGTGCTGTTTTCCAGTGTGCTATTTTCACACAAGCAAAATAAATGGATTAACGCATATTTGAAAATAACACACACAAGTTTGTCTACTGTAATTTCTATCTGTTATGCTTCAGAAGCGTCTCAAAGCACTTCATAAACAATGAACTTGCTTAAAGTAAAATAAATGTCATAATGTCGGCAAAACTTTAATGAATGTTAAATAGTTGCTATATGTTGCTAGCTTTGAATAATCTACTTTTTTCTAGTTTTGTATGTGAAAAGTGAACACAGTTGCAATGGAATGAGTTGACTGAACAAGCACAATAATAACAACAGAAAATGCTGGAAACATTCAGCAGGCCAGGCAGCATAAATAAACTGTAAGATTGTGACATCATAGCCACAACAGTAGAACAACCCTCTGATACTGAAGGTGCAACATTCCTCAGAACGTACCATAGTCTGACAGAAGAATAATCAATTTGTGAGAGTATTACTTTCAGAAAATACAGGGCGATAAGTACATTGTATACATACTATAGGTTCAAGCCCAATATCACTCTAGGCTGACACTCCAGTGCTGTACTGTGGGACTGCAGCATAGTCAGAAGTGCTGTCCTTTGGATAAGATGGTGAACTAAGGTGCGTGTGCTTGTTCCCATGTCTCAGTTTAATGTTAAAATCCCATGGCACTATTCTAAGAAGAGCAAGGAGCATTCCTGTTGTCCTGAGCAACATTCCTCTGCAACTAACACCACAAAAAAATCCTGTTCATTCATTTCATTGCTGTTTCTGGGACACTAATAGTGCAGAATGGTTGCAGTGTTTGTCTACATAACAGTCACTACACTCCAAAAGTAATTTATTGTGTGAATAATTTTGGTGTATTTCGATGCAATAAGTTGCTATAAAAATGCAAATATAATTATATAAACGGGAGTTTTAACGAGCCCTTGCATAATATGAGCTACCTCACACACCTCAAACCTGCACTGGAAAATTGTGGAACTGCTGCCCGCAATATTCAAATGTGTATCCTCATCTTCTTCTTAGGCAGTCCCTCGGAACCGAGAATGACTTGCTTCCACACTAAAAATGAGTTCTCAGTGACTGATGAGTCCAATGCGGGACCTACAGTCTCTGTCACAGGTGGGGCAGACGGTGGTTGAAGGGGTGGGTGGATGGGATGCTTGGGTTGGCGTGCGCTCCTTCCGCTGTTTACGCTTGGCTTCCGCTTGCTCCTGGCAAAGAGATTCGAGGTGTTCGGTGCCTTCCCGGATGCTTCTCCTCCACTTTGTGCAGTCTTGGGCCAAGGATTCCCAGGTGTCGGTGGGGATGTTACACTTTTCAACAAGGCTTTGAAGGTGTCCTTGAAGCGTTTTCTCTGCCCACCTGGGGCTCTCTTGCCGTGTCGGAACTCTGAGTAGAGCGCTTGTTTTGGGAGTCTCGTATCGGGCATGCGAACGATATGGCCCATCCATCAGAGCTGATCGAGCGTGGTCAAAGCTTCGATGCTGGGGATGTTGGCCTGAGCGAGAACACTGACGTTGGTGCACCTATCCTGCCAATGGATTTGCAGGATCTTGCGGAGGCAGCGTTGGTGGTACCTCTCCAGTGCTTTGAGGTGCCTGCTGTACATGGTCCATGTCTCTGAAGCATACAGGAGGGTGGATATCACTACTGCTCTGTAGACCATGAGCATGGTGCTGGGTTTGAGGTCCAGGTCTTCAAACACTCCCTTCCTCAGGCGACCGAAGACTGTACTGGCACATTGAAGGTGGTGTTGGACTTCGTTATCGACGTCTGCCCTTGTTGACAGTAGGCTCCCGAGGTATGGAAAGTGGTCCATGTTGTCCAAGGCCTCGTCGTGGATTTTGATAATCGGGGGGCAGTACTGTGTGGCGGGGGCAGGTTGGAAGAGGATCTTTGTCTTACGGATGTTTATTGTAAGGCCCATGCTCTCGTACGCTTCGGTGAAGGTGTTGACGATGGTTTGGAGTTCGGCCTCAGAGTGTGTACAGACGCAAGTGTCGTCTGCATACTGTAATTCGATGAGAGAGGATGGGACGACCTTGGATCTGGACTGGAGGCGACGGAGGTTGAACAGTTTCCTGTTTGTTCTGTCGATTAGCTCCACTCCAGCAGGGAGCTTACTGAGGGTGAGATGGAGCATTGCAGCCAGGAAGATCGAGAAGAGCGTTGGTGCAATGACACAGCCTTGCTTGACCCCGGTCCGTACGTGAATTGGGTCTGTGGTGGATCCGTTGGTCAGGATCACGGCTTGCATGTCATCATGAAGCAGGCGGAGGATGGTGACAAACTTTTGAGGGCAGCCGAATTTGAGGAGGACACTCCATAATCCCTCACAGTTGATGGTGTCGAAGGCCTTTGGGAGGTCAAAGAAGGCCATGTACAGCGGTTGGTGCTGTTCCCTACATTTCTCTTGTAGTTGACGCGCGGTGAAAATCATGTCCATTGTGCCCCTTAGTGGGCGGAATCCGCATTGCGACTGGGAGGAGCTCTTCAGCCACTGGGAGAAGGCGATTGAGGAGGATTCTTGCGATGACTTTCCCTGTGGCAGACAGCAGGGAGACTCCTCTGTAATTACTGCAATCGAACGTGTCACCTTTCTTGAAGATGGTCATGATTACGGCATCACTGAGATCCCCTGGCATGCTCTCCTCCTTCCAAACAAGAGAAATTAGTTCATGTATTCGCGCCAATAGTGCTTCTCAGCCATGTTTTAGCACCTCAGTGAGGATTCCATCTGCTCCAGAGGCCTTATTGTTCTTCAGTTGTCGGATGGCCTTTTCAGCCTCATGCCGGGCTGGGTTGTGCTGAGGTGGTGGCAGGTAGCATGCTGCGGGATGGAGTCGAGGACACTCGCGTCGAAGACAGAGTCTCGGTTAAGGAGATCTTCAAAGTGCTCCTTCCAGCGGGCACTGACTGCCTCTCTGTCCTTGGTGAGTACCTCTCCATTCTTGGCCCGCAGTGGGGTAGGGCCTTTGGTTCTTGGGCCTTAGATGGTCTTGACTGCGCTAAAGAATCCACACACATCATGGTTGTCAGCTAGCTGCTGGATCTCCTGCGCTTTCTCCACCCACCATCTGTTTAGGTCGTGAGTTTTTTGTTGGACCTCGGCCTTCAGGCATCTGTAGAGCTGCTTTCTTGCTCTCGAGTTCTGTTGCTGTTTCCAGATCAGGAATGCCTTGCGCTTGCGGCTTATTACCTCCTGGATCTCCTGGTCGTTCTCGTTGAACCAGTCTTGGTGTTTCCTGGTCGAGTGACCGAGCGTCTCTTCACAGGTGCTGATTATGGAGGCCTTGAGTGCAGACCAGGCGCTGTGGACACTCTGTGTCTCTGCATCACTGGGAGTCATCAGGTTGGTTGTGAGGCGCAGGCTGAGTAGGGCTTTCGTAGCAGGGTCTTTGAGTGCTCCAGCGTTGATTTTCCTGCGGCATTGCTTCTGTTGCCGCCGCTGTTTTGGGGCTACGTTGATGGAGATGACAGAGCGGATTAGGCGGTGGTCTGTCCAGCAGTCGTCGGCTCCTGTCCTGGCGCGGGTGATGCGGACGTCCTTGCGTTCCCTCGCTCGGACGATGATGTAGCCCAGCAGATGCCAGTGCTTGAAGCGAGGGTGTTGCCATGAAGCTTTGTACTTGTCTCTCTGACGGAACAAGGTGTTGGTTATGGCAAGGCCATGTTCTAAGCATTTCATCAGGACGAGGGTACCATTGGAGTTGGCTTTCCCTACCCCCTCTCTGCCGATCACACCTCCCCAGAGGTCTGTGTCCTTTCCAACTCTGATGTTGAAGTCGCCAAGGAGGATCAGCTTGTCGCCCATTGGGACTTGGGACAGGGATTGTTTGAGGCTGGAGTAGAATTCCTCTTTGGTCTCGTCTGTGGCTTCCAGTGTTGGGGCATACGCACTGCTGACCGTAGCGCACTGGGCTAGGGTGAGCCGTAGAGTCATGAGGTATTTGTTTATTCCACAAGGGGAGTCTCTGAGACGTTCAACTCGCTCATTTTTTATGGCGAAGCCTACCCCATGGAGGCAGCATTCTTCTTCAGGTTTGCCTTTCCAAAAGAAGGTGTAACCACCGCCTTGCTCCTTGAGCTGGCCTTCCCCTGCCAGCCGGGTCTCGCAGTGTGCAAGGTGCCTCACCATCTGTAAGGACTCGGACAATCTACCTTTAAGATACTAACGCAATTTGGATGGAATTCAGGTTGTCAAACCATTGGAGCTTTACTTTTGTAGTTAATAATGTAATGTTTGAATGAGCACCTGCTTTTTGATTCTCCTCCTACTTACAATTCAGTTTGCTAATTTGGAATAATTTTGTTGATTGTTTTTAATTTTTTTACAAAATGATGTGCCTTATAAAATAATGGAGCTTGTAATATTGAAGTAACAGTAACTGTAGCTTTTGTCTTCCAGGAAGAATACTTTATATGGCTTACTTTTGAGTTTTAATTAAACATTTTCCATTTGATGGTGATGAAAAGCTACTTGATATCTGTGTAAATCAGGCTGAGTTATTGTCTCTGTAAAGTTAGATATTGCCTGTCTACCAAGTGCTAACCTCTTTATAAGAATAACAGAACAATGTTTCCTTGACTACTCCTTCTGCTAAGAATTAAGAGTTCTTTTTCATAAGCTCATGATAGATGTTTTTTTAGATGTGCTCCTAAGCACTCAAGATAATAGAGCTATTAACGCATTCCTTTCTATAAATATGTGGTGCAGTAAGAGCAAAAAATTGCAGAATGAGAAAACACGTTTGACCCAGCAAGCCTATTCTGTCTAATGGATTGGTGTTACAATCAACCCTCATCCAGTGTTTATCAAGTCCCTGCCCTTTATATCTTCAGGAACTAAGTGTTACAAAACATATTTGAAAGTTCTTTATCTGAATGCACGTAGCATTCGTAACAAAATGAATGAGTTAACGGCACAAATAACGACATATGGGTATGATCTTGTGGCCATTACAGAAACATGGCTGCAGGGTGACCATGACTGGGAATTAAACATACCAGGTTATTTAACAGTCAGGAAGGACAGGCAGGAAGGGAGGGGAGGTGGGGTGGCTATGTTAATAAAGGAAGGAATCACTATAATACAGAGAAATGATATTGGGTCAAAGGAGCAGGATAGTGAAACAGTTTGGGTGGAGATAAGGAATAATAAGGGGGAAAAAACACTAGTGGGTGTAGTCTATAGGCCTCCGAACAGTTGCAACTCTGTTGGACGGAGTATTAATCAGGAAATAGTTGAGGCTTGTAATAAGGGAACAGCTATAATTATGGGGGATTTTAATTATATTAACTGGACAAATCAAATTGGGCAGAGCAGCCTTGAGGATGAGTTCATTGCGTGTATTAGGGATGGGTTTCTTGAGCAGTATGTAACTGAACCGACCAGGGGTCAAGCAACCTTAGATTTGGTCTTGTGTAATGAGACAGGATTAATTAAAGATGTCCTAGTAAAGGATCCCCTTGGAATGAGTGAGCATAACATGGTTGAATTCCATATTCAATTAGAGGGTGAGAAGGTTGGATCTCAAACAAGCGTGCTGAGCTTGAATAAAGGAGACTATGAAGGTATGAGAGCGGAATTCATTAGAGTGGACTGGGAAAATAGATTAAAGGGTAAGACAGTACATGATCAGTGGTGTACATTTAAGGAGTTATTTTACAACTTCCAAAAAAATATATTCCACTGAGGAAAAAAGGATGTAAGAGAAAAGATAGCCATCCGTGGCTAAGTAAAGTAATTAAGGATAGTATCCGACTAAAAACAAGGACATATAAGGTAGCCAAATCTAGTGGGAGGATAGAAGATTGGGAAGCCTTTAAAAGACAGCAAAAAATAACTAAAAGATTGATTAAGAAAGGGAAGATAGATTATGAAAGTAAATTAGCAAAAAATATAAAAACAGATAGCAAAAGTTTCTATAGTTATATAAAAAGAAAAAGGGTGGCTAAAGTAAATGTTGGTCCCTTAGAGGATGAGACCAGGAAATTAATGGTGGGAAACATGGAGATGGCAAAAACGCTGAACAATTATTTTGTATCAGTCTTTACGGTAGAGGACACTAAGAATATCCCAACACTGGACAAACGGGGCTCTAGGGGGGGGGAGGAGCTAAATACGATTAAAATCACTAAGGAAGTGGTACTTGGTAAAATAATGGGACTCAAGGCGGATAAATCCCCTGGACCTGATGGCTTGCATCCTAGGGTCTGGAGGGAAGTGGCGGTGGGGATTGTGGATGCATTGGTAATAATTTTCCAAAACTTCCTGGACTCAGCAAAGGTCCCGGCAGATTGGAAAACTGCTAATGTAACACCCTTATTTAAAAAGGGTAGTAGGCAGAAGGCTGGAAACTAGAGACCTGTTAGCCTAACATCTGTGGTTGGTAAAATGTTAGAGTCCATTATTAAGGAGACAGTAACGGGACATTTGGATAAACATAATTTAATAGGACAAACTCAGCATGGTTTCATGAAGGGGAAGTCATGTTTGACAAATTTGCTTGAGTTCTTTGAGGAAGTAACATACAGGGTGGATAAAGGGGAACCAGTGGACGTAGTATATTTAGACTTCCAAAAGGCATTTGACAAGGTGCCACACAAAAGATTATTGCTCAAGATAAAAAATCACGGGATTGGGGGTAATATTCTGGCGTGGGTGGAGGATTGGCTCTCTAACAGAAAGCAGAGAGTTGGGATAAATGGTTCATTCTCAGACTGGCAACCAGTAACTAGTGGTGTTCCGCAGGGGTCAGTGCTGGGTCCCCAACTCTTTACAATCTATATTAACGATTTGGAGGAGGGGACCGAGTGTAACATATCAAAGTTTGCAGATGATACAAAGATGGGATGGAAAGTAGTGAGTGAGGAGGACATAAAAAACCTGCAAAGGGACATAGACAGGCTAAGTAAGTGGGCAGAGATTTGGCAGATGGAATACAATACTGGAAAGTGTGAGGTTATGCACTTTGGCAGGAAAAATCATAGAGCAAGTTATTATCTTAATGGCAAGAAACTGGAAAGTACTGTAGTACAAAGGGATCTGGGGGTCCTGGTGCACGAAACTCAAAAAGTTAGTATGCAGGTGCAGCAAGTGATCAAGAAGGCCAATGGAATGTTGGCTTTTATTGCTAGGGGGATAGAATATAAAAACAGGGAGGTATTGCTGCAGTTGTACAAGGTATTGGTGAGACCGCACCTGGAATACTGCATACAGTTTTGGTGTCCATACTTAAGAAAAGACATACTTGCTCTCGAGTCAGTACAAAGAAGGTTCACTTGGTTAATCCCGGGGATGAGGGGGTGGTCATATGAGGAGAGGTTGAGTAGATTGGGCCTCTACTCATTGGAGTTCAGAAGAATGAGAGGTGATCTTATTGAAACATATAAGATTGTGAAGGGGCTTGATCGGGTGGATGCGGTGAGGATGTTCCCAATGATGGGTGAAACTAGAACTAGGGGGCATAATCTTAGAATAAGGGGCTGCTCTTTCAAAACTGAGATGAGGAGAAACTTCTTCACTCAGAGGGTGGTAGGTTTGTGGAATTTGCTGCCCCAGAAAGCTGTGGAAGCTACATCATTAAATAAATTTAAAACAGAAATAGATAGTTTCCTACAAGTAAAGGGAATTAAGGGTTACGGGGAGCGGGCAGGAAATTGGACATGAGTCTAGGTTCGGAATGGTCATGGCCCTGTGGGTAGTGGAGTGGGCCCAGGGACCGTGTAGCCTGGTTCTGCTCCTACTGTGTTCTAATTCTGTGTTAGATTTCAGGAGATGGTTTTATTCCTGTTCCTGGCTGGGGTGGAGATCGCCTTTACAGAAGGTAAGTACTGTAGAAAATATAGGGACAGAGTGATCTCTTGGACGAGTTTCGATCACCTCGATGGGTCGGAGAGGAATTTCCCAGATTTTTTTCTCCCAAATTGGCCATTGGGTTTTTTATCTGGTTTTTCGCCTCTCCCGGGAGATCACATGGGTTCGGGTGGATGGAGAGTGATAGAAGATTTGAGGTTAGGATCAGATCAGCCATGATCTTATTGAATGGTGGAGCAGGCTCGAGGGGCCGATTGGCCTACTCCTACTCCTATTTCTTATGTTCAATCCCAGCCATCACTGTCTTGCCTTATATTTTAGCTTGTAGAAAGTGATACAAAGCACTTGTATCCATTCCATACCAGGAATCTGTTACGTCCGTGTATAATCAAACACAGACTGCGGAGAACGGTACAAACGGTGTTTACTCAACGTGGCTCAGACTGCAACTGATCTGTACAGATTACTACTCAACGTTATATACAGGTGTGGTCACTGCCGGTACTACAGTATACATGAGCTGTAAAAAGTAGTTCCCCCCCTTAAAGGTACATACATTACAATTCCTCCCCTTTTAGATTAACAGTACCATAACACTCATTTAACAATTAAATACCAAACAAATTACAATTAACACTTTTAACATGCAACATTAGCTGAAAATAGTCTATTTACAAATTCAGTCTTTGGGGAGGCTTCCTGATACTTTCTGGATAGCACCTTTCCCGAGTGTCTTGCTCTTGGTGCGGAGGCGATTCTGGCCCCCTGTCGTCGGTTGGTTCATCAGCTTCCGATGCTACTGTTTCTGGGGTAGATGCTACCTGTACATCGGGTTCATCACCAGGTACGTATGGGCGAGGCATGGGGTTGACTTGTTCCTGTGACTCTAGGATCTGGTCAGCATGGCGTCTCACGATGCTCTCCCCAACGTCCACTGTGTACATTAGTGGGCCCTGCCGTGTGCATATCGTTCCTGGCTGCCATTTTTCTGTTCGGTCATCGCGGGCCAAGACTGGTTGCCCTACATTGAAGCTCCTTGTTGGCTTCTCATGGATGTGCTGGAATTGCTTACTCTCAACATCTCTTCGTACGTTTGGTCTGAGCAAATCCAGGCGAGATCTTAACCTTCGGTTAAAGAACATCATGGCTGGGGCCTGGTTGGTGACTGCATGTGTCGCATTCTGGTAGACGAACAGGAAATTGTCCACCTTGTGCTGCAGCGGAATGTTGTCATTGTACATAGCCTTTATTGCCTTCTTAAAGGTTTGTACGAACCTCTCAGCCAATCCATTTGTGGCTGGATGATACGGGGCGGATGTGTAATGCCTTACCCCATTCTTTTTCAAGAACCTCCGGAACTCTTCGGACACAAACTGTGGTCCGTTGTCGGCTCAAATCTGATCTGGCAAGCCATTCCTGGCAAAAATGGTCCGTAGAACTGCAATAGTTTTCTCCGTGGTGGTGGAGGACATTTTGATGACCTCGGGCCATTTCGAGTGCGCATCCACGGCTATTAAAAACATTGAGTCCATGAATGGACCAGCAAAATCAATATGCACCCGTTGCCATGGAGATGAGGGCCACTCCCATGGGTGTAGAGGGGCCTGTGGTGGTGCATTTTGGACTTTCTGGCATCCTGAGCAACTCTTGGTCAGGTCCTCGATTTGTTTATCGATTCCCGGCCACCACACATAAGCCCTGGCTAGGCTTTTCATTTTTACCCCTCCCAGATGACCCTCATGAAGCTCATTGAGCACTCTATCCCTTAACTTGGGTGGAATTACCACTCGGGATCCACACATCAAGGTCCCCCGGCACACTGACAGCTGTTCTCTCCTTGTCGAGAATGCTGGCAACAGTGAGTCGCCATGTACTGGCCATCCCTTTACCGTCAAATCATATACCCGAGACAGTGTCGGGTCATTTCGGGTTTCCTTTTCGATATAAGCGTTAGTTACCGGTAGGTATTCAACTATAGTCGAATGGAATATTTCGACAGGATCCACTGCTGGTGCTTCCTCCGCAGTAGGCAGTGGCAGGCGTGATAGCCCATCAGCATTTCCATGCTGTTTCGTGCCCTTATATTCAATCTCATAGTGGTGCGCCCCTAGAAAAAGTGACCATCTTTGTAGTCGTTGCGCAGTCATCACCGGAACGCCCTTATTTGGATTAAAAATGGAGACAAGAGGCTGGTGATCAGTCAGCAAGGTGAATTTCTGCCCGTGCAGATAGTGATTGAACTTTTTCACTCCCCACACTAGGCTGAGGGCCTCCCTGTCAATCTGGGCGTAGTTACGCTCGGCTGAGGTTAGTGATCGTGACGCAAAGGCTATTGGCCTCTCTGAGCCGTCCGAGAATTTGTGCGACAGCACCACTCCAATGCCGTAGGGTGACGCATCACATGCCAACCGAATTGGTAATGCCGGGTTGTAATGGGCCAATACCTCTTTCGATGCGATTAGTGTTTTGCTCTTCTGGAAAGCTCGTCTACATTCGTCACTCCACTTCCATGGCACCCCAGTTTGCAGTAGGGTGTTCAGTGGGTGTAGTATTGTCGACAAATTTGGCAAGAACTTTTGGTAGTAGTTTACCAGCCCGAGGAACGACCTCAGTTGTGACACACTTTCCGGTGCTGGAGCCTTGACTACTGCCTCAATCTTACCCCTCTTTATCGATAACATGGCCACAATACGAGATCTGTTTTCTAAAAAACTCGCATTTGGGGCGGTTAGCTCGGAGCCCATATTCCTGCAATCTAGTGAGCACCTGCTCCAGGTTGGCAAGGTGATCACTGTCATTTTCGCCCGTGACCAGGATGTCGTCCAAATAACACTGGGCCCCTGGGATCCCATGCAGGACTTGTTCCATTGCCCTCTGCCAAATAGCCGGAGCTGATGCTACCCCGAATACCAGCCGGTTGTATTGGTAGAGACCTTTATGGGTGTTGATTGTGAGGTATTTTTTTGATGCTTCTTCTACTTCCATTTGCAGATACGCCTGGGCCAGATCAATCTTAGTGAAGCGTTTCCCTCCAGATAGCGAGGCGAAAATATCTTCAATCCGCGGAAGTGGATATTGTACGGTGTGAAGGACCGGGTTCACTGTTACCTTAAAGTCCCCATGGATGCGAACCTTCCTTGGTTCCCCAGGCGTGCTGCTCAACGACTTTTTCATCACAGGGACGATGGGTGTAGCCCACTTGCTCCAGTCTACCTTGGACAGTACACCTGAACGTTCCAGACTCTCCAGCTCTGCTTCGACGGCTGGGCGGATCGCCTAAGGTACCGGTCTGGCCTTAAAAAATTTTGGACTTGCGTTTTCTTCAATTTTAATCGTCGCTGTCATGCCTTTTAGTGTTCCGAGTCCTTGCTGGAACACTTCTTTCGCGTCAGTTAGGATCTTTGACAGTCGCCCAGGTGTGACGTCGTCATCCTTTTTGTCAGCCACAGTCAGTGCCTGTATGGAATGCCAATCCAGTTGTATTTTCCGGATCCATTCACGTCCCAGTAATGGTGGTCCTCCATCTTGCAATACATACAGGTCTAGTTTTGGTGTTTCCTTACCGTTATATATAACGGTCACCCTTATTTTTCTTTTGGGGTAGACTTTTTGCCCCGTGTACGTCTTCAAAATAATTTTTGTGTCTCTCAAGGGCATGTGTGAGAATAGCTGCTCGTAGTCCCGTCGGTTTATGACTGTTAGGGCTGATCCTGTGTCCAATTCCATCTTTACCTGGACTCCTGCTATCTTGAGAGTGACCCAAATGGTTCGGTGATCCTCTGTTGTGATCACATTATGTGGTTTCAGACAACTCAGTTCCCTGCTTTCGGAGTCGTTATCACTCTTTTGTTCATCTGAACTATTCTCCGTTATCTTATGTACCTTCTTGTACTTTCCTTTGGTCGGTTTCTTATTGCTGGTTTTCTTTCCCGACCTGCAGACTCGTGCTATGTGTCCTACTTTTCCACACTGTCTGCACACTTTGTCTTTGAACCAGCAATCATTCTGATCGTGTGTTGTTCTGCCGCAGCGATAGCCCTTCTCTGTTCCATATGACATTTCGTTTGTGCCATATTCTTGCGGTCTCTGTTGTATCTCTGCAGCGCCCCGTGCTGCTGCTTCATAGGATACCTCAATGCTGAAAGCCTTTTCCAGCGTAAGGTCCTTTTCAGATAAAAGCCGTTTCTGGGTTCCTTCACTTTGAAGCCCACACACAAACTTGTCCCTTAAGGTATCTGCCAGTCCCGCTCCAAACTGGCAGTGTTTCGATAGTTTGCGCAGCTCTGTTAAATAATCAGCATTGCTTTCATCCTTATGCTGGTTCCGTTGGTGAAACTTGAATCTTTCTGCTATCAGAAGCGGTGTGGGGTTTAAATGTTCCTGTAGTATCGTTACTATGTCTTCAAAACTCTTTTCCATTGGCTTCGTTGGGGTTACTAGATTTCGCAATAACCCATACGTCTTTGCACCCATTAAATTCAACAATACCGACGCTTTCTTGTCATCTGACACCCCATTTGCCTTGCAGTACACCTCTATTCGTTCGACATATGTAGTCCAATCTTCAACTTCATTGTCAAATGCGGTGATACTGCCACTCTTCGGCATTTTGGGTGTGGTTTAAAATGGCGTCTCCCAATGGCTTTCCTTCCTCCCCCGCTGCTGCCGGTTGTCGTGGCAATGGCGGCGCCCTGTAGGTTTCGCGCGCTTCTCCTGCGCTGCTGCCAACGCCGCTCTCGGCGGTCCTCGTGGCAATGGCGGCGCGCTGAAGGTTTTGCGCGCTTCTTTCTCCCTCTCTCCGACGCTGCTCGGCCCCTGAACACCGGCTGCGTCCTGTGCGCTCTGCCCTCTCTCTCTCTCCCCCGTCGACGCTGCTCGGCCTTTTGCTGTGCCGCTCGGTCGGGCTCTAGCCCGCCGCTGTCCGGGAAGGGTCTGCGCACTACCTGTTGCCAGCCCGTTTCGCTGGACCACCTCGACTGGAAAGCTAAGCCTGGCTCTCAACAGCCTCCCCCGCAATTCTCGAGTCTCTGCTGGATGACTGGGCGGTTGCCCGTGGTCGACGCCTGAGTCTCTGGCCTTGACCTCCAATCCACTGATCTCCAGGAACGAATCCCCGGGAGGTGATGCAGAGTTGCAGGTAGGTTCAAACCTGCCTCGTTGCCAATGTTATGTCCGTGTATAATCAGACACAGACTGCGGAGAATGGTACAAACGGTGTTTACTCAACGTGGTTCAGACTGCAACTGATCTGTACAGATTACTACTCAACGTTATATACAGGTGTGGTCACTGCCGGTACTACAGTATACATGAGCTGTAAAAAGTAGTTCCCCCCCTTAAAGGTACATTACAGAATCCACCTTGCTGTAGAAACATGCTGGACTCTCCAATTCATATAGTTCTATGCTTCAAAAAAAAGGGGACAGAAAAAATGTTTGGAAACATTCACTTTATTTAAAACTAATTTAGAAATCATGAGCAAACAGACAAGTAAGAACGAAGTTCTACTTGGGATGACTTGTGGAACAAGCACTGACCTGTTGCAGCTGAGGAGAGGGGGTGGAGTAGAATATTGTCTATTGAGGGCAGGGTTGAATGGAGGAGATTTGGAGAGCGATAGATGATCTGCATTGAAGAACATCTCAGAGCCTTTTACAAGAGGGAGAAAAGGACTGAGGAAGAATTGAAGGAATGTGGCAGAGTGACAGAAAGCACAGTAGAAAAATTAAGTTTTTATCGGCTTTTAGCATCAAGGGAGATAGCAAGCCAAATGAAAAAAGTTCCAGAGAGCATTGACGCATTGGTTGAAAGATAGGCCTCCAATGATGGAGCAGTAGAGTAGGGAACAAACATTAATCTAGAGTCAGAAGAACAGGGGCTATGGGCTGGGATATATTGGGTGATTTTGCAGTCTACTGAATAAGGTGGATGAGGCCATGGAGGGTTTTGCAAATAAGAAAAACGGTCTTGAAATCAATTCACTGGGACACAGGAAGCCAATGGAGTTGGGCAAGGACTGATGAGATCGCTGTACAGGAGTTTTTGCAGGAGTGGACACAGGCCAAAGCATTGAGAAGTTTGTGAAGGGTGGAGGCAGGGAAGCTGCACATGTACCAGATTTGTGAAGTTGATTGTTAAGGTGGTGAAGGCATGAGTGAGCATTTAAAAGGGGCAGAGGAGATGAAATAGGGGCATAAGCCGGCAATATCCAGAGTTGGAACGGACCATGTGGGGTTAAAATTTCAGCTGAGCGTCATACAGAGCACTGGATTTGAACACTACTGGATTTAACCTTTGCAGAGAGTCAAGAATTGATGGAGATGGAACCAAAGGCACGTAGGTTCTGACAGGAGCCAAAAGAGGCTGGCTGTAGTTTTGCTAACGTTGAGCAATAGGAATTTTCAGGAGTTGATATTGGACAAGCAGTGAGTTAGTACAGAATGTACACGTGGAAGCTGACCCTGTGCTTCTGGACAGGGGTGTAGCATGTAGGTTATGGATAGGAGAGGAACAAGACTTGAATGTGGAGCATACTGGAGGAGTCTGGAGGAGTGGATTAATGAGTGAATAGCTTTGTTTTGTTTCATGTTTTCTTACACTCATCTACTGGTCCATGACTCAGGAGACCGGCAGCTGTCATGTTTGCAGGCTTCTACCACAATATGTTTGGCAACAAGGAGGTGCATATATGTGAGCTGTGGTCACTTGTATGGGGAAACACCACAGAACCTCCTCATCTCATATTAAAGCTTTTATGGTACAAAAGCAAAATACTGCAGATGCTGGAAATCTGAAATAAAAACAGAAAATGCTGGAAATACTCAGCAGATCAGGCAGCATCTGTGGAGAGAGAAACAGTTAACGTTTCAGGATGATGACCTTTTGTCAAAGCTTTTATGGTGACTTACAATGAAATAAATTCAAGCTCATTTACTATCACTGTTTGGCATTCAAGAAAGATCAGAGCACCAGTGTCCAATCCCACCATGAACTCTTGTTCTGAGTTTTATTTTCATTCTGTCTGTAAATTCCTGTTTTTTATATACTGGAAATTATGCCAAACTCAAAACTCTACATTGGGTCTGGCTTTTGACTTTAGCTAGCCTCTTCAACTGTGCATATTGGGCATACAATGGTCCTATTTCAGCAGTCTGAGAGAATAAATATTTGTAAAATTGAAATATCACCCTGGTACTGTAGATGATTTTGTTGCCAGGGAAATAAATTGGAATATGTTTAACAGACATGAGAATAGTAGTGCCAGTGCATTATTATGGGAATAAAGTTAATTGCCAACATTATTAATTCATCACAACGAGGGGCACAATGAGAAATAAAAACACATCCTACCTTCCTAAGTAGTTTGACATGATAGAGTTCATTAATGCCAGTCAGTCACACATTAACAGATTTTAATCTTTCACTTCCATTTTTTAGTATTTTAATTATTATATTTATCAAACTGCTTTCTTTTTTTTTCAATTTTCTCTCCTGCTCTCATGAATGTGCCAATTCTTACTGGGATGTGGTCCTATCTGTGCCAATCTGCCCTCTAGTACCTCACCAAAGGGCCATTCTTCATGTGTGAGTCTCAGCGGACTGTCTGACCATAGACCACATCAGTCGAACCCATTCCTGTTCTTATTCAAGTTCTAACCCGACCCCAACCCACTCTCAGGAGGCGGGTCCCTCATTTAAATATTTTAATGAGGCTGCACGCCAAAAATGTTATCTCTACTCCAGCTTTAACACTGGCCTGCTGGGTTTTCAGGCCTTGGGAAACCCGGCACTGAAGGGAGGCGAGGACTGCTGGATGGAACGGGTTAGTGCCTTTCCAGCACTGCTTGTGGACCAGGAGGAACAGGAGTGCTTCCCCCCGGCCCACCAAGCTACTTTGTTAACCTCTCCAGCGATTGAAGTGCGATCCGCGGCCCTCCCGATGTCCTGCACGGTCCACAACCTCCTCCCATGAAATTTGGCAGGACCTGAGGGAAATTCATACTTGCAGGTCTCCCGACCATTGAGCTGTAACCCCCCCTCCACCACCGCACCCCCCCTCCACTCCCAGTCCCTCCCGCCTCCCTTTAAATATCGGAGCCATACAGTCACACTCAGACTTACACAACCATAGGGGTGCAAGATTTGAATGCATACACATGCTCACACACACACCCACATACGTTATAGCAAGGGTTGTTGGATAACAATTAGGAGCAGGAATCCTGGATGATTTACCTCCCTCTCCCAAGGAACACTAATGTGCATTAAGATCATCTTACCCAGTACAGACCACAAATTGAATCTGTGATCTTCTGCTCTATAGGGCATCGTTTACAAATTTGAACTCCTGACACAGAGTTCCACCTGGCAGGAATCTATGTTGGGAATTTGGATGCAGTAGTTAGGGGTTCTGAAGATTTTCCATTCCAATGGAAGGAAAATCCTGCATTGCCCCCTGACCTCCATGCCTGAATTCCCGATAAGTGTTCCTGGCTGGAAAATGAGTAAAATATACCAATATATGGTTTACTGGGCAGTACTTTTACCATTGGGAGAGCTATACATTGTGCTGTACTTTGCAGCCTCTGTAAACTTGAGCTCATCCAAAATTCTGCTGCCATATCCTAACTTGCAGCATGTCCCGTTCACCCTTCACCCCTGTGCTCGCTGACCTACACTGGGGCGCCAGGTCCAGCAACGCCTCAGTTTTAAAATTCTCGTCTTTGCTTTCAAATCCCTCCATGGCCTCACCCTTCCCTATCTCTTTAACCTCCTCCAATCCTGTAACCCTTCGAGATATCTGCGCTCCTCCAATTCTGGCACCTTGCGCATCCCCGATTTTAATCGCGCCACCATTTGCAGCTGTGTCTTCAGCTGCCTAGGTCCTAAGCTCTGGACTTCCCTCCCTAAACCTCTCCAACTCTCTACCTCTCTCTCCTCCTTTAAGACACTCCTTAGAACCTACCCCTTTGACAAGCTTTTGGTCACCTGTCCTAATATGTCATGTGGCTCGGTGTCAAACTTTCTTTGATGACGCCCCTGTAGAGCACCTTGGGGCGTTTTAATACATTAAAGGCGCTATATAATTGTTGTTGTTGTTTATTAGATCATCCCCTTGCCTGTGATTTGATCCATTATGACAATGCTCCACCATTATGACAACATAGAGATACCCTGAGATGAGCTTAAATGTTCTTGATCATGTGTGTTCCTGCGATATTAGAGCCCCTGCAGTGCAGTATTGAGGGAGTGCTGCAATGTCAGAGATGCTGTCTTTTGGATGAGATATTAAACCGAGGCCCTGTCTGCCCTCAGGTGCATGTAAAAGATCTGATGGCACTGTCTGAAGAAGAGCAGGGGGTGCTTGCCTCGTGTCCTGGCCAACATCTAATGCTCAACCAACACAACCAAAACACATTATCTGGTTATTTATTTAATATATTTTTATGAGATCTTGCTGTTTACAAATTGGCTGTCATGTCTGCCTATTAAAACAGTGAATACCCTTCAAAAGTACTTCTTTGGCTGTGAAGAAGCACTTTGGGATGTCCTGAAAGGCACTACATAAACCCTTCCTTCCTTCCTCTTCTTCACTCAAAAAGCACTTCCAAAACTAAAATTAGCTTTATAGAGGAACACCACATTGAGGGGAGTACTTTCAGTATGAAGAATTCCTTTTGTATTGTTCATTACTAAACTGCATACCTGTTAGGAGACATAACCATAGAAACAGGAGTAGGCCATTTAGCCCCTCGAGCCTGTTCCGCCATTCAATAATATCATGGCTGATCTGCGGCCTAACTCTATATCCCCACCTTTGCCCCATATCCCTTAATCTGTCAATCTCAGATTTAAAATTAACAAATCGACCCAGCATCAACTGCCGTTTGCAGAAGAGAGTTCCAAACTTCTACCACCCTTTGCGTGTAGAAGTGTTTCCTAACTTCACCCCTGAAAGGCCTGGCTCTAACTTTTAGGCTATGTCCCCTAGTCCTAGACTCCCCGACCAGCGGAAATAGTTTCTCTCTATCTACCCTATCAGTTCCCCTTAATATCTTGAAAACTTCTATCAAATCACCCCTTAACCTTCTAAATTCCAGGGAATACAATCCTAGTTTGTGTAATCTCTCCTCATAATTTAACTCTTAGGGGGAAAATTTGGGTGAGTAGCGCCACCTCTTAGCGCCTAAAGAGGCAGTCAGTGGCTGTAGCGCCACTGGCTGCACCTCCCGCGATATTCAGCAGGGGCGCTAATGGTGGCGTTAGACATTTGCGCTGCGCCGCCACCGATGACGTCATCAGTGTGCGCAGCGCCCCATTCACGCCCCGTTCGCGATATTTGGTAGTGAACGCCGCAGTTGCGCCGTTCGCTACCCGCGCCCGGTTCACGGGGCCTTACTGTGCCGGCAGAGGCGCAAGCTAAGGTGGAGGTGCGGGGTGGCCGTTTTTTTCGGCGGCCGCCTGCCAGCACCTCCGTCCCCGGCCTCTTGACCCCCCCCGCCCCCCCCCCCCCCGCGGCATTGCCGGCTGTTTCCCGAGAGCCCGGCACTTCTCCTTGGTGCCGGGCTCTTTTGCCAGCACTCGCGATCGGGGCTCGCGCTGTTGCAGGCCCCTCCCCCTTAACAGTGGGAGGAAGGCCTGCAGTACCGCAGCGTGCCATGCCGCAGCGTGTGGCGCTGCGGCACGTAGCGCTGCAAAATTCACTTTCAGCGCCCTAAGAGGGACACGGAGCGCCTCGAGCCGCGTCCCATCTCCCTCTCGGGGCACTTCAACTGAATTTGCGGCGATCGCTAATGTGGCGATCGCGGCGCAAATTCCAGCGCCCAGGCGAACATTGCGCCGCTTGGGCGCCTCAGGCCAATTTCTAGGCTTTAGAGTCCAGTCTCATTCTGGTAAATTTATGCTGCACTCCCTCCAAGGCCAATATATCCTTCCTAAGGTGTGGTGCCCAGAACTGCTCACAGTACTCCAGGTGTGGTCTAACCAGGGATTTGTATAGCTGTAGCATAACTTCTACCCCCTTGTATTCTAGACCTCTAGATATAAAGGACAGCATTCCATTAACCTTTTTGATTATTTTTTTGTACCTGTCCATGACATTTTAACAATCTATGTAAATGGACCCCTAAGTCTCTTTGAACCTCGACTTTCTAGCTTTTCACCATTTAGAAAGTACCCTGTTCTATCCTTTTTGGGTCCAAAGTGGATGACCTCACACTTGCCTATATTGAAACCCATTTGCCACAGTTTTACCCATTCGCTTAATCTATTAATAGCTCTTTGTAATTTTATTCTTCCATCTACACTGCTTACAAAGCCACCTATCTTTGGCAAACTTGGATATGTGGCTTTCTATCCTATCATCTAAGTCATTAATAAATACAGTGAATAGTTGAGGCTCCAACACAGATCCTTGCGGGACGCCACTAGTCACATCCTGCCAATTAGAGCACCTGCCCATTATCCCTAGTCACTGTCTCCTGCTTGATGACAGGGTGCCTGAAATGAGAAGAGTTTCATTCCTCAGCATGAGCATCCCTCACCACTAACCCTAATGAGCATTAAAAAAAGTGACAATTCACATTGGGTCCTTTATGGAATTTTGTTTTAGAGATAGAAAATTTCTCAAAAAGTGAATGCACCTTACAATATGAAATATTGTATTAATGCTTCAACAGAGAAGTTGATTATGTAAGCTTGGTCACAAATAAGAAATGATGTTGTGCTTCTGTGAAGCACCTTGGGATGTTTCTCCACTTTAAAGATGCTATATAACTGCAAGTTGTTGTTGCTGAATATGGTAAATATTTGATGTGTTTTGCTCTGAAGGTGATACCTGACCTGTTTTGTTTGTTGTGGTGTGTAGGAGAAAAGAATGAACCGGATGAGGAAGAACTGGTCAGTCTGAGTAAACGTCTAGTGGAGACTGCTGTGATTAAGGCTGTACAGCAGTACCTAGAGGAAACACAAACTAAAACAAAACAGAACACAAATGGGCAGAAAATCAGCTCAAAAACGTTTAATGACACTGATCCAAACAATGGCAACAAAAAATGAAAATGTTACATTTTAAAACACGTGTTTAGTGTGTGCAGAGAGTATTTTTATGAGTACACATGATCATTGTCTCGAACGTTCAATGTACCAAGGATGAGAAAGCTTGGGGGAAAATTTAATTGAATGGAAATAATCAAGACCTTCACAATTTATTCTTCCAAGGTTCTCCAATGCAACTACTGAAGGAAAGAGTGGCCTTCTACTAAATGCTTGTGTTTGGACCTCAAATGTGACAAAAGGGTCTCAAGTATCTGAAAATGTTGATTTGATTCTTCTTCATGGCAACAATTTCATTGATTTAATTTGTATAACTGCTATTTTTTTTAATTGTAGCAGCAAAGGTCGTGAAACACAATAGAACAGAATAAATGTAAAATGATTGAAGATAGTCCACATGGAAAACTGTTTGAGCTCTTGCAACAGACTATGCAGATTTATTCATTTCACAAAATTAAGTTATATGTAAGCTGAATCGGCTTGTGCGCATGGATGCTACAAGTACTTATTTATAATGCTGGTTGTGCTAGTGACACAGTGTACATTTCTTTTACATTTTTTAATTTGAATCATAAATAGAATTAAATCAGCTTTTGTTAAATGAAACACATTTTTATCTTTTTTTCTTCAGGGAAAAAGCGTGATTCAGACGTAATTAGGAATGCTCTACAGAAAGAAACCATTACAGTACTGTGCAAACTTAATCAGATAAGAGAACTATTGTCGCATCCAGGGACACAAATCAGAATTCAGAGGGAAATGGCTGTAAAAAATACTGCACTGAAGCAGTGATAAGCAGGAGGAGCTAATTGTCAACATTGGTTCTTATGGCTTGTAAAATGGAAAATAAATACAGTAATAAAACCTCAGAGGAAATGAGGATTGAGGTCACTTACAATTAAACATGTTTTACATAATCGTTATTTTGCATGTCAGCTACTTCAATTGAAAAGTTTAAAGTTCAGTAATGCTTTATTGACATTCAGTCATATGAATAGTATAGTTCCTAATACATTTTCAATACATTTATATAATATAGATATATAAAATATATATCTATATATCAGTATATATATAAAAAATATATATAAAAACATTGATTTTATTGTTGCAAAAATTATTAACTTGAATGTTTCAATTCCCATTGGTGAACAGATGCAAATTAATTTTCTACTGTCAGTGAGAGATTACCTGAGAAAAGTAGCATTTTGTTTTGTGTGACCTAAACAAATAAAGCCAGCATAGTTATTTGGAAAGGAAACTGTTCTTAAGAGTATTCATTTCATTTGCATTTGTTTCAGACTAATTTGCATAGGTACATTAGTATGGCTCCTGATTAAATCAATAGATATGAAATCTTTAACTCATTATATATGATCTGTATCGGCAAGCTGTACTGGTGTGCAGTCTATTAAATTTCCAGCAATGAGTTACAAATGCTTTTTGGCATTGAGTCTGCATGAAATTTGTTATTTGCCTCATCTGTATTTGCTCAACAGTCAGTAGATTTTAACCTAACGAGCTTAAAAGCTGTTCTCACAGTTTAGGACACAGGGCACCTATCAGTTTAGGGCACCTATCAGTTTAGGGCACCTATCAGATCATGCAAATACCAAAAAGGATATTCAGAGCCACCCGCAGATACTAACAGTCAAACTGGAATCTTCGGTCTTAATGTATTAAATGTCAACATTTGACCATTCATATTACTTCCTATACCAAAAAGAGTTAATTTTAATTGCAGCTCATTTTGTCCTTTGTTAATATCTATTTCACAGTTATTCTTAGCTAATATCATTTTATATTTCTTATATGCTGCAATTTTTGAATATTGATGTTAAACAGTTATAAATGTTGATTGGTCTACTCCAAAACTGCCATTAGCCAAATTATTATGCTGATATTTAAAAAGAAAATAGTTGTGTAGGGTTGGATTAAACTACTGTTTGAATTCATGAGACACCTGGGGCTCACTTTTAATAGCCCTTTGGAGGCGGGTCGGCAGCAAAAATCAGAAAAAATAGCTTCAGGCTGCCAACCCGCCTCCATCCCGCCCCCACGTGATTTTCGTGAGTGTCGGGTCAGCCGCTTCCAAACTGACCTGACGGGAACCGGTGGGACAGGTAGTTAAGGCAGTTAAGAGCCTGTTAACTGCCTTGCTAATCCTATTTTTATAGTGGTTTCCCATTTTCGTGCTTCTGGCTCCTGTTTCCCGTCTTGTCAGAAACACACCAGCATGGTCCCTTTAAGGAAACCGGCAGATGACGCGTCATCAAATGACGTCATCAGACCTGCTTCCTGTTAATTGGCCAGTCAAGGCCAATCAAGGGAAAATCACGTCTGCAGAGCGGAGGCAGCTGGGGGCGGACCCGTAAACCAGCTGACCCACTCCCATCCCGCCTCCAGAACTAAATTCGCGGCCTCGTGTTCCAATGGGCCTTTGAACTCCAATTTAATTTCCAAGAGACAGCAATGCATTGACTGTCCGTTTCCTGGTCAGAGCCTTAGGGAAGAGTTTTACATGTGATCAGTGCGAATAAATATCTTTTTGGGAGCAGTAAATAATTCAGAATGGCAAAAATATAATTTAGCAATATGGTCAAAACATTATTAATTTACTTTCACTACAAGTTATTTTCTACTGCCACTTTAGAGTCAATTTGCTTAAACCAAGGGAATAATGATTTAAAGTGCCTGAGGTAAATACATAAATCAACTGGTTTATGGATTTCTATATTGCTGTGAATGCATAGAAACTGGCCTAGGTAAGCTAGCTGAGCATTTCAGGGTGGGAAGAGGCACTAAACAAACACCTTGAATCAAATGCACATGACTGATTTTCATAGATATTAAGAGGAAAGATTATGTTGGCAACATCATAATTCAAGTAATGTTCAAGTGAGGATTTTATTTTTCATTCTTTTTGTGGCTTTGTCATTGATGAGCACATAGCATTCTTTTCTCAAATTATATCACTAAATAAAAGAAACATTGTATGTGTTATATATATTTTAAACAAAATGATTCAAATTGAAGCCAAGTAAAGAAAGAAAGTATTGGTGGTCAAATTCATATAGTAAGATTAATTTTTAAATGTTATTATAAGTTTGTGATGTGATTATTGATGTCAGCTAATGGTTTTTAAGTATGATTGTAAATTGTTTTAAAATAAAAAATATATTGTATTATCATTTGGTTTGCATATCATTTACTGGATTGTCAGTGTGGCTGAATAATTTTTAAACAGGATATGCCAAATAATAATTGTTGAACTTGTTTTTAAAATATGAGCTGGTATTTAAAGATGTGATTGGTTATTATATAGAAAATTTTTCAATATGCTTATAGGATTGGGTCTCCTCTAAACTTCAAACACAGCCTTTTGATATTTCGATGATACTTTTGGTGCTTCATTCTGCTGTGCATTATTCTTGCTTTGCTGTTCTGTACCCTCACATTGTAAATAATATGTTGATTCTCATGTTGTCTTATATTGTTTTCTTTGTGCTACTTATACATTTTTGCAAACTTGCATAACATTGCTCAAAATTATATTTGCACAATTAGATAACAAAATCAGAAATAATCTGTTGTGTGTTTAAAGAAATAATGGATTCCTGTTTATAGTAACAGAAAGTGGTTTGTCGGACTCTATCCGTCTACTGCTAAAACAATTCAACAGATAAACAACAACTTCATAGTTGATATTCGCTGACAATTTGGAATGTGTGAAAATCCAGTAACTTAACTAGTTTTGAATTGTATACCCAATCAAATAAATGGAATAAGATCCCAGAATAAGAACATCCACTATAAGCCCACTGACTCCCACAGCTACCTGGACTACACTCCCTCCCAACCCGCTTCCTGTAAGGACTCTACTCCATTATCCCAGTTTCTCCGTCTTCCCCTCCCCTTTCAGCATTCTGAAGGGACCGCTCCCTCCGCAACACCCTGGTCCACTCCTCAGCCACCCCCAATAGCCTCTCCCCTCCCCACGGCACCTTCCCGTGCAAGCGCAGGAAATGCAACACATGCCCTTTTACCTCCTCCCTTCCCACTGTCCAGGGCCCAAACACTCCTTCCAGGTGAAACAGCGATTTACTTGTACTTCTTGCAATCTAGTATACTGTATTCGCTGCTCACGATGCGGTCTCTTCTACATTGGGGAGACCAAACGCAGATTGGGTGACCGCTTTGCGGAACACCTCCGTTCAGTCCGTAAGGGGGACTCCAAGCTTTCGGTCGCCTGTCACTTTAATTCACTGCTCCACTCCCACTCAGACCTCACCATCCTCGGCCTCTTACATTGTTCCAATGAAGCTCAACGTAAGCTCGAGGAACAGCACCTCATCTTTCGATTAGGCACTTTACAGCCTTCTGGACTCAACATTGAGTTCAACAATTTCAGACTATAACCCCTGCCCCTATTTTTTCAGGCGGCAGCTGTTGATGATTCTGCCGTCCCCATTTACAACATTTAACCACTCCTGCCTTCCATCCTTGGACTTTCAGAAGGCTTTCGATAAGGTCCCACATAAGAGATTAGTGTGTAAAGTTAAGGCACATGGGATTGGGGGCAAGGTATTGATTTGGATAGAGAACTGGCTGGCAGATAGAAAGCAAAGAGTTGGAATAAACGGCTCTTTTTCCCAGTGACAGGCAGTGACGAGTGGGGTACCGCAGGGATCAGCCCTTGGACCCCAGCTATTCACAATATATATATTAATTAATGATCTAGACGAGGGAACTAGATGTAATATCTCCAAGTTTGCAGACGACACAAAGCTGGGTGGGCGTGTGTGCTGTGAGGAGGATGCTGAGAAACTCCAGTATGATTTGGACAGGTTGGGTGATTGGGCAGAAGCATGGTAGATGCAATATAACGTGGATAAATGCGAGGTTATCCACTTTGGTGTCAAAAACAGGAAGGCAGATTATTATCTGAATGGCAATAGATTGGGAGAAGGGGAAGTGCAACGAGACCTGGGTGTCCTTGTGCACCAGTCGCTGAAAGTAAGCATGCAGGTGCAGCAGGCGGTTAAGAAGGCAAATGGTATGTTGGCCTTCATAGCGAGAGGGTTTGAGTATAGGAACAAGGATGTCTTGCTGCAGTTGTACAGGGCCTTGCTGAGACCACATCTTGAGTATTGTGTGCAGTTTTGGTCGCCTTATCTGAGGAAGGATATTCTTGCCATGGAGGGAGTGGAGCGAAGATTCACCAGACTGATACCTGGGATGGCAGGAATGACGTATGAGGGGAGATTGGGTCGATTGGGCTTATACTCGCTGGAGTTTAGAAGAATGAGAGGAGATCTCATTGAAACTTATAAAATTCTAACAGGACTAGACAGACTAGATGCAGGAAGGATGTTCCTGATGGTCGGGGAGTCCAGAACCAGTCTAAGGATAAGGGGTAAGCTATTTAGGACAGAGATGAGGAGGAATTTCTTCACCCAGAGAGTGGTGAACCTGTGGAATTCTCTACCACAGAAGGCAGTGGAGGCCAATTCATTAAATATATTCAAGAAGGAGTTGGATATATTTCTTAAGGCTAAAGGGATCAAGGGATATGGGGAGAAAGCCGGGACAGGGTACTGAATTTGGATGATCAGCTATGATCTCGTTGAATGGCGGAGCAAGCTCGAGGGGCCGAATGGCCTACTCCTGCTCCTATCTTCTATGTTTCTATGTATCCTATCACAGACCTTCCCTTTTGTTCTTTCCTCCCCCCCCCCCCCCCTGCTTTCCCTGCCTCTGCACTGCTTAAAATCTGTTACATCTCTTTTTCCAGTTCTGATGAATGGTCACAGACCTGAAACGTTAACTCTGGGCGCGCTCTTGCCAGCCCAGGGGAGGCGGGACTGCCGGGAAAATGGCAGAATCTGGGGGCAGGTGCTCAACCCGCCTCCATGCCATCTTGCCAGGAGGCTGGTAGCCGACCCGCGCCAAGTCCCATCACCTTGGAGGCGGGAAGGGGATTAGTGCCACTTATCTGCCTGTTAACGGGCAGATAAGAGGATATTCCCCATTTTGCCCAAATAAGTGCAGGCTTCCCAAAGGCTCCAAACCCCGCCAGGGTCACAGAGTCGAGCAGTGGGTCTGCGGAGATCAGAGGGGTGCAAAAGTGCGCTGTGAAGGTAAGTGATGGGTGCAAGTGTGGAGAGGCGAGTATCTGAGGTAAGTGGAAAGTTTACTTACCTTTGTTTCTTCCTGCAGGCTTCAAGAGTTGGGTATGCGGAGAGTCTTTCACCTCCACGGCAGAGATGACAGATGACTGTTACATTCTCCAATGCAGCAACCATCTAATTTCTACGAAATAAAGAGGTTTGATGAGGTCTTGAATTCAAGAACTCGTCAAACTACAGAGAATGTCACTGTTTGAAAGCTTCACAGAGCTGTCAAACAATGACAATTCATCTGTCAAAAATTTTTGACAGATGAAACATCATACGTTGACGTTCTCTGTCACCAGCTTTCCCTTAATTGGCCTGCTAAGCCTGCAGGGCCGGCTTAACAAGGTCAATCAAGGGAAAATAGCGTGGGTTGGCCAGAAGTTGATGGAGGTGGGACTGAAACCCGACAAGTGGGAGTCCCGCCTCCAAAAGCTCCCCATTGGCAAAATCCAGCCCTCTGTTTCCCTCTCCATGGATGCTGCCTGACCTACTGAGTGTTTGCAGCATTTTCTGTTGTTATTTCAGATTTCCAGCATCCGCAGTATTTTGCTATTGTATAAGAACCAAGTTGTCTGATTGCATAACTTGAATTTAAAACAATTTGAATTTATGTAATAGTTTTAACATAGTAAAGCATCCCAAGTTGCTTCACAGGCGAGAATGGACACCAAACAAAAGTTAGGAAAGCTGACCGGAGGAGTAGTCAGAAGATAGCGAAAAAAGGAACAAGGTGGAGGGTTTTAGGAAGAGAATTACAGTATGAAAGGCTGTGATGAACACACTGTCACCAGTGGTGTAGCAACTGGAGGAGGTGAATTCATAGTATTGCGAGGTGTAGGAAAGAAGGTTACAAAGGTAGGGTATGGCTCGGCCACGTTGGGAATGTAAACAAAGAGAAGAATTTTGATGTCAGTTCCCTGAGGGGTGGGAAGCCAGTGGAGGTCGGTGAGGCAAAAGGTGATAGGCAAACGATACTTTGTATGGAATAGTATGTGAGTAAAGGAGTTTTAGATAAGTTAGAGTTTATGAAGTGTTAAGCT
Source organism: Somniosus microcephalus (assembly GCF_052327205.1). NCBI lineage: Eukaryota > Metazoa > Chordata > Chondrichthyes > Squaliformes > Somniosidae > Somniosus > Somniosus microcephalus. The sequence goes on along the minus strand of NC_140995.1, from coordinate 124,929,125 downwards.
TAGGAAGAAGAGCACTAGAGAAGTTTGCCTTGCAATGCCTAAGGCATGAATAAGAGTTTCACTGCCTGTGGGGTGAAGTGGAGATGAAAGTGGACAATATTTTGAGAGTTGGAAATTAGACTGTCCCAATGCTTGATAGAATAGCTTAGCTCAAGGTCAAACAAGATGCTGAGGTTGCACACCTAAGTGAGCAGTCGGGGCTGTCTAATTGGGGATGGGGAGATAGGGAAACTCTTTACAGCCAAATAAAGAGTTAGAAGGTAAAATTGTAAAAAGGCCAATTTTAACATTCATACATTTCTTGCTGGTAAGAAAACAAGTTAGAGTCTAATGGAGTGATCCAAATATTAACCTTTAACAAGTTGACTGATCTGCATTTTTTTTTAAAAAGTTATTTTGAGTTGACAATGAATATATTCATATAACTAGACTGAAAGCTTTGAGGTTATTAGTATGTGTGGTCACATGCTGTCTCAGATCAAGAGATCAAAAGGATTTTTTGGGCTCTAATCCAAAAGAGCGATCCTGCCCAGCCCTGGTTTTGAGCAGAAAGAAATCACAACTTGTACAATAGGCCCACCTCCAGCTAGTTGCATCTAAAACCAATGAACAGCCTTGTGGCCTTGACCCTTTTCTCATGTCTACTTATGGTACAATGACATATGTGGCAAGCTCACTTCCTTATCTGTCACTTGACTGCTAGTCAATCAGTGCAGAACAGGTGGAATTGAGAGCATTTTACAATAAAAATACTATTTTTTTAAAAGATCCAATCAGTTCATTTGGAGACTTGTATTTTATACACTGTGATGTCAGGACACATATTGATGTTTTTCTGTCTTTTTGTACCTTTAAATCCCTGTTGCTCTTAATTAGCAACCGCCTGCTCAACTAGACAGCCTACTTGACATGGCATATCAGCCATCAGAAGCAGGTTAAGTTTAAAAATTGATGCTGAACCATCTGAAATAAAAGATTGCTCAAGTGTATGGACTGCTTGGTTTTCAATTTGTACCTACAGAAATAGCACAGCCCATAATCCGCTTCAGATTGTAACCAAAACCAACATCAATGAATATTATATGCATTTTGATAGAGTAGACACAGAGGCCTCGATTTTAACTCGGCTGCGGGCTATTGCTGTGTTCCCCGAATTTCGTGTTTCCCACGCGAATCTAAATAGATGTGGGAGATTGATGCAATTTTAACTCAATTGGCCAATTGATTTCCAATGTGTGGGAAGCCTTTGTAAATGGGTTTCTCATGACTGAAAGTCCCCTCCGATGACGTCATCATTGATGCTGCATTTAAGGTCCACAGCAAGCCTTGCTTCTTCTGCAGACTGCCAAGCTTTCTCCATTTGATGGCACAGGAACCTGCAGGAACAATGGCCAGCGGGAGGCCAAGAGCAGCTCCTAAGTTTGACGAGGCAGCACTACAGGCATTGGTGGATGGGGCTAGGGCCCACAGGGAGGTCCTGTTCCCTTCATCAGGGAGGAAGATGCCTCCCAGTCAGACCAAGGCTGTGTGGATACAGGTGGCTGGGGAGGTCAACTCCTTGGGGGTCACACGGCGCACCTGGATACAGTGCAGGAAAAGATTCCATGACCTTCAACGCACTGGAAAAGTAAGTATGAAGTTCCCATCACCCTCAATCTGATCCCCATTGCCTTTCATCACCAGCACTCAACTTTAGCAATCTCTTCCTCCACATCCCACTTGACACTCACATCCATGCACCCTTACACATTCCCTCTCTATGCTCACAACCACATAACTATTCCACCATGCAGCCCTCACACTCCCTATCACTTTGATGCTTTGAACACAACTGACAACACACAGGGAGGGCCCTTGGTCTTGCAACCTCACTCCATCTTAGAAGGAGACAAAGTATCTATGCTATGCAATCTCTACACTCACTCCTTCATTCTCACTCAACCTCCACTTGTCTCCCTCATTGCAGGAAAAGAGAGCTCACAACAGGAGAGAGTGAGCCAGGACAGGAGGAGGGCCACCCTCATTAGCCCAGCTCACCCCCTGGGAGGAAGCCGTCTTGGAAATTGTCGGGGTTGAAAAAGATGCGCCATTGGGGATGGACAGACGGGTGCATCACAGCAAGCTGGTGACAGAATAGTTTTCCATCTCATTGACATTGCATGAGTCACTGATAATGATTCTGAAGCTATAACAGATGGACTTATGATCATCTGCAATATGCAATGTGCATGTAACCTTGACCTCACATCTCTAACTCTTCCCTTTATTCCCCCACAGGACCATCGAGAGCCCCCGTCCCCACTGTCCAGGAGGAAGAGCCTGAGCTTCCAGACTCCTCAGAGGAATCTGCAACCTCTGAGGGCGCAGCATCAGCAGAAATAAGCGCACCCAGCACCAGCGCAGACACTCGCACCTCAGTGGAACCTTCGTGACATAGAGTAGTGTTGTCACCTGGTGTATCACAGCTCACAAGTGAGCATCAGCAGATTGTAGAGATAGGGACAGCAGTGGAGAGTCCTCGTCAGAGGGCGCAGGACTCTGCCAGCTCGGCTCAGCTGCATGTCAACCCACTGCCTCTGGGTCCATCCATAAGCTCAGAGGTGATGGAACTCCATGCACAGATGCAGGAGTCTCTGGCAGGTTTTGTCTCTAGGGTCGCTGCGAGTGTGGAGCGAATGGAGGAGTCCATAGCGAACATGAGCAGAGCCTTTGTGGAGTCATTGGCGCATGAACGCATCAACATAGAAAGGATGGCTACGGTAGAGGAGAGGAGAGCTACGGCCATGGAGGAGGTTAGTCGCCAGGGTATAGAAAACATGGTGAATGTTCAGAATAGAATGACATCTCTTGAGGAGCGATGGGCATCTATTGAACATAGAAACCAGACCTTCATGGAAGTCCTTCTGAGTAGGACTGCCATTGCAGATATGGGTCCCTATGGCCCCCCTGATGTGCAGCAAGGTGCTCTCCAGCCACTTGCTGGCGCGGAGGGGGAGCTGACCCATGAGAGGGTGGTTGGTGGCAGACCTCAAGGAAGTGGGGGTTTCTCTCGAGGCGCTCACACTTCCATGCCACTGCAGAGCCCTCGGTCAGAACCCCACCGGAGTCCACACCCAAGTGAGATAGACGTCTCAACCCCTGCACAGCCGCAGGAGCAGCAGACTGTTGACGAGCCGTCACAGGCTCACCACCCCAGAGGACGCCCGCCAAAGGTGTCGAGACAGGAGCAGCAGGAAAGTGAGCAAGGGGCCTCCACATCTGCTGAAGCCACAGGGGAACCAAGACGTAGGAGCACGCGTAAGAGGAAAATAAAGCACAAGTAGTCACAAGGGTAGTCACTTGGGTGAAATTTTATGTATTAAAAAAAAGCCATCAGATGAATTCTGTCAATAAAAAGTCTGATGGCTACTGCTGTATTTGTGGCGTATGTCATTTGGCGAATGGGACTTTCACATTGAGGGCTCAGGATTACTTGCAATTGTCAGTATGCTGGACAAATAGCTATGAATCCGCAGGGTCTTGGCCATTGTCGATGCTCAGGTAAGAAGCTGCGAGGCAAAAGTGCTTGATTGGCTAGGCTAAGCAAATCTGGCCAGGATGAGTGCGTTCCTTGCATCCTGGGCAGCAATGTTCTGGTGTAATGCTGCCGCTGGTTGTTGGTCCTCTGCAGGATGGTCGTTTTCGCCCTCCTCATCCTCACCCTCATCATCATCATCTGAGGAGGGTATGTGAGGAGCCACTTGGTCCTCCGGAATCTGCAAGCCACGATGCTGTGCCATGTTGTGAAGTGCACAGCAAACCACGACGATTCTGGAGAGTACTGTAGGGCTTCACCTGATCTATACAGGCATCTGAAGCGCATCTTCAACAAACTGATGGTTTGCTCGATAATGGATCTGGTGGAAATGTGGCTGGAGTTGTAGCGCTCCTCAGCTTCGTTGGCTGGCCTCCTCAACGGCGTCATTAGCCAAGTCCTCAGGGGATAGCCCTTGTCTCCAAGTAGCCATCCATGAAGTTGGTCTGGCGGCCTGAATAGCGGAGGCACACTAGACTGGCGCAATATGAAGGAGTCATAGACTTAGACATAGACATAGAAGATAGGAGCAGGAGTAGGCCATTCGGCCCCTCGAGCCTGCTCCGCCATTCAATGTGATCATGGCTGATCATCCAAATTCAGTACCCGGTCCCTGCTTTCTCCCCATACCCCTTGATCCCTTTAGCCTTAAGAAATATATCCAACTCCTTCTTGAATATATTTAATGAATTGGCCTCCACTGCCTTCTGTGGTAGAGAATTCCACAGGTTCACCACTCTCTGGGTGAAGAAATTCCTCCTCATTTCTGTCCTAAATGGCATACCCCTTATCCTTAGACTGTGACCCCTGGTTCTGGACTCCCCGACCATCGGGAACATCCTTCCTGCATCTAGTCTGTCCGGTCCTGTCAGAATTTTATAAGTTTCAATGAGATCCCCTCTCATTCTTCTAAACTCCAGCGAGTACAAGCCCAATCGACCCAATCTCTCCTCATACGTCATTCCTGCCATCCCAGGTATCAGCCTGATGAATCTTCGCTGAACTTCCATGGCAAGAATATCCTTCCTCAGATAAGGCGACCAAAACTGCACACAATACTCAAGATGTGGTCTCAGCAAGGCCCTGTACAACTGCAGCAAGACATCCTTGTTCCTGTACTCAAAGTCATGGCAACTGCCAGGGTACATGGCACAAACATGCAAAATTTCCTTCCTGTGGTCACACACCAGCTGAACGTTAAGGGAGTGGAAGCCCTTGCGGTTGACAAAAATACCTGGATTGCGATGGGGTGCCCTAAGGGCCACATGTGTGCAGTCAACGACGCCCTGCACCCTTGGAAAGTCTGCCAGATGAGCTAATCCAACCGCTCGCGCCTTGACACTTGCGCGATCCTTGGTGAAATGGATGTGATTGTGCGCGAGGGCAAAGAGGGCATTGGTTACCTGCGTGATGCAAGTGTGTGCGGCCGCCTGGGAGATGCCACTGATGTCTGCTGATGATCCCTGGAATGAGCCTGAGGCAAAAAAGTTGAGTGCGGTGGTGACTTTGACGGCCACTGGCAATGCGTGTCCACCTGGTCCTCTGGGCTCCAGGTCTTGCTGCACCATTGCGCAGATGTCAGTCACTACCTCTCGCGAAAGTCGGAGCCGCCTTTGGCACTGCTGCTCAGTCATGTTGAGGTAGCTGACCCTGTGTCTGTAGACCCTGTTTGAGGGGTATCTCCTGCGCCAACGGGCTTCCAGGCGCTGGCCCCTTCTGGCCTGTGCTGCCTCAGGTGGGTGAGCAGCAGCCTATCGCTCCTGCTGTTGCTGCTGTTGTTTCTGGTTCTGCTGCTGCCGTGCCTGGTGCTCGAGCTCCTCTAATGCCCAGAAGGGAAGGAAAAAAATGGCTCCCATGCTTCTGGCATATGCCTCCATTGAGGAAGCGCTGAGTGAAGGTGGCGAGAGGGGTTTCCCAGGAGTTCACACTGGAGATGTGTGTGAGGCTCCAACCTTCCACAGGTGTGGTTAAGCCTGGTAAAAGTTGCCCCAGGCCTGAGACAAAATCCTGCCACCTGCAAATGATGGCTGATCAAATCTCCTCTTTAATGGTTGACCTGCAGCTGATAGTCAGCAAGCCAGTAGTGCTCCCGCCAGGTTTCACAGGCGTGATTCCCGCCAGGCGTGTTTTACGTGGGAAAAGGGTTAAAAGTTCAAGAGACTGTTAAAATGGCATTATAGAGGCCATTTAGTGGTGATTAAGGGCCTTAAAAACCAGTCCCACCTGTTGGATGCGGGACGGATTCAGCACCATCAGACACGCCTGAGTAAAAATGGCTCGGAGTCGGGAACCAGGCGGGGGGGGTCTCGCCCGCCAGTTTTTGCGATTTTAACCCCCCGCACGCCTCCAAGCCCACCTCCACAGCTCAGTTAAAATCGAGGCCCGAGAGTGTTTCCACTTGTGGGGAAGAGCAAAACTAGAGGCCATCTTAATTTTCACATTAACATATTAAGAATCTTTTTTTCTTTTCAGTTAAATGAGCACTCAGTGTTAATGAGGTAAAACATTGTTTCTCAGGTAAGTTTGAGTTTTTCTGGCTGGACTGTGTGTGAGAGCGAGAGCAACAATGAGAAAGAAAGAGTGTGATCTGGCACGTCACTCTCACCGAAACTTAAGCCCACCAAGCGCATTCCCAGCCCAAACGTAGCTGCCATGCCATCCTGACCCGTCCCTGGCCAGTTCTCAGTAGTTAGGCTGCCGTGCAGTCAGCAAGTACAAAACAGCAGATTTTGTGCCTTAAAATTGGATTAAAAACCTGATGGCTGGGATTGACCTCAGTCACTTCACCAGGGACTGCCCCTTTTGCCAATACTGTCATACCCTGGTCCCCTCCTTCAAAATGATCAGACTCCTGCCCCCAGCTCAATGCTAACAGACTTAGAATCCTCCACTATCTTCAGGAACCCCTTATATTGTTTCCAAACTTCAGGACCCCCCTTCCCAAAACTACCAGTCACCAGGATCCCCTCTCTGGTATTAACAGACCCTTCTTTCTTTTAACCATCCTTCTCATAGACTTAAGACTCATCTGTTGTTTCTCCCTTTTCTTCTTTTTTCCAACTCACTAAGACGCTTGTATATCTTTCAACTTTCAGTTCTGACAAAGAGTTATATCTGAAATATTAACCTGTCTTTTCTCTTCATAGATGCTGACTGACCTGGTGTATATTTCCAGCATTTTTAAAAGCACATATTAACAAATAATTCAAAATAAAGCAGTAACGCTATCTATAAATAAACAATAAAAGTTCAGAAGTTTTTGGAAAATATTGTCAATTTACAGCAACAATGATGTTGGTTCAAAACCTGAATATGTGCAAAATATAATACTTGCTTAAAATTATGGCCAACAAATATAAATTCACTACAATACAGATCGTAGGCTATCTGAAATATTGTTTCATACTTCTGAAGTGTTGTGTAGCAGGTCCAGGAGTGTAATGAATGTGTTGAAGCAATGGTATTAAGTGTTTATTGCATTATCTTTATTGTGTTTGTCACATTTTAGTTTTAAAGCAAACAGAGAAATTATTTAGCAGTTTCAGAGTTGCTTACTACAGAAATCATATTGCTTCAGGCTACTGAAAATATTGAATACATGTTGAGGTAATCCTTAAGTTAAAAAAAAATCAGCTCATAATGATTGTCGCTCTGGTAGAAAATCCTGTGACCACTAATTTTGTAAAACTGCCATAAAACACTCCATAATTCTGAACTACTGGAGAGAAAACTGAGTCTCAGGCTATATTTCATAATGTTTTGCTACAGTATGGATTTGCTTGCAGTATTATAAGAACAGAAGCATGGATCTGGGTAAGTGGGACTCTCATTGTTGCCATGTATGCATCATTGTGCCTCTGTGTCATAATTGTCATTTTCTTAAAGCTTCATTCTGTCTTACATTGAAGACTTCAAATTACATTTTTGAAACGAGCCTTCCAAGTCCAAGGAAATTATTGCTTCTCTCTCAGTTAATAATGCTGCTATATATCATAACAGACAGAATCAAATTGTCTGCAGTCAAGATAGCAGAGGGGAAATGATTAGTGGTCTTCATTTTATAGGAAAGTGACCTTTATGGAAATCTTGAATCTGTAAAGAAAAATACACAGTAAAAAAAATGAATGGCTAAGTATTATATATTCAGATTCTGTTTTTCAGATTCTCCTTTATATAAATCTGCAGTATTTTATATTTCACATATGTATATGCACTATGAATAAAAGATGAACTATTCCTTGATAAAATTACAATTAATTGAAAGTTTCATCTAAATTATCTGTTACATCTTTCAGTAGCATTTTTCTTTTTCATAACCCCGGATAGATAAAGCTAAGTGTAAGAATATTTAGTTAGTAAACACATTTTAAAACCATTTCCAGTCAAAAGTAAATTTCCAAGTGTAGAATTTCTGTGGGGGTTCTCATCCTAATTATTAACTGCTATTAGACAGAGAGAGAGACGAAGACACACACATACCCATCCAGGAACCAAATACAACATTCAGTATTTGCAGATAGCTCTTAGATGACTGTAAGCAACTTTAAATGGTGCAGATAGAAACACAGATGCTATGGCCAATGTTGAGGATGTATTGAATGTCAGGGCTCGAAGATGGCAAAGGAAGCTTAAAGCAAAATAAGATACAATTTGAGTTCTGTCTTGACAAGTTTCCATACAATACCAAGATATGTGCAAGAGATTTAGATGTGCTTGGTGATTAGACCCATGTTTGGCAAATGATGTTTAACTTAGGAAAGTGCAGTGTTATGCCTGTGGGCAAGTTAAATGCGAAACATATACCCTACAGGGAAAATAATTAAAGCCAGTGGTAAAAGAAAGAGACCTGGGCCTAGAAATTGGCCTGAGGCGCCCAAGCGGCGCAAAGTTCGCCTGGGCGCTGGAATTTGCGCCGCGATTGCCGCATTAGTGATCGCCGCAAATTCAGTTGAAGTGCCCCTAGAGGGAGACGGGGCACGGCTCAAGGTGCTCCGCGTCCCTCTTAGGGCACTGAAAGTGAATTTCGCAGCGCTACGTGCCGCAGCGCCACACGCTGCGGCACGGCATGCTGCGGCACTGCAGGCCTTCCTCCCACTGTTAAGGGGGAGGGGCCTGCAACAGCGCGAGCCCCGATCGCGAGTGCTGGCAAAAGAGCCCGGAACCAAGGAGAAGTGCCGGGCTCTCGGGAAACAGCCGGCAATGCTGTGGGGGGGGGGGACCAGGAGGCCGGGGACGGAGGTGCTGGCAGGCGGCCGCCGAAAAAGCGGCTGCCCCGCACCTCCACCTTAACTTGCGCCTCTGCCGGCACAGCAAGGCCCCGTGAACCGGGCGCGGGTAGCGAACGGTGCGACAGCGGCGTTCGCTACCAAATATCGCGATTGGGGTGCTGCGCACACCGATGATGTCATCAGTGGCGGCGCAGCGCAAAAGGCTAACGCCACCATTAGCGCCCCTGCTGAATATCGCGGGAGGCGCAGCCAGTGGCGCTACAGCCACTGACTGCCTCTTTAGGCGCTAACAGGTGGCGCTACTCACCCAATTTCTCCCCCCTGGTGTTTGAGTACATTAATCTCAATGTTCATAAACAATGCCAGGAAGCTATAGATAAAGCAAATAGGTTTCTAGAACAACTCCCTATAGAACAAGCATACCATTTTGTCCTTGTACAAGACCTTGGTTACACCTCAATTAGCGGTCTGCACAGAGTGGGATTAAACAGAGTGGACTTGAATTTGGTTTGGAATTTGGAAAGAGTGGGAATTTCTGGTAAGTATTGGGTAAGTAGAAGCTGTAAAAAGTGAAATTTAGTTTAAGATTTTGATTTTAACATAGAACTTTAAAACTTAAAAGTGTAGCTAACAGAAGCTGCCGGCCAGTAACAGTTAACTGTCAGTCAGCTGTAAGTGCATGTCTTGAATAGGCGGTAATCACCAGGAGCAGGGGAGCTGAGTCATTACTTGTAAATTGGGTGAGGCTCCTAGTGTATAAAGGTAAACATTTCTCCAGAGCACAGAGCAGGATTAAACGGAGTGAGCTTGAATAGAGTGCTTTGGTTGGGAATTTGGAAAGAGTGGGAATTTGGAGAAGAGAGGGAAGGAGTTGTTGTTTTTGCCTGCACTACTTGTAGTGCTTTGTGTTACAGATAGATATTGAATTTCAATACCCATAACATAACCTAGATCAAGTAAGTAGTCAGGAAACTACACTGTAAACTAAGTTACCTAATTACAAATGTAATTATATTTAATTAAATAAAACAATGTCATATAGGGATGGCAGTGCAGGTGGTGTGCTGCAACTGCAGCAAGTGGGAGTTTGTGGAGAGCATTGTGATCCCGGACAACCACGTTTGCAGTAAGTACCTGCTTCTTGAGGAACTTCAGCTCAGAGGTTTTGAGTTGGAGTCTGAGGTGCAAATATTATGGGGCATCGGGGATGGAGAGAGTTACCTGGACACTTTGATCCAGAAGGCAGTCATACCCCTTAGGTTAGGTAGTGGTGCAGGTCTGTTTAGTGGTCAGGGACAGGAGGGCGTGACTGCAACCCAGGCAGGTAAGGGAACCCCAGGTGCAGTGCTGGAGGAGCCTCAGCCTTTGCCCTTGTCTAACAGTTATGAGGTTCTTGCTGCCTGTGTGGATGAGGGAAAAGCCTGTAGGATGGATGAGCAGGCTAACCATGGTGCAGGAGGCCATTCAAGTGAGGGGAGTGAAAGGGAATGTAGTTGTGGTGGGAGACAGTATAGTCAGGGGGATAGATACTGTGCTCTGCAGCCACGACCGAGAGTTCCGAAGGTTGTGTTGCCTCCCCAGTGCCAGGGTTAAAGACATCTCCTCATGGCTGGAGAAGAACTCAGAGTGGGAGGGGAAGGATCCAGTTGTTGTGGTCCACGTAGGAACCAATGACATAGGTAGAACTAGGAATGAGGTTCTGCTGAGGGAGTTTGAGGAGCTAGGATCCAAATTAAAAAGCAAAACCTCAAAGGTAATAATCTCTGGATTGTTACCTGAGCCACGTGCAAATTGGCATAGGAACAAACAGATTAGAGGTTTAAATACGTGGCACAAAGGGTGGTGTGGGAGGAAGGGTTTCAGTTCATGGGGCACTTGCACCAGTACTGGGGAAAGAGGGAGCTGTTCAGTTGGAACGGACTCCACTTAAACCGGGCTGGGACCAGTGTCCTGGTGAACTGAATAACTAGGGCAGTAGACAGGGCTTTAAACTAATGAAGGCGGGACGGGAAGATTCAGGAAAGAGTAAATTTAAAAGCAGTGAGAGAAATGTCGAGGCTCTAGAGCAGAGTAGAGTTTTGGGTAAAAATAAGCAGAGTGGGTCAGGAAGGGACAGAGAGTGTAACAAAGGTAATAAGGCATCAGTGACTAAGGTGACATCAGGGAAAAAGAGAAATAAGTCAAAGCTAAAGGCACTACATCTGAATGCGCAAAGCATTCACAACAAAATAGATGATTTAATAGCGCAGATAGAAATTAAAGGTTTGATCTAATAGCTATAACCGAGACATGGTTGCAAAGTGGCCAAGGTTAGGAACTAAATATTCCAGGATACATAACTTTTAGAAGAGACAGGCAAAATGGAAAAGGAGGATGGGTAGCCCTGATAATAAAGGATGGGATAAAGACAGTAGAGAGAAAGGATCTTAGCTCTGAAAATCAAGAAGTAGAATCAGTTTAGGTGGAGCTAAGAAACAGCAAGGGGCAGAAAACATTGCTGGGAGTTGTTTATAGCCCCTCAAACATTAGTTGTAATGTATGGCAGTGTATAAATCAGGAATTTAGAGGCGCATATAACAAGGGTAATACAGTAATCATGGGGGACTTTAATCTACATATAGACTGGGCAAACCAAATTTGCAGTAATCGTGTGGAGGATGAATTCATGGAATGTATGCAAGATAGTTTTCTAGATCAGTATGTTGAGGCACCAACTAGGGAACAAGCTGTTTTAGATCTAGTATTATGCAACGAGAAAGGGTTGGTTAATAACCTTGTAGTAAAGGGGCCTTTAGGGAAGAGTGACCATAATATGATAGAATTTTATATTGAGTTTGAAAGTGACTTAGTTCAATCCAAAACTAGAGTCTTAAATCTAAACAAAGCAAACTACATAGGTATGAGGGGTGAGTTGGCTAAGGTAGATTGGGAAACCACATTAAAAGGTATGACAGTGGATGAGCAATGGCTAGCATTTAAAGAATTAAGACATAATTTACAACAAATAGACTTCTTTAAGGCACAAAACCCCCCACAGGAAAAGTGGTCTAACCGTGGCTAACAAGAGAAGTTAAAGATAGTATTAGGTCAAAGGAAGAGGCTTATAATGCTGCCAAAAAGAATAGTAAGCCTGAGGATTGGGAGGATTTTACAATTCAGTAAAGGAGGACCAAGAAATTGATAAAGAAAGGGAAAATAGAATATGAGAGTAAACTAGCGGGAGACATAAAAACAGAATGTAAAAACTTCTTTAGGTATGTAAAAAGGCTGAGATAGGAGAAATTAAAATGGGGAATAAGGAAATAGCACAGAAATTAAACAAATACTTTGTGTCTGTCTTCACGGAAGAAGACGCAAAAAACTTCCCAGAAATAATAGACAACCAAGGGTCTAGCGAGAATGAGGAACTGAAAGATATTAGTATTAGTAAAAAAGTAGTCCTGGAGAAATTATGGGACTGAAAGCCAATAAATCCCCTGGACCTGATGGCCTACATCCTAGGGTTTTGAAAGAGGTGGCTATAGAGATAGTGGATGCATTGGTTGTCATTTTCCAAAATTCCATAGATTCTAGAACGTTTCCTGTGGATTGGAAGGTAGCAAATGTAACCCCACTATTTAAGAAAGGAGGGAGAGAGAAAACTGGGAGCTACAGACCAGTTAGCCCAACATCAGTAGTAGGGAAAATGCAAGAATCTATTATTAAGGACGTGGTAACAGGGCACTTAGAAAATAATGATAGGATTGGGCAGAGTCAACACGGACTTATGAAAGGGAAATCGTGTTTGTCAAATCTGTTCGTTTTTTGAGGTTGTAACTAGCAGAATAGATAAGGGGGAACCAGTAGATGTGGTATATTTGGATTTTCAGAAGGCATTCGATAAGGTGCCACACAAGATGTTATTAAACAAAATTAGGGCTCATGGGATTGGGGGTAATAGATTAGCATGGATTGAGGATTGGTAACGGACAGAAAACAGAGAGTAGGAATAAACGGGCCATTTTCGGGTTGACAGGCTGTAACTAGTGGGGTATCGCAAGGATCAGTGCTTGGGCCTCAGCTATTCACAATCTACATCAATGATTTGAATGAGGGGACCAAATGTAATATATCCAGGTTTGCTGATGATACAAAGCTGGGTGGGAATGTAAGTTGTGAGGAAGATGCAAGAAGGCTTCAAGGGGATATAGACAGGCTAAGTGAGTGGGCAAGAACATGGCAAATGGAATATAATGTGGAGAAATGTGAAGTTATCCACATTGGTCAGAAAAATAGAAAAGCAGAGTATTTTTTAAATGGTGAGAGATTGGGAAATAGTGGTGTTCAGAGACCTGGGTGTCCTTGTACACGAATCACTGAAAGTTAACATGCAGGTACAGCAAGCAATTAGGAAAGCAAATGGTATGTTGGCCTTTATTACAAGAGGATTTGAGTATAAGAGTAAAGACGTCTTACTGCAATTCTACAGGGCCCTGGTGAGACCACACCTGGAGTATTGTGTACAGTTTTGGTCTCCTTACCTAAGGGAGAATATACTTGCCATAGAGGGAGTGCAATGAAGGTTCACCACACTGGGATGGGGGGATTGTGCTATGAGGAGAGATTGAGTAGACTAGGCCTATATTCTCTGGAGTTTAGAAGAATGAGAGATGATCTCATTGAAACATAAAACATTCTTACAGGGCTTGACAGGGTAGATGCAGGGAGGATGTTTCCCCTGGCTGGGGAGTCTAGAACCAGGGGTCACAGTCTCAGAATAAGGGGTCGGCCATTTAGGACTGAGATGAGGAGAAATTTCTTCACTCAGAGGGTGGTGAATCTTTGGAATTCTCTACCCCAGAGGGCTGTGGCGGCTCAGTCGTTGAGTATATTCAAGACGAGATTGATAGATTTTTGAATATTAATGGAATCAAGGGATATGGGATAGTGCAGGAAAGTGGAGTTGAGGTAGAAGATCAGCCATGATCTTATTGAATGGCAGAGCAGGCTCAAGGGGCCAAATGGCCTACCATTAGTCGATATTCATTCCCAGTTTAAAACATCTTACTTACCCATTTAGGCTTAATGAGCAGGGTCTCTATACTTGGGGGTGACTTGATTGAGGTTTATAAAATAGTTAAGTGACTAGATGGGTTTGTGTAGACCAATAAAAGAAAAAGTTAGCAAACAATGAAAGGAAATTGAGAACTTGAAAGGGAACAAAAGTGATCAAGAAAAAAGAGTAAATAAAAAGACACCTGAAGAGGAACAGTGAGAGACTGAGACAAAAGTAAATTAAAGCCTGTTTATCTAGTTTCATTAAAAATATCATATACAGCATCTCATGCTGTCTTTCATTGCAATAATAGTAGTTTGTTTGTGTTCCACGATTAATACATCTAAATAAAAATTGTATATAGTTTACCATCACACTGTAAAACTTGAAAAAGAAACCAACTGAATAGATGAAAATATGTAGAAACCATTAATTTATCTCCATATACAGACTAACCTTTTTTTAAGTTAAATTATTTTTTTTCTCATTCTCACATAGTTACAAACCATTTTGTCATATGCTGTGGCTACAAGAGCAGGTCAGAGGCTGTGTATTCTGCGGCGAGTGCCTCATCTCCTGACTCCCCATAACCTTTCCACTATCTACAAGGCACAAGTCAGGAGTGTGATGGAATACTCTCCACTTGCCTGGATGAGTGCAGCTCCAACAACACTCAAGAAGCTCGACACCATTCAGGACAAAGCAGTCCGCTTGATTGGCACCCCAACCACCACCTTAAACATTCACTCTCTCCACCACCGGCGTAGCGTGGCTGCAGTGTATAGCATCTACAAGATGCACTGCAGCAACTCACCAAGGCTTCTTCGGCAGCACCTCACAAACCCGCGGCCTCTAGCAATTGGAAGAATAAGCCAGCAGGTGCATGGGAACACCACCACCTCCAAGTTCCCCTCCAAGTCACACACCATCCTGACTTGGAAGTATATCGCCGATCCTTCATCGTCACTGGGTCAAAATCCTGGAACTGCCTCCGTAACAGCACTGTGGGAGTACTTTCACCACACGGACTGCAGCGGTTCAAGAAGGCGGCTCACCACCACCTTCTCAAGGGCAATTAGGGATGGGCAATAAATGCTGGCCTTGCCAGCGACCCCCACATCCCACGAATTTTTTTTTTTTTAAATCCTTATATCAGGCATCTGTAGGCCGTAACACTTCAAATGTGACTTCCCAAAGCCTTTCCACCATCTACAAGGCACAAGTAAGGAGTGTGATGGAATACTCTCCACTTGCCTGGATGAGTGCAGCTCCAACAATACTCAAGAAGCTCGATACTTTAGGGCATCACAGTCAATGTTCCCCTTAAGCTGTGCACGCCGCGGCACGCAGTAAGCTTGACTGTGCCGTGCAGTAAAAGAAACCGTCCGCTCACTCCGCTCAGGCTCACAACAGCAGCGGGCTTTAATAACACAGCAAAGTAGCAGCAGCCCAGAAAAGTGTCCAATCAGGGAGAGAGGGCGGGGCCTCACCCGCCCTGACCGTCAGCCCACTCCATCAATCACCGCCCAACATTCTGTGACTGCCATCAACTCTCACCAAAGGCTACGGGGGCGGGTACTGAGGGTCCAACGGATGAGCCAATAGCAGGTGAGAGGGGAGGGTGCTGGATGGCTTCCCTGCCGATAGCCGGCCCGGGAAAGGGAATCAGAAATGCAGTGAACTGAAGGATGGGGATGAGATATTAACAGCAACCTATTGATAACCAAGAATATTTAAAGGACTAGGGTCGATATTAAGTGCAACTGGTTCTGACCTTTTACTGGATTCAATAGTCCCTTTACCTAAAGATGAACCCTGACCTGCTCAATGAGACATTGACAGTAATCGCCAGTTCACTTCTTAGCCTCCTGTGTATTCCTGTGCACCTGGGATTTTTTTTCGGAAGAAAAAACATTGATTTGCACATGCACGGAAAATTATGTGATTTGGAACACTTTTTCAATCCTGAAGAGCAACTCTGTCAGCCATTTTGAATTACTCCCAGGTTAAAAATTAAGAATTTGTTACTTATCTTTTAAAAAAAAATGAAGACAACAATGACACCTTCTGACATTTGAAGGACACCAGTTACATAAAGCTTACCTCAGCAGCAGGGTAATATTCTTGTTCCAAAACAGCGTTCGCCTCAGGCACACAGTGAGCCAAGCCATGGGCGATGCACTCTTTATTTCATCCGTGACTTAGCAGTTGGATAAATCGAACTGTACAAATAAAACAAAATTTCACCGCCAGAAGATTGCTAAACAACCCTGCAGAATGATTAATAAATCAACTCCCACAAAACCTCTAATCGTGAGTTTGATGCCGAACCAACAGGCCGGAGCTTTAGCCTGCTGAACAGCAACTTACTCTCCTGCTGGTAACCCTGTTGAATAACGGCATACTCTTTCACTGGGAGCGGCCCATCTGATGTGACCAATTCTTGTAGGTAATGAGTGAGGAAAAAAAAGGTTACCTTGGAAGCGCTCGTGGGTAAATTGCTTGTTGCAGAAAGTTGGAAGGGAGACCTGGGAAAGGTATTGTTCTCAGAACGTTGCATACACAACGATCATATTCTCGGGCTCGAGCCCAGGGCACACAGCTTCTGCACGTAAACATTAATGTTTAAATTTTTTAAAATATTTTTTAAAACTTGTTCATTTGGGATGTAGCTAATAACAAGGAGCAGGGCTTTATTGGACCCCCTGGTCATTCAATGTACCGTGCTACAATTTATTAGGGCTTTTTTTTTTAGTTTTCATTATTAAATGTGATCCTTTCCTTCATCATTTACTAACAGTTTGTAATAAATTCTGTCCTGACTTCTAAAAAAAATGTTTATATATTAGTGCAAAAACGTGCAGATACACTGCTGTAAGATACAATTATGTAAAATAAGCCATCCACTGGTTACAGTTTATAATTCTTAACATCTGCTCTCCTGTTAAGCTCTCTATTAAACTATTTGTCATAGATGTGAATTAACTTAACAAATCATTTACAATTAAAGATTTTTTCCACGTTAAGCTGGTGGTTGAGACTCTAGAGGAATCAAGGGATATGAGGATCGAGCGGGAAAGTGGAGTTGAGGTCGAAGATCAGCCATAATCTTATTGAATGGCGGAGCAGGCTCAAGGGGCCGGATGGGTGACTGCTGTATGCCATGTGGCTGTATGAGATATAATTCTGTCACCAGGTTGCTGGGATGTGCCCCTCTCTCCATCTCCCACCACCAGCAGCTCTGCAACTCCCAATATTTCCAGGGCCCCCTCCTCTGCTGGTGTTAATCGGGTGAATACTGGAGAGCCACCTCCAGTTCTCTGCCTCACCCGCGTGTTCTGGGCTCTTTTCTCCTGCAAGGAGGGAAAGAAGAGAAGTTTGAGTGAGAGTGATGGAATGAGTGTAAGGAATGGATGGGTTACATCTGTAGAGGGTGGCTATGAAGAGTGGTGTGACATTGGCAAATGGCCTCCTTCTGTGGTGTTACTTGCTATGATTGCATTCAGATGAGGGTGAGTGTGAGGGGTGGTTAGTCAGATGGGGATGTGAGTATGTACATAGACAGAGAGGGATGGGTGGACGTGCAAGGTATGTTGGTGTGAGGAGTGATGTGCAGGAATAGGCTTGAGAAGGCAGAGTGTTGGGGATGTGGTGACAGGCACATCAGGATGAAGGTGAGTGTGGCATTGCACTCACCTTTCCTGACCTCATGAGATTATTGAGTCATTTCCTGCACTGGATCCACGTCCTCCTGACAACATCCCTGCTGCTGACCTCTGCTATATCCAGCCAGGCTCTTTTGGTGTCTTTTGGAGGTCTCCTGCACTTATTAGCAGGGAGCAGGACCTACCTGCGTGCTCTGACTGCCTCCACCAGAGTATGCAGGGATGCGTCACAAAATCATGGTGCAGCCCTCTGCCTTTGACTATCCATCACTGATAGTTTGGAACAGTACTCAGCCCTTTGTATTCCAGCTTCCACACTCCTCTAGCAACCTTCAAATGAGTTGAGTGCAAGGCAGCTTTAAATATCGGCGCTGGAAACAAGTCAGCGATGATGTCATCAGACCTGCTCCATTTAATTGGGCAGGAAACGTGCATGACTGGTTTAACTGTGGCCATTAAGTCAAAGTTGCCCTGAAGAACCCACTGAGCAGAACATCGCGTTCCCAACCGCTACTCGGCCCGCACGCACCCGACCCGACAACATGGTAAAAATTCCGGCCGTTAACTCTTCAAAGACCCAAAAAAGTATTTGCACAATCAACAAAAATAATGAAAGATCTGAATTTTCTGTTGTTGCTGCTGTTATTGGGTAGAACGTTGTTGCTGTTGTTGTCGATGACGATGATGACTACTACTACTGCTGCCACTACTACTGCCAATGGAGAAAAATGTTGTGCTCAGAGGAGTTTGTCGCCCGCTCAGTACAATTGAAAATTAGAGGGAACATTGATCACAGCTCAAAAGTATTGTTAGAGTGAAAAGGATCATGATTGGCCCAAATATCATCATATTGATAAAAGACCAAACAATCAAAAATTTGTGGATTTGTGTCAGTGAACAATGCTGATTGGCTGAACACCATTTTCAGGTATGAGAAGTGTGGTGTATGTAACCTGTTCCACCTTAAGAGAACTACCTTAAGAGATGTACTACTTTCTCTTGGCTGCTGTATACTGTAATACCGGTGGTGACCACACCGGTATATAAGTGTTGTGTAGGGATTTGCTGGGCAGTTCAGCCCTGACCTCCGAATAGTAAAGACCTGTTAAAGTTATTCTTGTGGTCTGTGTCCAGTGATTTATAATAAGCATAACTGGGACACACAGACTTAACAGTGGCGACGAGTCCGATCTTACCCTGCGGCAGTTTTACATCCAAGGCAGCTTCGTCCTCAGAACGGGCGTCGAGAAGAGGCATCCGCCCTCATCATCCTGCTGAGCACTATCGCACGGGAGGCATCGAGAACCCGGGTTAAAAAGGAAAATTCTGACCACAAAGCCCTCCATCAGCGACAGGCAGGGATCATCCCTTCTACCACGGTGGTGGGTAAGCCGATCAGCGACACGAGCAGAAAGTCGTCCGCGTTGACTGTGGAGTGGGGAGGGAAAACGGAGGAAAAAGGGCGGAGAACTCGACCACGGCCGGTGAAAAGGGCCGGGCTGCAATCGAGGCCGAGAGGCGCAGCGACTGGGGCAGCTTAAGGCACGAGAGCCGCAGAGAACTCAAACGCAGCCGGTGTAAAGGACCGGGCTGCATGAGAACCGCTGGGGAGGCGAGAACAGCAGCCAGCGGGGGAAGAAGGCAAACGCGGGAATCCGCCATTGTAGTCGGCGGGGGAAGAAGACGAGCGCGGGAAAGACCGCCAAGCACGGGAAGCCGCCATTTTAGTAGGCGGGGGAAGAAGACAAGCGTGGGAAGCCGCCATTTTGAGAAAAAGAAAAATTTAAAAACTTGCAAGGATGCCTAAACATGGGAACATTAATACCTTTGATAGTGATATCGAAGATTGGACCACGTATGTAGAACGCATGGAAGTTTATTGTAAAGCAAATAAGGTACCAGATGATGAGAAAGCACTAACCTTATTAAGCTCAATGGGTGCGAAGACATACGGGCTATTGAAGCACCTTCTGTCACCAGATAAACCGGCGGATCAGACTTTCGCGAATATTGTTACTGTCCTGAAAAATCATTTAAACCCCACGCCGCTGATGATAGCGGAACGATTTAAATTTTACAGAAGAACACAGCTGAAAGACGAAAGCAACGCTGAATTTTTAATTGAACTGCGTAAGCTATCAAAGTACTGTCAGTTTGGAACAGGACTAGCAGATGCGCTGAGAGATAAATTTGTGTGTGGATTGTTAAAAGAAGGAACACAAAAGCGACTGCTTGAGGAGAATGATCTTACGCTTGATAAAGCTGTCACTATTGCAGCATCGCACGAAGCCGCAGCGAATGGCACTGCGGAAATGCAGCTACGGTCACCGGAACTCAGCACCAATCAAATGGTCTTGGGTACAGTAAAATGTTATCGTTGTGGAAAGACAACGCACGATCAGAACCAGTGCTGGTTCAAAAATCAGGAATGCAGAAAATGTGGCAGGCTTGGTCACATAGCTAAAGTATGCCGGTCAGGAAAGAAGACCAGCAACAAAAAGTCACCACAGGAAAAGTACAGAAAGGTACACAAGGTGACAGAGAACAGTTCGAACGAACAGAAGTCAAATTCAGACTCCAGCAGTAATGAACTGGGTAGTCTAAGAGTACACAATGTTGGTAAGGAAGCAGACCTCCAAACAATCTGGGTCACACTTCAGATAGCAGGAGTCCAAGTGAAGATGGAATTGGACACTGGATCGGCATTGACGGTCATGAATAAGCAAGATTACAAAAGGTTATTCCCACATATTCCCCTACGGGATACGGAGATTGTATTGAAAACATACACGGGGCAAAGAGTATACCCCATCGGGAAGATAGAGGTAAAGGTGGTCCACAAGGGCAAAGAAGGCCGAGGAATGGACTTATATGTGCTACCTGAGGGAGGTCCACCACTACTGGGACGGGAGTGGATTAGGAAAATAAATATGGACTGGCATTCCTTAAAAGCACTAACGGTAGATTCCGGTAAAAAAGATGTCAAACCTAAACGATTGTCCAGAATATTGGACGATGCTAAAGAGGTGTTCCAACAGGGACTGGGAACACTGAGAGGAATTACGGCAAACATCAAGGTTGAAGAACATGCAAACCCGAAATTTTTCAAAGCCAGACCGGTACCTTATGCGATACGACCCGCTGTGGAAGCTGAGCTGGAAGTGCTAGAACGTTCAGGAGTACTGTCTAAGGTAGACTGGAGTGAGTGGGCCACGCCCATTGTCCCCGTCATGAAGCGTTCATCGAGCAACAAGCCGGGGGAACCGGGGAAGGTTCGCATCTGTGGAGATTTCAAGATCACTGTTAATCCGGTGCTTCACACGGTGCAGTATCCGCTTCCGCGGATTGAGGATATCTTCGCTTCGTTGTCTGGAGGGAAACACTTCACCAAGATAGACCTGGCGCAGGCGTACTTACAGATGGAAGTTGAGGAAGAGTCACGCCAGTATCTCACGATCAACACGCATAGAGGCTTGTACTGGTATAATAGACTGGTTTTTGGAGTGGCATCAGCTCCAGCAATTTGGCAGAGGGCCATGGAGCAGGTATTACAGGGAATTCCAGGCACACAATGTTACCTGGACGATATTCTGATTACAGGAGATGATGACGAGGAACACCTTGCAAATTTGGAACTGGTGCTCACCAGATTGAAAGAATATGGACTTCGAGTTAATCGCCAGAAATGTGAGTTCTTTCAGAAGAGGATCTCGTACTGTGGTCATGTCATTGACCAGGAGGGGCTTCATAAGTCTCCTGACAAGATCTAAGCTGTTGTGAAGGCTCCCGCTCCGGATAATGTATCCCAGTTGAGGTCGTTCCGAGGGTTGATTAACTATTACCATAAGTTTCTGCCAAATTTATCCACGGTGCTGCACCCGCTGAACGCTCTTTTGCAGAAGGGAGTACCATGGAAGTGGAGCGAGGACTGTAAGAGGGCCTTTCGCAAAAGCAAGGCATTGATCACCTCAGAGGAAGTGTTGGCTCACTTCAACCCAACGCTGCCTATTCGTTTGGCTTGTGATGCTTCTCCATATGGTATTGGGGCAGTACTCTCACACAAGTTGCCAAATGGCCTGGAGAGGCCAGTTGCGTTTGCATCCAGATCATTGACCTCCGCTGAGCGCAACTATGCTCAGATAGATAGGGAGGCTCTCAGCCTTGTGTGGGGAGTAAAGAAGTTTAATCATTACCTGCAGGGCCAAAAGTTTACGCTTCTGACAGACCACCAGCCGTTGGTATCCATTTTTAACCCTAAGAAGGGTGTTTCGGTGATGACAGCACAGAGACTCCAGAGATGGTCCCTTTTCCTAGGGGCACATCAATATCAGATTGAATTCAAAGGTACAAAGCAGCATGGTAATGCTGATGGGCTGTCACGCCTGCCACTACCTACAGAGGAGGAGGCACCGACGGTTGACCCTGTTGAGTTATTTCACTCGACCATCATCGAATGTTTACCAGTCACCAATGCAAGTATTGAAAGAGAAACCAGGAACGACCCGACACTGTCCCGGGTCTACGAAGTGACAGTGAAGGGATGGCCAGCACATGATGATCCACTGTTACCGGCATTCTCAGCAAGACGAGAACAGCTGTCCGTCTGTCAAGGAACATTGATGTATGGAACAAGGGTGATTATTCCTCCTAAGTTAAGAGAGAGAGTTCTAAAGGAACTGCATGTAGGTCATCTGGGGGGAGTCAAGATGAAAAGCCTTGCTAGGGCTTATGTGTGGTGGCCGGGTATCGACCAACAGATAGAGGATCTGACGAAAAGCTGCTCAGGGTGCCAAAAAGTGCAAAATGCACCTCCGATTGCACCGCTGCATCCATGGGAATGGCCTTCAACCCCATGGCAACGTGTACATATTGACTTTGCTGGTCCATTCATGGACTCCATGTTTTTAATTGCGGTGGACGCACATTCTAAATGGCCAGAAGTGATTAAGATGACTACCACTACCTCGGAAAAGACGATCGCGGTGCTAAGAACGATATTTGCAAGAAATGGATTGCCAGAACAAATATGTTCAGACAACGGACCGCAGTTCGTGTCAGAAGAATTCCAGAAATTCATGAAGAAGAATGGGGTGAAACATTATACCTCTGCCCCATATCATCCGGCTACAAACGGGTTGGCCGAGAGATTTGTACAAACGTTCAAAAAAGCAATAAAGGCCATGAGCGAAGATCAGATTCCACTACAACACAAGGTGGACAAATTCTTACTGGCATATCGAAACGCCACTCATGCAGTGACAAACCAAAGTCCTGCCATGATGTTCTATAACAGGAGGTTGCGGTCCAGGTTGGACTTGTTAAAACCAAATGTGCGGAGGGAAGTTGAAAACAAACAGTTCCAGCATATAAATAACAAGACCACTCGGAGTTTCGAAATAGGACAACCAGTGTTAGCCCGGGACTATAAAAACGAGAAATGGCAATCTGGAACAATTCGGGCCAGACAAGGACCCCTGATGTACACGGTAGATATTGGTAAAAATGTAATACGGCGTCATGCTGACCAACTGGTAGAATCGAGAACAAGGGTCGAACCTATGGTTACGGCAGAGACAACCGTGGAAGAAGTTAGTGAACCTGAAGCATCTACCTCAGAAGTGAATGTACCTGATGATGATGTCCAATCCATAAGAGACCAACTAGATGAGTCACCCCAGCAACGAGAATCAGAGACCCCTGAAAGGCATTATCCAACTCGAATCAGGAGGCCTCCTCAGAGACTGAATCTTTGAACTGTTTTGCATGAAATTGTATATATATATGTTATTATGTTATGTTAAATGGGGATATAACTGTTAAGCTAAAAAGGGAGGATTGTGGTGTATGTAACCTGTTCCACCTTAAGAGAACTACCTTAAGAGATGTACTACTTTCTCTTGGCTGCTGTATACTGTAATACCGGTGGTGACCACACCGGTATATAAGTGTTGTGTAGGGATTTGCTGGGCAGTTCAGCCCTGACCTCCGAATAGTAAAGACCTGTTAAAGTTATTCTTGTGGTCTGTGTCCAGTGATTTATAATAAGCATAACTGGGACACACAGACTTAACAAGAAGCAACCAATCAGCATTTGAAATTTGGGCACACCCAATCGCTATATGAATAAAATTAATCTGGTTTCCTTCATTCTAAAAGCATAATGTCATTTCTACAGCAGCACATTCCATGATGGCAGACCCAGTGACACAAAAACACTTGCCTAAAGGTTTTGCATTCCATCGAATACTTTGTTATGTATTGTCCTGGGAGGGTGGTTCTTCAGTGTTTAATCACATGTACAAACATATAATCATGATCCAAACAATTATACTCTGCAAATCTTTAATTTATCACCCTCTGTTACAGATAATGCTCTCAAGGAAATTTTGAATTATTTAGATGATCTGTCAGAACTCGGCACTGTAACTAATTGGAGCTTTGTGTAAATGTAGGGGGAAACCCCCACATTTTAATGAAAAACTAGCAGCATTTCCCCAATTGAGGCAAATAACATCTCACAATATCGCGTATTACATTGTGTAGGTATGATTTGCATGCGCATATGGTCAGCCTTTTACTAATTTGGATCTATTTTAGGTCAGTGTATCTGTATTATGTTTCAAACATTCTCATCATTTAGGGGGGTAATT
The DNA here is from genome assembly GCF_052327205.1 of Somniosus microcephalus. Lineage (NCBI taxonomy): Eukaryota > Metazoa > Chordata > Chondrichthyes > Squaliformes > Somniosidae > Somniosus > Somniosus microcephalus. The sequence continues at coordinate 124,904,973 of NC_140995.1, read as the reverse complement.
TTCTGAGTTTGTGGGGAGTCACGTGCACTGGGTGCACATCTCAGGAAATAGTGACACACTGTCCTTGATTTTCCATCCATTAAAGGTAATGGATGAAAATTTATAAGCAGGACAGCTACGATTTCTTGATATGTGCTGCCACCCACAGAGGCCCCCTCCCAGTACCACAAGCTAGGAAAATCGTCCTTTTAGACTCTTAAAAACTGTAAAACTGCTTTTGTGATTTGATCCTGTGGTTCAAGTGACTGCTGCGGCCTGTCTAGAAGTTCTAGTTGAGGCCATAAGTTACTGTATACTGATATAAAATCATTAGAATGATTAAAGTGTGATGGATGGAAAGGCTGGAGCTCACAATATTTATCATTCACACTGCAACCACATTAAGAACTGGCAGCTCAATGGAACTGTCTGTCAGTTGTTACAGACTACCAATTAGTGACATATTGTGGATAGATTTGTGCTGCCAGCTCACATTAACTAGAAACTGGGCTGAGAGTACACAAACTGATTTCACATAGGACCCTTCCAGCCATCAGGGAGAGGAAACTTTCCTCACAACAGTTTAGGCTCTATTCAGACAAAGGACCCAAGTTTGAAAGAACAGTGCTCTAATTCGTTCTACCATGCTTTTCCAAATCCACCTTGGGGTGGATATTCCAAGCTAGTGCAATTCCATCAAAACTGACTGTAGTGCAGAGCATAGAACCGGCTGTAACACACTCACCGTGGAACGGACTGGAACACGCACACCAGGGGACTGACTGCAGTGTGTGCACCATAGGACTGACTGTAGAACACATATCATGGGACTGACTGCAATGTGTGCACCATAGGACTGACTGTAGAACACATATCATGGAACTGACTGCAATCTCCAACAAGCGAGAGTCTAACCGCCTCCCCTTGACATTCAACGGTATTACCATCGCCAAATCCCCCACCATCAATATCCTGGGGGTCACCATTGACCAGAAACTTAACTGGACCAGCCACATAAATACTGTGGCAACAAGAGCAGGTCAGAGGCTGGATATTCTGCAGCGAGTATCTCACCTCCTGACTCTCCAAAGCCTTTCCACCATCTACAAGGCACAAGTAAGGAGTGTGATGGAATATCTCCACTTGCCTGGATGAGTGCAGCTCCAACAACACTCAAGAAGCTCGACACCATCCAGGACAAAGCAGCCCGCTTGATTGGCACCCCATCCACCACCTTAAACATTCACTCCCTCCACCACCGGTGTACTGTGGCTGCAGTGTCTACCATCTACAAGATGCACTGCAGCAATTCACCAAGGCTTCTTCAGCAGCACCTCCCAAACCTGCGACCTATTCCACCTAGGACAAGGGCAGCAGGTGCATGGGAACACCACCACCTCCAAGTTCCCCTCCAAGTCACACACCATCCTGACTTAGAAGTATATCGCCGATCCTTCATCGTCACTGGGTCAAAATCCTGGAACTCCTTCCCTAACAGCACTGTGGGAGTACCTTCACCACACAGACTGCAGCGGTTCAAGAAGGTGGCTCACCACCACCTTCTCGAGGGCAATTAGGGATGGGCAATAAATGCTGGCCTTGCCAGTGACACCCACATCCCATGAACAATTATTTTGTTTTAATGTGTGCACCATAGGACTGACTGTAGAACACATATCATGGGACTGACTGCAATGCGTGCGTCACGGGACTGACTGTAGCTTATGCACATTTAGGCAGGCAAGCTGACCTTGCATGATTTTGCACGATAAACTCATTTAAGTAATTGGCACAAACTCCCAGTGCAGACTGACCCAAGAGCAGGGAGCACCTTTACTGCCTGTTTGGTTATCCAGGAAGTCGGCGTCTATCAAATGCAGTTTGGGAAATTTAATGGGATGCAGCCACTTAAAGGTAAGCAGCGATATAAGGGGTAAAAATTAATTAGAGTTGTTTTAAGAGATTGAACATTGTTTTTAAATGTCCACCAGCCTTTCCAAAGGCTGTATGCAGGGGATTAGAAGTAGCAGGTCAAAAGCAAAGGAAGGCATACCCAATGTGGAGGCACAAAACAGTCTGTGGATATGTGATGGGGCGACGCAGTACCCAACGCCCTGTTTAATGGCTGGTGAAGTGGACATATGCTGCATAAGACACCCTCCCCACAAGATGCCAGTGCACTGTGCCTAGTAGGAGGTGGCGGCCAGGCTCCATGCTGTGTACGTGCATTCCGGTAGATTCCCGCCCAAAGCAGGAGGTTTTGGAACCCCACTACGCCAAGCCTTCACACAAACTTACAGCACTTATATAGAGGTCGATTTTATCTCAGGTGCGGGGAATTGGCGGGTTCCCCAAATTTAGTGATTCCCACAAGATTCTAAATGGGCCTATGAGATTGATGCAATTTTAACTCAATTGGCCAATTGATTTCCAGCGTGTGGGAAGCCTTGGCAATTGAGTATTTCCAGTCAGAAAGTCGCAGAATATGATGTCATCATTGCTGCTGCTTTTAAGGTCCACAGCAAGACTTGCTTCCTCTGCAGGCTCCCAAACTTCACCATTAAGATGGCACAGGAGCCTACAGGAATAACGGCCAAAGGGAGAGCCAGATCTGCCCCCAAATTTGTTGAGGCTTCACTGCAGGCATCACTGGATGGTGCTAGGGCCCACAGGGAGGTCCTGTTCCCTTCTTCAGGGAGGAAGAGGCCTCCCAGTCAGACCAAGACTGTGTGGCTAGAGGTGGCAGGTCAAATCAACTGCTTGGGGCTCACATGAAGAACGTGGTTGCAGTGCAGGAAAAGATTCCATGACCTTCTTTGCACTGGAAAAGTAAGTACTGTATGATGTTTCCATCACCCTCAATCTGATCCCCATTGCCTTTCCTCACCAGCACTCAGCTTTAGCAATCTCTTCCTGCACATCCCACTAGACACTCACATCCATGTACCCTTACCCATTCCCTCTCTATGCTCACATTCACAGAACTATTCCACCATGCAGCCCTCACACTCCCTCTCACTCTGATGCTTTGAACACAACTGACAACACACAGGGAGGGCCCTTGGTATTGCAACCTCACTCCATCTTTGTCTCCTTCTAAGTATCTATGCTATGCAATCTCTGCACTCACTCGTTCATTCTCACTCAACCTCCACTTGTCTCCCTCATTGCAGGAAAATATATCTCACAACAGGAGAGAGTGAGCCAGGACAGGAGGAGGGCCGCCCTCATTAGCCCAGCTTACCCCCTGGGAGGAAGGCGTCCTGGAGATTTCCGGGGCTGACCGAGATGTGGACATTGGGGAAGGACAGACAGGAGCATCCCCACAAGCTGGTGACAGAATATTTCTCCATCTCTCTCATTGGCATTGCATGAGTCGCTGATAATGATTCTGAAGCTACATCATATGGACTTATGATCATCTGCAAAATGCAACGTGCATGTAACCTTGGCATCACATCTCTAACTTTTTCCTTGACTCCCCCACAGGACCATCGAGAGCCCCCGTCCCCACTGTGCAGGAGGAAGAGCCTGAGCAGCTTGACTCCTCAGAGGAATCTGCAACCTCTGAGGGCGCAGCGTCAGCAGAAATAAGAGCACCCAGCACCAGCGCAGACACTCACACCTCGGTGGGACCTTCGGAACATAGAGTAGAGTTGTTACCTGGTGTATCACAGCTCACAAGTGAGCATCAGCAGATTGTGGAGACAGGGACAGCAGTGGAGAGTCCTCGTCGGAGGGCGCAGGACTCTGCCAGCTCGGCTCAGCTGTATGTCGACCCTCTGCCTCTGGGTCCATCCGTAAGATCAGGGGTGATGGAACTCCATGCACAGATGGAGGACTCTCTGGCAGGTTTTGTCTCTAGGGTCGCTGCGAGTGTGGAGCAAATGGAGGAGTCCATAGCGAACATGAGCAGAGCCTTTGTGGAGTCATTGGCGCATGAACGCATCAACACGGAAAGGATGGCTGCCTACGTGGAAATGATTGCTGCCTCCGTGATAAGGCTAGCTACTGTAGAGGAGAGGATGGCTATGGTAGAGGAGAGGAGGGCAACGGTAGAGGAGAGGAGGGCTACAGCCATGGAGGAGGTTAGTCACCAGGGTATGGAAAACATGGTGAGTGTTCAGAATAGAATGACATCTCTTGTGGAGCGATGGACATCTATTGAACAGAGAAACCAGACCTTCATGGAAGTCCTTCTGAGTAGGACTGCCATTGTAGATACGGGTCCCCATGGCCCCCCTGATGTGCAGCAAGCTGCTCTCAAGCCATTTGCAGGCACTGAGGGGGACCTGACCCATGTGAGGGAGGTTGGTGGTATTATGTCCGTGTATAATTGAGACATGGACTGCAGGAGTTGATTATAACAAGTCTTTACTGAATGGAGACAACCTGGAAACTGAAACTACAGAAGCCTGCTAGGGCCTTTTATACAGGGGTGGTCACTGCCGGTACTGCAGTCTGAGACCAGTTATTCCCTTAAAGGTACATACACAACAATTCCTCCCCTTTTAGATAAACAGTACATAACATTCATTTAACAACTAAATAATAACTAATTACAATTACAATTACGGTTGCTAGATACATTGGTTGAAGTTAAGCAATTATAAGTTCAGTCTTTGAGGAGGCTTCCTGATTCTGCCTGGATAACGCCTCTTTGGGGTATCAGGTTCTTCTGGCAAGGCTGAGTCGGGATCAATGTCGTTGTTTGGTTCGTCTGCTTCCAATATCGCCGATTCTGCGGTAGATGCCATTGGTACTTCGGTTTCATCGCCAGGTGTATCAGATCGTGGTGTGGAGTTGACGTTTTCCAATGACTCTAGAATCTGGTCAGCATGGCATCTTACAATGCTCTCTCCAACGTCCACGGTATACATTAGAGGTCCTTGCCGTGTACAGATCGTTCCTGGCTGCCATTTCTCTGTGCGGTAGTCCCGGGCCAAAACTGGTTGACCTATCTTAAAACTCCTGGTCGGCCTTTCATTCATATTCTGAAACTGCCTGTTCTCCACATCTCTTCTGACGTTTGGCTTAACCAAATCCAAGCGGCATCGTAGTCTTCGATTGAAGAACATCATGGCTGGAGTTTGGTTGGTAACCGCATGTGTCACATTCCGGTAGGCAAACAAGAAGTTATCCACCTTGTGTTGTAGGGGTATATCTTCATTACACATTGCCTTGGTAGCCTTCTTGAATGTTTGAACAAACCTCTCGGCCAATCCATTAGTGGCTGGATGATATGGGGCGGATGTGTAATGCTTAACACCATTGTTCTTTAAGAACCTCCGGAACTCTTCAGACACAAACTGTGGTCCATTGTCAGAGCAAATCTGTTCAGGCAGCCCATTCCTGGCGAATATGGTTCGTAAGACTGTGATAGTTTTTTCTGTGGTGGTTGAGGACATTTTTATTACCTCTGGCCACTTTGAATGTGCATCCAACACAATTAAAAACATCGAGTCCATAAAGGGACCAGCAAAATCAATGTGCACCCTTTGCCATGGAGATGAGGGCCACTCCCGTGGATGTAGAGGGGCTTGTGGTGGGGCGTTTTGGACCTTCTGGCATCCTGTACAGCTCTTGGTCATCTCTTCGATTTCTCTATCGATTCCCGGCCACCACACAAACGCTCTGGCTAAGTTCTTCATTTTTACCCCTCCCAGATGACCCTCATGAAGCTCATTGAGCACTCTATCCTTCAATTTGGGTGGAATTACTACTCTGGATCCACACATCAAGGTTCCTCTGCACACTGACAGCTGTTCTCTTCTCGGCGAGAATGCTGGCAGCAGTGGTTCGCCATGTGCTGGCCATCCCTTCACCGTTAAATCATAGACCCAGGAGAGTGTCGGGTCATTTCGTGTTTTCTTTTCTATGTTTGCATTCGTCACCGGGAGACATTCGACTATAGTCGAGTGGAATAACTCCACTGGATCCACTGCCAGTTCTTCTTCCACCGTCGGCAACGGTAGGCGCGACAATCCATCAGCATTCCCATGCTGTTTAGTTCCTTTGTACTCGATGTCATATTGGTGTGCCCCTAGGAAAAGGGACCACCTCTGTAGCCGTTGTGCCGTCATTATCGGTACGCCCTTCTGAGGGTTGAAAATGGAGACGAGAGGTTGATGATCAGTTAGTAGAGTAAATTTCAGACCGTGCAGGTAGTGATTGAACTTCTTCACCCCCCACACCAGGCTGAGGGCCTCTCTGTCAATCTGGGCGTAGTTACGCTCGGCTGAAGTTAACGAGCATGACGCAAAAGCTATCGGCCTCTCTGAACCATCAAGGAATTTATGTGACAGTACCGCCCCAATGCCGTAGGGAGACGCATCACACGCCAGTCTTATCGGTAGTGATGGGTTGTAGTGAGCCAATACTTCTCTTGAAGTGATTAGGTCCTTACTCTTCTGAAAGGCCCGCTTACATTCATCGCTCCATTTCCATGCTACTCCCGTTCGTAGTAGGGCGTTCAGTGGGTGCAGAATTGTGGACAAATTCGGCAAAAACTTATGCTAGTAATTCACCAATCCGAGGAATGACCTCAGTTGCGACACATTTTCAGGCGCAGGAGCCTTAACTACCGCTTCAATTTTGTCAGGGGACTTATGCAACCCCTCTTCATCAATCACGTGGCCACAATACGATATCTGTCTCTTAAAAAACTCGCACTTGGGGCGATTGGCTCGTAGCCCATGTTCACGTAGTTTAGTGAGCAACTGCTCTAGGTTGGCAAGGTGTTCACTGTCATCGTCACCTGTCACTAGGATGTCGTCCAAGTAACACTGAGTCCCCGGAATCCCTTGCAGGACTTGTTCCATCGCTCTTTGCCATATCGCCGGAGCTGATGCTACTCCGAATACCAGTCGATTATACTGGTAAAGACCTTTGTGAGTGTTTATCGTGAGATACTTCCTAGAGGATTCCTCAACCTCCATCTGCAAATATGCTTGTGCTAGGTCAATTTTTGTAAAACGCTTCCCTCCAGATAGTGAGGCGAAGATATCTTCTATCCTTGGAAGAGGATATTGTACTGTGTGAAGGACTGGGTTCACTGTCACCTTGAAGTCCCCACAGATGCGAACCTTCCTTGGCTCCTCAGAATTATTGTTTAACGTTTTCTTCATGACAGGGACGATGGGTGTCGCCCACTCACTCCAGTCTACCTTAGGTAACACGCCTGCATTCTCCAGATTCTCCAGCTCTGCCTCGATGGCTGGGCGAATTGCATATGGTACCGGTCTTGCTTTGAAAAACTTGGGAATTGCATTCTCCTCTATTTTTATCGAGGCGGTTACGCCTTTAAGAGTGCCCAGTTCTTGTTGAAATACCTCTTAAGCGTCAGCTAAGATTGTTGACAATCATCCAGGAGTGACGTCGTCATCCTTTTTGCCAGCCACCGTCAGTGCCTGAGTGGAGTGCCAGTCTAAACTTATCTTTCTGATCCATTCACGTCCCAATAACGGTGGTCCACCATCTTGCAGAATGTAGAGATACAATTTCCGTATTTTCTTGCCGTTGTATTCGACAGGCACCCTTATTTTTCCTCTGGGCTATACTTTTTGCCCCGTATACGTCCTCAAGACAATGGATGTCTCTCTCAAGGGTATGTGTGAGAATAGCTGCTCGTAGTCTCGTCGATTCATGACGGTTAGAGCTGATCCTGTATCCAATTCCATTTTAACTTGGGACCCTGCTATCGTGAGGGTGACCCAAATGGTTCGGTGATCCTCTTTTGCGATTACGTTGTGAAGTTTGAGACAGCTTAGTCTCTTGTTCCCGGATTCACTATCGCTCATCTGGACTTCGGAACTACTGTCCGTCATCTTTTGAACTTTCCTATACGGTTCCTTAGTAGCCTTTTTGTTGTCGTTGGTCTTCTTCCCAGACCTGCAAACTCGTGCAATGTGTCCCATCTTTCCGCATTGCCTGCATATTTTGTCCATGGACCAGCAGTCCTTCTGGTCATGGTTTGTTCTGCCGCAGCGATAACATTTTGCAAATCCCCATGTCATTTCGTGGGTGCCGTATTCCTGTGGCTTTTGTTGTATTTCCGCAGCTCCCCTTGCTGCTGCTTCGTACGATACTGCCACGCTGAAAGCCTTATCTAGCGTCAGCTTTTTCTCTGAGAGTAACCTCTTCTGGGTTCCTTCACTCAGGAGTCCACAGACAAATTTGTCCCGTAAGGTATCTGCCAGTCCTGCTCCGAACTGGCAGTGCTTTGATAGCTTGCGTAGTTCTGTAAGGTAATCAGCATTGCTCTCATTTTTATGCTGATTTCTCCTGTGGAATTTAAATCTTTTTGCTATCAGCAGCGGTGTAGGATTTACGTGTTCCTGTAGGATAGCAACAATTTCGTTAAAACTCTTCGCCTTCGGTTTGGCTGGAGTAATCAGGTCCCGCAATAGGCCATACGTTCTTGCGCCCATTAAATTTAGCAATACCGAGGCGTTTTTCTCATCGGCTATTTCGTTTGCCTCGCAATATACCTCGACACTTTCCACATACGTGGTCCAGTCCTCTTTTGCATTATCGAAGGCAGTGATATCGCCAGTCTTTGGCATCTTGAAAATCTAAGATGGCGCCTCCCGTGCTTTGCCTTCTTCCCCGATTTAACAAAATGGCGCCTCCCGCGCTTTTGTCTTCTCCGCTGTTGCTAGCGCTGTTGCTGGCGTTTTATGCCTTGATGGCGATGCCCTATGGTCTTCGCGCACTTCCCCCCCGTGCTGCTGCTAACGCCGCTCTCCGCGGTTTCCGTGGCAAACTGCAGCTCCTCGCGGCTTTTTGCGCGTTTAATTTAAAAAAAAAAATTAATTTCCCCATCGTCGTAACAACCCTGCGGGACTCTTGCCTCCCTCTTCTCGGGTCTGTACGCTGCCCGGCTTCGTAGCACCGGCCGCGCCCAGTGTGCTCCACCCTGTCTCTCTCTCCTCTTCCCGACAATGCTGCTTGGCCCCGTTGCAAGCCACCCGCTCGAACTCTAGACCGCCGCAGCCCAGGAAGGATCAGTGTACTACCTGCCACCAGCCCAATTAGCTGAAGCACCATTGACAGGATAACCAAGCCCCGCTCTCGACAGCCTCTCCTGCAAATCTTCAACTCCGCTGACTCAGAGGCGGATGCCCACGGTCGACGCCCGTTTCTACTGTTTCTTTCTTCCTTCTGGCCTCGACCTCTGATAACTTCGCTTCAGGGATGGATCCCCATGAGGTGGTGCAGATTGTAGGTAAGTTCGTATCTGCTCGTCGCCAGTATTATGTCCGTGTATAATTGAGACACGGACTGCAGGAGTTGATTATAACAAGTCTTTACTGAATGGAGACAACCTGGAAACTGAAACTACAGAAGCCTTCTAGGGCCTTTTATACAGGGGTGGTCACTGCCGGTACTGCAGTCTGAGACCAGTTATTCCCTTAAAGGTACATACACAACAGGTGGCAGACCTCAAGGAAGTGGGTCTCCTCTCCAAGCGCTCACACTTCCATGCCACTGCAGAGCCCTCGGTCAGAGCCCCGCCGGAGTCCACACCCAACGGAGATAGACGTCTCAACTCCTGCACAGCCGCAGGAGCAGCAGACTGCTGACAAGCCCTCACAGGCTCGCCACCCCAGAGGACGCCCGCCAAAGGTGTCGAGACAGGAGCAGCAGGAAAGTGAGCAAGGGACCACCACATCTGCTGAAGCCACAGGGGAACCACTACGTAGGAGCACGCGTAAGAGGAAAATAAAGCACAAATAGTCACAAGGTGATGCGCTATCAACAATACCAAAGGCTACGAGATGGACTTAAATGAAGGAGGCTTTTATTGACTAAGAACTAGAGCATGCCTCTGCTAGTGAATCCATCCTAAGAGCTCCCGGGGGAAGGGTGGTGAGTCACCTTTATACCCAGGCTTAGGGGTGGAGCCAGGGGCTGAGACATGCCTGGACTTGTACAGGGTTAACAGTGGTTTACCACACAGGCATGTACAGGTTAACAGTGGTTTACCACATTCACCCCTCGTTTAAAAAAGAGTCCGGCGGGGTGAAGTGTTTCAAAAGTTCGTATACGAAAGTCTCTCCGGGGGTCTTGTCTGCCGTAATGATCTTCGTGGTGCCGGTTGCGGCGGTTCTTTGCCCGCGGCCGCTTCTCGCGTGGGACGGAGCACTGGCGTGTCGTCCTCTCGGGGTAGGGATGGCACCGGCATGTCGTCAGTTCGTGGTAGACACCCCGGTTGTGCGTCGTGGGTAGTGGTGGTGGGTGGAGGTAGTGGATGGTGATCGATGGTGTTTCGGGTGGTACCTGAGGGTGCGAGGTCTCGAATTGAGACTGTGTCCTCCCGCCCATCAGGATTCGCCACGTAGGCGTACTGTGGGTTGGCGTGGAGGAGGTGAACCTTTTCGACCAGGGGGTCCGTCTTATGGCTCCTCACGTGTTTCCTGAGCAGGACGGGTCCCGGAGACGTCAGCCATGGCGGTAGTGATGTCCCCGAGGTGGATTTCCTGGGGAAGACGAACATCTTCTCGTGAGGGGTGGCGTTTGTGGCAGTACAGAGCAGTGATCGTATGGGGTGGAGCGCATCGGGGAGGACATCTTGCCAGCGGGAGATTGGGAGGCCCTTGGATTTTAGGGCGAGCATGGCGGTCTTCCACACCATTGCGTTCTCCCTCTCTACCTGTCCGTTACCCCGGGGGTTGTAGCTGGTAGTCCTGCTCGTGGCTATGCCCTTCTTGAGCAGGTACTGGCGCAGCTCGTCGCTCATGAACGACGAGCCCCTGTCGCTGTGGATGTAATTGGGGAAGCCAAATATGGCGAACAGGTCGTGGAGGCACCTGATGACTGTGGCGCTGGTCATGTCCAGGCAGGGGATGGCGAAGGGGAAACGGGAGTACTCGTCAAAAATATTGAGGAAGTACGTGTTGCGGTCAGAGGAGGGAAGGGGCCCCTTGAAATCGACGCTGAGACGTTCGAAGGGGTGGGTGGCTTTAATCAGGTGTGCCCTGTCTGGCCTATAAAAATGCGGTTTGCATTCGGCGCAGACCTGGCAGTTCCTGGTCATGGTCCTGACCTCCTCGATGGAGTAAGGCAGGTTGCGAGCTTTAATAAAGTGGAAGAACTTGGTGACCCCCGGGTGGCAGAGATCATTGTGGAGGGTCCGTAGCCTATCGACTTGTGCGTTGGCACATGTCCCACGGGATAGGGCGTCTGGGGGCTCATTAAGTTTCCCGGGCCGGTATAAGATATCATAGTTGTAGGTGGATAACTCGATCCTCCACCGCAATATCTTATCATTTTTGATTTTCCCCCTTTGTCTGTTGTTAAACATAAATGTTACTGACCGTTGGTCAGTGAGCAGGGTGAAACGTTTACCGGCCAGGTAATGTCTCCAGTGCCGTACAGCCTCCACTATCGCCTTGGCCTCCTTCTCGACTGAGGAGTGTCGAATTTCGGGGCCCTGGAGGGTCCGTGAAAAGAAGGCCACGGGTCTTCCCGCCTGGTTAAGGGTTGCGGCTAGGGTGAAGTCGGATGCATCGCTCTCCACTTGGAAAGGGATGGACTCATCCACTGCATGCATTGTGGCCTTCGCAATGTCGTCTTTTATGAGGGTGAAGGCCGCACGGGCCTCTGCCGTCAGGGGGAAGGAGGTTGACTTGATGAGGGGCCGGGCTTTGTCCGCATAGTTGGGCACCCACTGGGCGTAGTAAGAGAAGAACCCTAGGCATTTCTTCAGGGCTTTTAGGCAGTGGGGGGGGGGGTAGTTCCAGGAGGGGGCGCATTTGGTCGGGGTCGGGGCCGATGACTCCGTTTTCCACCACGCAGCCAAGAATAGCGAGGCGCGTGGTGCGGAACATACATTTTTCTCTGTTGTATGTCAGATTCAGCCGTTGGGCCGTACGGAGGAATTTTTCTAGGTTGGCGTCGTGGTCCTGCCGGTCATGGCCGCAGATGGTGACGTTGTCTAGATAGGGGAAGGTGGCCTACAGCGCGTTCTGGTCAACCATCCGGTCCATCTCCCTTTGGAAGACCGAGACCCCGTTGGTGACGCCGAAGGGGACTCGGAGGAAGTGGTAGAGGCGACCGTCAGCCTCGAAGGCTGTGTACTGGCGGTCCTCAGGCCTGATGGGGAGCTGGTGGTATGCCGACTTCAGATCAATCGTCGAGAATACCCGGTATTGTGCTATCTGGTTGACCATGACAGATATGCGGGGAAGTGGGTATGCGTCTAATTGCGTGTATCGATTGATCGTCTGGCTGTAATCAATAACCAGGCGCTGTTTTTCGCCGGTCTTTACTACCACCACTTGGGCTCGCCATGGGCTGGTGCTGCCCTCGATAATCCCTTCCCTCAGGAGTCTTTGTACTTCTGATTTAATAAAGCTCCTATCCCCGGCACTGTACCGCCTGCTTTTAGTAGCAATTGGCTTGCAGTCTTTGGCGAGGTTAGCGAACAACGGGGGGGGTTTGACCTTCAGGGTGGACAGGCTGCATACTTTGCGCGGCACCGTGTTTAAATTCTGCTGGCTGCAGACTGTAAGTGGGGGCAGGGGCCCACCATATGCCATCGTGACGCTCTCCAGGTGGCACTGGAAGTCTAATCCTAGCAGTACGGGAGCGCAGAGCTGTGGCAGGACGAGGAATTTAAACTCTCTGTACTCCACGCCGTTCACTGTCAGAGTCGCTACACAGTAGCTGCCGACGTCCGCCGTATGGGACTTTGAGGCCATAAAGACCTGGTGGCGTGTGCGCATAACCGATAGGGAGTAGCGTCGCACCGTGTCGGGGTGGATGAAGCTCTCCGTGCTTCCGCAGTCGAAAAGGCAATTTGTGGCATGGCCATTTACCTTTACGTTCATCATGGACCTGGCTAGTTGGTGGGGCCTAGATTGGTCCAGGGTGATGGAGGCCATCGTCGAGGTCGGTGGGTCGCTGTAGTATTCGCCCGCGCCGAGGGCCTGGTCCCGAGATGGTGTCCAAGATGGCGGCTCCCCCTCGGCTGATGGTGTCCAAAATGGCGGCCTGCACGGCTCACACGTGGTTGGTGGGGTCCAAAATGGCGGCCTGTACGGTTCACACGCGGCGCTGCTGGAATTGGGGGTCGATTTCGCCTTGCACACTCTCGCGTAGTGGCCTTTCTTGCCGCATTTGGAGCAGGTCGCGTCCTTTGCTGGGCATTGGTGCCTGGGGTGCTTGGCCTGGCCGCAGAAGTAGCATTTCTGGCCTCTGGTCATTGCAGCTGTAGTTGGGCTGCTGGCGGCTTGTGGCCTTACCGGGTCCCAAGATGGCTGCTCCCGTGGCATCCACGTGGCCATCTGGTCAGTGGGGTAGGCGTCCATGTTCTGGAGGGCCACGTCTAACGAGTTAGCGAGGGCCACCGTCTTCTGCAGGTCGAGTCCCCTCTGTTCCAGCAGCCTCTGCCGAGTATAGTTGGACCTGATGCCGGCTACGTAGGCGTCTCGGATCAGGTCTTCCGTGAATTCCTTGGCCGTCACCGCTTTGCAATTACAGTCGCGGCCGAGGACTCTCAGTGCCAGTAAATATTCAGCGCCCGATTCCCCGGGGCGCTGTTTTCGGGTAGCCAGGAGGTGTCTGGCGTAGACCTCGTTAACAGGCCTCACGTATTGTTCCTTTAGCGTCGCGATGGCGGCCGCGTAAGTAGTGGCGTCTCGATTGATCGAGTAGACTCGGTGGCTCACCCGTGAGTTCAAGACAAGCCGTTTCGCGTCATCTGTAGTGACGGTAGTGCTGGAGGCCTCCAGGAAGGCTTCAAAACAGCTCAGCCAGTGTTCAAAGTTATTGGCTGCATCTGCTGCTTGAGGATCCAGGTCTAAACGTTCCGGCTTCAAGATTTGCTCCATGTTGAAAATTAGTCAATAAAATTGATGCGCTATCAACAATACCAAAGGCTACGAGATGGACTTAAATGAAGTAGGCTTTTATTGACTAAGAACTAGAGCATGCCTCTGCTAGTGAATCCACCCTAAGAGCTCCCGGGGGAAGGGTGGTGAGTCACCTTTATACCCAGGCTTAGGGGTGGAGCCAGGGGCTGAGACATGCCTGGACTTGTACAGGGTTAACAGTGGTTTACCACACAGGCATGTACAGGTTAACAGTGCTTTACCACACAAGGGTAGTCACTTGGGTGAATTGCTGTGTATTTTGTAAAAATGCCATCAGTTGTTTGTTTTTCATAAAAATTCTGATGGCAACTTCTGCAGTTGTGGCGTGTGTCATTTCGCGAATGGGGCTGGAGGTCCTCTAATGCCAAGAGGGGAAGGAAAAAAAGGCCTCCCATGCTTCTGGTAGGTGCCTCAGTTGAGGAAGCGCTGAGTGAGGGTGGCGAGAGGGGTCTCGCAGGAGGTCACACTGGAGAAGTGTGTGAGGCTCCAACCTTCCACAGGTGTGGTTAGGTCTGGTAAAAGTTGCCCCAGACCTGAGACAACAAAGTCCTGCCACCTGCAAATGATGACTGATCAAATATCCTCTTTAATGTTGGACCTGCAGCTGATAGTCAGCAAGCCAATAGTGTTCACAGAATCACAGATCACAGAAACCCCACAGTGCAGATAGAGGCCATTTCAGCTCATCGAGCCTGCACCGACACATATCCCACCCGATCCCCGTAACCCCTACACCAACACATATCCCACCCTATCCCCGTAACCCCACGTATTTAATCCCCCTAACACTAAGGGTCAATTTATCATAGCCAATCAAACTAACCCGCACATCTTTGGACTGTGGGAGGAAACTGGAGCACCCGGAGGAAACCCACGCAAACACGGGGAGAATGTGCAAACTCCACACAGACAGTCACCCGAGGCCGGATTCGAACACGGGTCCCTGGCGTCAGGTTTCACAGGCGTGATCCCCACCAGGCACGTTTTACGTGGGGAAAGGGTTAAACAGGCAAGGGCCTGTTAAAATGGGATTATAAAGGCCAATCAGTGCTGTTTAAGGGCCCTAAAGACCAGTCCCGCCTGTTGCAGGCGGGACTGATTCGGGTCAATCAGACACACCTAGGTTAAAATGGCGTGGAGGCAGGAACCAGGCGGGGGGGGTCCCGACCCCCAGGTTTTGCGATTTTAAACCCCCGCACGCATAAAAGCCCGCCTGTTGGCTGCATTAAAATCGAGCCCATAGTGTCTCATTTCTACCTATCTCTCATCATGTTACATAGGGGGGAAAATTCAGTTGATAGCGCAACCCGTTAGCACCTTAAGAGGGCGCTAAGTGGGGCGCAAACCAACTAGCGCCCGGGCGCGGCGATATCTGCACATCTCGTGAAATTGACCGGACATTTTGCAGCAGCGCTAAACAACACCGCCCGATCTCCTGCGCATGCAGATCTTGATGTCATTTGAGAGTGCAACGCCTTGGGGCGCCCCGGACCAGAAATTCAGTGGCGCCCCCATCCTTTCCGCCTGGCGCTACCAATGACAGGTTGACTGGAATGCATCCCAGTTGCTGTGGGGCTGGGGGGGCGCTATTTAAAGGGGGCCTCTTCCTGGCTTTTGTGTGGTAGCCATTTTTGCACCACTCGTTCTGAGAGAGAGAGAGAGAGATTTGGAGAGAGACAAAGAGAGAAAGAGAGACTTCTGCATTGAGTCAACGCTGTCTGAGGTAGTTTTGGCTTCTGACCATAACTTTGCAGGTACTTTGCTTTTTGACCTTCATAACTTTGATTGCCCAGATACTATGGGGGCTGCAATGGATGGGAACATCGTCCTTTTCCATCATATTCGGAGGGAACAGAGACGCAGAGAGAGAGTGGCAATCATGGCCAGACGGAGGAGGGCCAACAGGCCTCGGTACAGGAGACCTTACTGTAGTGTATGTGCCTTTAAGTCAGAACTACTTTTACAGCTCCTGTATACTGTAGTACCGGCAGTGACCACACCGGTATATAAGCTTTGCGCATGCCTCTGTACCCCCAGTCTAGAGACTACCCTCCTCCAGTAAAGACCTGTTATTTGTTAATGTACAGCATCCGTGTGATTATTTAATAATAGCATATCCACTGAACCACGGATCCAACAGTGGCGGCGAGTGTCGATTCGAATCTACCTGCAACATAAAAAAAAATAGTCGAGGCCAGGAACACGGGCGTCAACCACGAGCAACCGCCCAGCAGTCAGGCAGAGATCCAACTTCGCAGGGGAGGCTGTGGAGAGCCGGGCTTGGTTCCCCAGCCACAACGAGCAGTAAGAGACCGACGACAGGTCTAACGCAGACCCTTCCCGAGCAGCGGCGGCTGGAGCCGACCGATGGCGGAGAGAAAGCCGAGCAGCATCGACGGGGTAAGACAGAGGGTGAAGAGCGCAGGGCGCAGCCGGGGGTTGAACACCGAGTGGCATCGAGAAAAATAAAACAAACCGGAGAGAGAGAGGGTAAGAAACAGCCGGGTTCTAGACGGAGTGGCGTCGAAAAATATAAAAAGAAGAACACGCAGAGCACAGCCAGTGCTCACGGGCTGAACAGGGTCCGCGGGGCGAAGAAAGGGGAGATGCCATTGAGCCGCGGAGAAGAAGGAAGAGCACGGGAGGCGCCATTTTTAGAAGCCACAGCGGAGAGGAAGGGCGAGCGCGGGAAGGAAGGAAAGCGTGGGAGACGCCATTTTGTGCCAGCAGAGAAGAAGGGGAAGCGCGGGAGGCGCCATTTGTCATAGTTAACTCACACCTAAGGATGCCGAAAAGTGGCAGTATCTCTACATTCGACAATGAAGTCAAAGATTGGGCGACATACGTGGAACGTATTGAGGTGTACTGCAGGGCGAATGAAGTGCCAGATGCTAATAAAGCACTGGTTCTGTTAAATTCCATGGGTGCAAAAACTTATGGGTTACTGCGAAATCTAATAACCCCAGAGAAGCCGGTAAACAAGAATTTTGAAAGCATAGTAGAAATCCTACAGGACCACTTAAACCCCACACCGCTGCTGATAGCAGAATGATTTAAGTTCCATAAAAGGAACCAACACAAAGACGAAAGCAATTCTGAGTACCTAACGGAACTGCGCAAGCTATCGAAACACTGCCAGTTTGGAGCGGGACTAGCAGACACGTTAAGGGACAAGTTTGTGTGTGGGCTACAAAGTGAAGGAACCCAGAAACGGCTTCTATCAGAAAAGGACCTTACGCTGGACAAAGCTTTCAGTATGGCAGTATCACACGAAGCAGCCGCAAGGGGCGCTGCAGAGATACAACGGAGACCGCAAGAATATGGCACCAATGAAATGTCCTATGGAACAGGGAAGTGCTATCGCTGCGGCAGAACAACACATGACCAGAAAGATTGTTGGTTCAAGGACCAAGTGTGCAGACAGTGTGGGAAAGCAGGACACATAGCAAGAGTCTGCAGGTCTGGGAAGAAAACCAACAGTAAGAAATCTCCACAGGAGAGGTACAAAAAGGTACACCAGGTGATGGACAGTGGTTCAGACGAACAGAAAAGTGACACAGACTCCAGAAGCAAGGAGCTGGGTTGTCTGAAACTACATAAGGTAACCGAAATGGAGGATCACCAGACTATCTGGGTTACACTCAAGATAGACGGAGTCCAAGTGGAAATGGAATTGGACACAGGGTCAGCTCTAACAGTCATAAATCAAAGAGACTACAAGTGGCTATTTTCACACATACCCTTGAAAGCTACAGAGATTGTCTTGAAGACGTATACGGGGCAAAAAGTCTACCCCAAAGGAAAAATAAGGGTGAAAGTGACATAAAGGCCAGGAAATACCTAAAATGTATATATATGTATTGCCAAATGGAGGACCACCACTGCTAGGACGTGAATGGATCCGGAAGATACAATTAGATTGGCATTCCATACAGGT
This sequence comes from Somniosus microcephalus, assembly GCF_052327205.1. NCBI lineage: Eukaryota > Metazoa > Chordata > Chondrichthyes > Squaliformes > Somniosidae > Somniosus > Somniosus microcephalus. The sequence goes on along the minus strand of NC_140995.1, from coordinate 124,887,180 downwards.
ACTGAAGGTTGAGGCCAAAAAGGATGACGACGTCACACCTGGGCGACTGTCAAAAATGCTAACTGACGCAAAAGAAGTGTTCCAGGAGGGACTAGGAACACTAAAAGGAATAACAGCAACGATTAAAATAGAGGAAAATGCAAGCCCAAAGTTTCTGAAGGCCAGACCAGTGCCTTATGCGATCAGACCAGCTGTTGAAGCAGAGCTGGAAGGGTTGGAACGTTCAGGAGTACTGTCCAAAGTGGACTGGAGCGAGTGGGCTACACCCATCGTTCCTGTAATGAAGAGGTCGTTGAGTAATACGCCTGGGGAACCAAAGAAGGTCCGCATCTGTGGGGATTTTAAGGTGACAGTGAACCCAGTCCTTCACACGGTGCAATATCCGCTTCCACGAATTGAGGATATTTTCGCCTCGCTATCTGGAGGTAAACGCTTCACCAAAATTGATCTAGCCCAGGCGTACTTGCAAATGGAGGTAGAAGAAGCTTCAAAACATTACCTTACGATCAACACTCATAAAGGTCTCTATCAATACAACCGGCTGGTGTTTGGAGTAGCCTCGGCTCTGGCTATCTGGCAAAGGGTGATGGATCAGGTCCTGCAAGGGACTCCAGGGACCCAGTGTTATTTGGACGACATCTTGGTCACGGGCGAAAATGACGGTGATCACCTCGCCAACTTGGAGAAAGTGCTCACCAGATTAAAGGAGTATGGGCTACGAACTAATCGCCACAAGTGCGAGTTTTTCCAGAAACAGATCTCGTATTGTGGCCATGTCATCGATGAAGAGGGGTTACATAAGTCCCCTGACAAGATTGAGGCAGTAGTCAAGGCTCCAGCACCGGAAAATGTGTCACAACTGAGGTCGTTCCTTGGGCTGGTAAACTACTACCATAAGTTCTTACCAAATTTGTCTACGGTATTACACCCGCTGAACACCCTACTGCAAACAGGGGTACCATGGAAGTGGGATGACGAACGTAGACGAGCTTTCCAGAAGTGTAAAGAATTGATCACATCAAAAGAGGTGTTGGCCCATTTCAACCCAGCACTACCAATTCGTTTGGCATGTGATGCATCACCCTACGGTATTGGAGCGGTGCTGTCGCACAAATTCCCAGACGGGTTGGAGAGGCCAGTAGCCTTTGCGTCTCGGTCACTAACCTCAGCCGAGCGCAACTACGCCCAGATTGACAGGGAGGCCCTCAGCCTAGTATGGGGTGTAAAAAAATTCAACCACTATCTGCATGGGCAGACGTTCACCTTGCTGACTGACCACCAACTACTTGTTTCCATCTTTAATCCTAAGAAGGGCGTTCCAGTGATGACTGCACAGCGGTTACAAAGATGGTCCCTGTTTCTAGGGGCGAATCAATATGAAATAGAATATAAAGGCACGAAACAGCATGGGAACGCTGATGGGCTATCGCGCCTGCCACTGCCTACTGTGGAGGAAGCACCAGCAGTGGACCCTATCGAGATATTTTGTTTGTCAATAATTGAACGATTGCCAGTAACAAACGCGGATATAGAAAAGGAGACCCGCAATGATCCGATGCTGTCACGTGTATATGAATTGACGGTGAGGGGATGGCCAACACTTGGCGACTCACTGTTGCCAGCATTCTCATCCAGAAGAGAACAGCTGTCAGTATGCCAGGGGACAGTGATGTGTGGATCCAGAGTGGTGATTCCACCCAAGTTAAGGGAGAGAGTGCTAAATGAGCTACATGAAGGTCATCTGGGGGGAGTGAAAATGAAAAGCCTTGCTAGGGCTTATGTGTGGTGGCCGGGAATCGATCAACAAATCGAAGACCTAACTAAGAGCTGCTTAGGATGCCAGAAGGTCCAAAATGCACCACCACATGCCCCTCTACACCCATGGGAATGGCCCTCCTCTCCATGGCAACGGGTGCATATTGATTTCGCTGGTCCATTCCTGGACTCAATGTTCTTAATAGCAGTGGATGCTCATTCAAAGTGGCCTGAGGTGATAAAAATGTCTTCAACCACTACAGAGAAAACGATTGCAGTCCTACGGACCATATTTGCCAGAAACGGTTTGCCAGAGCAGATTTGCTCTGATAATGGACCACAGTTTGTGTCCAACGAGTTCCAAAAATTCATGAAAAGGAATGGGGTAAGGCATTACACATCCGTCCCGTATCATCCAGCCACAAATGGATTGGCTGAGAGGTTCGTACAAACCTTTAAGAAGGCGATAAAGGCCATGTGCGACGATGAAATTCCACTGCAGCATAAGATGGACAATTTCTTATTAGCCTACCGAAACGTGACACATGCAGTTACCAACCAGACCCCGGCCATGATGTTCTTTAACCGAAGGTTGAGATCTTGTCTGGACTTGCTCAGACCAAATGTGCGAAGAAATGTTGAGGACAAACAATTCCAGCACATCAATGAGAAGCCGACAAGGCGCTTCAATGTAGGGCAACCAGTCTTGGCCCGTGACTATCGAACAGAGAAGTGGCAACCCGGAACGATATGTACAAGGCAGGGGCCATTAATGTACACAGTGGATGTCGGGGAGAACATTGTGAGATGCCACGTCGATCAGATCTTAGCGTCACAGGAACGCGTCAACCCCATGTCTCGAGTACCTGGGGATGAACCCGACATACCGGTAGCATCTACTTCAGACCCTGTAGCAGTGGAACCCGATGAACTACCCGATGAAAAGGGGTCAGAATCGCCTCTGCACCAAGAACAAGAACCTCTGGAAAGGCACTATCCCGAAAGGGTCAGGAAGCCGCCCCAAAGACTGAATCTATAAATTGTAATGACATCAGCAAATAGTGATGTTATTTGCCTGTTCGATTATGATGCCTTAATAGCATGATTGCAGGTATTGATTACTTATGCCTGACCAGCAGAGGTCATGTGACCGAGAGAAGCAAGGCAGAGAGTTTTACTTTCAGTTTCATTCTAGATGCATCACAGCATAGTGTGTTCTGTAAAGGCTGTTAAAAAGAGTTGAATAGACTTTAGATTAAACAACATTCTCTTTCAGAAATGAGTCTTTATTGAACCCAAAAAGAAAACAAAACATGATGTCAGAAGTGGCTGAAAGAGAAAAAATCTGAAGTTAGCAACTTGATGGGACAGTGAAAGCAGTTGTGGCAAGTAAGTGAAATCAGCTCTCCACATATTAGCAAGCCAAAAGAGAACATCGTTGCTTACCATTAGAGAATAGCTAACGAAGTGAAAAATGGAAGGTTTACACCCACCGGCGACGCTTCAATTAACAGGTAAAGTGGCTGAAAATTGGAGAAGGTTCAAACAACGTTTAGAGTTGTATTTAGCGGCAATCGGAGCTGACAAGAAAAGTAATAAACAGAAATCGTCACTGTTCTTGCATGTCGTGGGTGATGAAGCGCTGGAGGCGTATAATAACTTCACATTCGCTGTTGATGGAGACAAAATGAAGCTAGATAAAATAATGGAACAGTTTGAGGCCTACTGCATACCTAAACGCAACGTGACCTTTGAGAGGCACATATTTTTCACGTGTACAGAAAATCGGCGAGACTATTGATCAGTATGTGACTGAACTGAGAAACCGGAGCAAATCGTGTGAATTTGGGGGACTCACAGACTCGCTGATAAAAGACAGAGTGGTGTGTGGTATTCGAGATAATGGTCTAAGGGAAAGACTGCTAAGAGAGCAAGATCTAGACCTGGGAAAAGCCATAGCACTGTGTAGGGTTACAGAGACTGTGAAGTTGCAGGCAAAGGAGCTGTTCAGTGACAGTAGCTGCAACGTGGATGCAGTGAGAAAGAACGGATATAAACCGTTTAACAAAGAGAGCGCCAATGTGAAAAAAGAGACGTGGCCAGCAAACGAAAATGAAAGGGACAATCGGAAGTCATGTAATCGATGCAGTACACAGCATCCACCAAGAAGTGTCCAGCATATGGTAAAACATGCAATAGATGCAACAAAAACAACCATTATGCCCGTTGCTGTAAGAACCAAGCGCAACAAAGCAAGGTCCATACAGTAGATGAAAGCGAGATAGAGGAATTCTATGTAGATGTGGTGTCTGAAAACAAAAAAGAAGAAAGAGACTGGATGTTGACACTAAAAGTGAACGACATACATATTCCATTTAAATTGGATACTGGAGCACAAGTTAATGTGATATCAGAGACCGATTTTAAGAGAATTAGACCCAGACCAAAGTTACATGGAATACAAATGAAAGTGACCGGATACTCAGGTACTGATATACCAGTGAAAGGAAAATGCATTGTCAAAGTAACACACAAGGACAGAGAGCACACGCTAGCATTAATCGTGGTGCCAAAGGATGTGCAAGCCATACTAGGTTTAAAAGCCTGTGAGAGACTGAACCTGGTAAAGAGAGTCCTCGTTGTGGAAAGTGAAAGAGAGACAGTCTATGATGAACTGAATGTTGCGTACACACCGGGTAAGCTGATGTATACAGCAGACACGTTGTCCAGAGCTGTTGACCCAGGAGAGCCCGCAAACACAGTGAAAAGACTGAAGTACAAGGCAAAAGACAGTGGAACTGACTTCGACCAGAGCATGCTTGTATACCGCACAACGCCGCTCGAGTGTGGTATGTCACCAGCCCAACTCCTGATGGGACGTCGGCTAAGGTCAAACCTACCCATCCCGGAGAACCTCCTGAAAACAAAAGAGGGGGAGAAAGTGAGGAAGTTCAAAGAACAACCTGATCACACAGCTGAGAACCAATCATCTGGGGCAACAACTCAGATTCAAGGACAATCAATCAGAAAATCCTCAAGACACGTGAAGCCTCCTGAGAGACTCATTGAGCAAATTTAAGGACTATTGTTATAGAAGGAAGTAATGTTATCTTATTCTTTCTTCAAGTTCTAGTGTATTGACATATTTCATGTGAACACACAAAGCAAGGTTAAAAAACCTTGATCATGATAATGATAATGTAATTCATTAAGTGTTACAGTTAAAATGCAGATTAATACAAAGAAAACATGTTGTTAGTTAAAAGTAAAATACTTTTGTTTTAAGAAAGGGAGATGTAATGACATCAGCAAATAGTGATGTTATTTGCCTGTTCGATTATGATGCCTTAATAGCATGATTGCAGGTATTGATTACTTATGCCTGACCAGCAGAGGTCATGTGACCGAGAGAAGCAAGGCAGAGAGTTTTACTTTCAGTTTCATTCTAGATGCATCACAGCATAGTGTGTTCTGTAAAGGCTGTTAAAAAGAGTTGAATAGACTTTAGATTAAAACTCATTCTCTTTCAATAAATGAGTCGTTATTGAACCCACAAAGAAATCAATACATAAATGGACTTTTGTTGTTTAATGTACATGTTGAAATGTTAATTGTTATTTGAATATTAGGGGTGTTACTAATCTAAAAGGGGAGGAATTGTAGTGTATGTGCCTTTAAGTCAGAACTACTTTTACAGCTCCTGTATACTGTAGTACCGGCAGTGACCACACCGGTATATAAGCTTTGCGCATGCCTCTGTACCCCCAGTCTAGAGACTACCCTCCTCCAGTAAAGACCTGTTATTTGTTAATGTACAGCATCCGTGTGATTATTTAATAATAGCATATCCACTGAACCACGGATCCAACACTTACCATTCCAGGGTTTTTCGCCAAAAGTTCTCCTACATTAATATGTCTGAGGAGCAGTGTATGCGAAGGCTGCGATTCAGCAAGGAGGTGGTCACTGAGCTCTGCCACCTGCTTCAGCCAGATCTGCAGCCTCAACTGAGGAGCAGGACGTCTCTGTCAGTGACAGTGAAGATAACAGTGGCTCTCAACTTTTATTCCACTGGCTCATTTCAATCAGCTACTGGGGACATCGCCAATATCTCCCAGTTCGCGGTGCATTGCTGCATCCGTCAGGTAACAAATGCCCTCTTTAAAAGGAGACAAGAGTACATCTCTTTCCCCATGACCCCAGACAAGCAGCAAGAACACGCAATGGGCTTTGCGATGATAGTGGGCTTCCCCATGATGCAGGGCATCATTGACTGCACGCATGTGGCTTTGCAGGCGCCGCAAGAGAATGCCAAGGATTTCCGCAACCGAAAGGGCTTCCATTCCTTAAACGTCCAGTTGGTCTGTGACCACAGACAGCTGATACTCGCTGTCAATGCCCACTTTCCAGGCAGCAGCCACGATGCCTTCATCCTGCGCCAGACTTCTGTGGCAGACCTTTTCCAGGCACCGCATCACCCAGGAGGTTGGCTTCTCGGGGACAAGGGATATCCTCTGTGCACCTGGCTGATGACACCGCTCCGTTCGCCCAGCACCCCTGCTGAGCTACGATACAATGAGAGCCATCAAGCTACCAGGAACATCGTTGAGCACACAATCGGCGTGCTCAAGCAATGGTTCCGCTGTCTGGACCGTTCTGGAGGAGCCCTGCAGTACTCGCCTGAGCGAGTCTCCCACTTCGTTGTTGTGTGCTGCATGCTGCATAACTTTGCAATCCTCAGGATCCAGCCAATGCCACCAGACATTGGAGCACCAGCAGAGGAGGAGGAGGAGGAGGAAGATGAGGAGGATGATCATCAGCAGCACCAAGGCGGGAGGGAGGCACAAAGTGGAAGGGCCGTCCGTCAAAGGCTCATAGCAAGTCGCTTCTAGGCCCCCTCTGAGGGAATGGCTTCTGCCATTCAAACAACCTGAATGAAACCATCCCGCAACCCCTAAGCCGGTCAAGGCAACAATGAGTTGCAAAGACCAAACATGCACATTTTGAATACAGACACTTCTTTATTTCACAAACTCTGTGTGTCGCATTTCCGCATGACAAAGTAATAGAAAGAAACACAGAAAAAAGCAGTCATTCACATAACTGGCTCTCACAACCTGGAGACAATGTCCAAAACAGTAACAAAAATTTGACCACGATCCTCGGCCTTCAATAAAACAATGAAAAACATTTTGCCACACCTCCTACTGTTTGCCCTTCGAGGATGATCTGCTTCCCTTGCGAAATTCCCCCTGCCCACCCTGCAGCTCCTCCGTAATGGGACCCCAGTGGCTGGAGCAAGGCTGGGGGAAGGCTGCTGAGTGTCAGAAACTGGGACTGCAGATGCCCTTGAGGGACAGCCTGGACCAGCTCTGGGCCTGGAGGGCCCGGCTGCTGACTGCACCAACTCTGCATGGGCGGCAGCAGTCTGTCCTACAGGTGGTGGCAACTGCAGTGGAGAAGTGCCAGTGGTGGCAGCAGGAATGCTGTCATCTTGAGAGAGGACAGCAACTCCCTGCTCAACCGACACACTGGCACTCCCACGGGCCAGCATTTCAGCATCCAGAGCAATCTGATGGAGCACAGATTGCTGGCCTGCTGCAGCGCGGTAAGAGCCCCGGGGAAATCTGCCCAATCCAGCGAGGGTGGCAGCAGACAGTGCTCGCTTGGCCTCAATCTGTGTCTGCATGAGACCAGCCACTGACTGCATTGCAGCACTTAGCATTTGCGTGGCAGCCGCCTGTGCTACAGCGAAGTGCTCCACACTCCTTGCCAGTGATTCAATGGATTCGGGCACCCTTGCCACTGCAGCCATGAGCTCAGTGTGCCTGTGCTCCGCCTGGGCGCTCGTTTCAGCGAGGACCCGCTCCTCCTCTGCATCCAGTGCAGTAGGACTCGAGACCATACTTTCCCTCCGGGGAGAAGGACCCCGAGCTTCCCTAACCCCCTTGCGTTGCTGCAGCCCACTGGGTCCTGGAGCTTCACCCTCATCAGACCATTCCCCCCTGCTCCCCTCCAGGGAAGGTGTGTTCCCAGTGTGGGCATGGGCTGCCTCGGTAGAGGGAGGCGCTGATGGTCCGGCTTCCTCTTCCTCCTCGCCTTCAGCTTCACTCTCACTGGCAGCTTGAGGGCACGTCTCCTCACCTGGTGAATCACCATCTGAAAGCAGGGAGGTACAAGAGTGGCTTTAGCATGAGGACAGGGTGGCAGCAAGGGAGACATGAGTGCAGCGATTTAGTGATTTGGATTGAAAGTGTCAAAGGCTGGTGTTGTGAGGAACAAGTGGATGGAGAGAGGACAAAAAGGTGATGACCTTACCATTGCTGTCCAGAACGGGGTCGGCGTCTCCAGTGGCAACAGGACCAATCACCCGGCTTGCCACAATCCTGTGGACGCGCTCCTCAAGATCGCTGAGGGCTTGTAAGTGAGGCCGCCCTCCACCCGTCCGTTGCTGCTGTCTCCTATTATGAGACAGCTTGGCCTGCAAGAAAAAGGATGGTGTCTGAGTAAATATACAGCCATGATCTTGCCTGAAATGCCTCCCATGGTTGAATAGCCCTTACTGTATGCAAAGTGTGGAATGTGCATGTGTGTTTGATGAAAGGGCCATAGGTGTTGGATGAGTGTTGGGCATTAGGGCTTTCAAGACCCTCTGGCCATAAAGTGAGGTTGAGATGGAGGGATGAAGAGGTTTTGAAAAAAAGGCACTCACCCTGACGACCCGAGTGAGGTCGTTGAACTTTTTCCTACATTGGAGATGGGTCCTAGGCACCAGGCTGCTTGAGGACACTCTCTGAGCCACCTCCCTCCACACTCTTCTGTACTCGCATGGCAAAGGCCTCCTACCACTCTCTGGGTACAGAATGGATCTTCTGCGCTCCACCCCGCGAACCAGTGCCTCCAAAGCCCGCTCGCAGAAGCGCTGTGCTCGCTCCCTGGCCCTTTCCATAGTGTCTGGTTGCTAGATTTAGCCACAGGTCTGCCCAGGCCGAGATTCAAGGCTCTAGTGAGCAGGGTGTGGCTGCAGAACAAGATCGACCCTCCCCTTTAAGAACTAACCGGCGCCAGTGTGTCTGTGTTCAATCGCTAACTGACAGCACCTGCGCTGCGCCCGCCCTCTGAGGTAGCGCCTCGCTCCTCGGCCTTAGCACCTTAAGAGAGGTGTGTAGCGTCTGATTTAGCGCTCCAATCACCTCCAGGGGCGACAAAAGCCAAGTTTGCTGTCGGAGGCGATAATTAGCGCCAGGCGCTAAACTTTGCGCACCGCCGATAATGGCGCCCCAAACGGGGCGATACTGAATTTTTCCCCCATATAATCAGGCTCCAACTTACAATTGAAAGCTGTGGTATATTGACATCTTCAATGGTTTCACACATTGATTCACTATAACACAACATAGCTGCATGATGTAGGGTCACTTACTGATGTGCAGGAGGGGCTGCAGGTGTGATACATGTCTATCTCTGCGTACGTGCTCCTGCAATTATAACATTTCAAAAATACTCCTCTCCTTGTGTATGACCACATATCCGTTCCATCACCAAGACTGCTTACATCCACCTCTGTAACATCACTCGACTCCGACCCTTGCCTCAGCTCATTTGCTGCTGAAACCCTCATCCATGCCTTTGTTACCTCTAGACTTGACTATTCCAATGCTTTGCTGCCTGGCCTCCCATCATCCACCCTACGTAAACTTGTGCTTATCCAAAACCCTGCTACCCATATCTTAACACACACCAAGTCTTGTTCACCCATCACCCTTGTGCTTGCTGACCTTCACTGGCTCCTGGCCTGACAAAGCCTCAAATTTAAAATCCTCATCCTTGTTTCCAAATCTCTCCATGGCCTCAACTCTCCCTATCTCTGTAACCTCCTCCAGCCCTACAACCCTTTGAGATCTCTGCGCTCCTCCAATTCTGGCCTCTGGCGCAGTCCCGATTTTAATTGCTCCACCATTGGTGGCTGTGCTGTCAGCTGCCTTGGCCCTGAGCTCTGGAATTCCCTCCCTAAACCACTCCACCTCTCTACCTCTCTCTTCCTTTAAGATGCTCCTTAAAACCTACCTCTTTGATTATGCATTTGGTCATCTATATCTCCTTCTGTGGCTCAGTGTCAAAAATGTTTTTATTGAAAACGCTCTTGTTAAGCACCTTGGGACGTTTTGCTATGTTAAACGGGCTATATAAATGCAAGTTGTTGTTGTACAACTAGATGGCACATAATGCAAAGTAACAAGCCCGAAGTGGAGAACGGTTCCTTCTTCTTACAGGGTTCAGAAATCACAAGCCCCTGACTTCCTTGGAAGAGGCCACCTGGACATCTCCCAGGGCTTTACTAATATCACTTACACCCTGGGAGAGAGTATCCCAAAAATCCTGCAAACCCTCTGAAATGATGCTCTGGAGATCTTGGAGTCCAGTCAATATTGCTGTCTCCATTTTGTCATCTAAGGCCAGAATGCCAACAGTCAGAGCTTGCACAATGATTACTTGCCTTCAGGCCTCTCTGTTCTGTGGACATAAACAAAGAATCCTGCAGCTGCCACTCGCTCCAGGCAAGCCCATGGTGACCCAGCAATACTCTAATTTGCTGGTCCTGGGATTTCTGACAGAGTCCGGGTCAGACCCATTGGGCGGATAGAATTCTGGCCCCACTGAACTTATGATTGCAGATCACAGGACTCAGAATTCCAGGGATTTGTAGTTTGCTATTAACTGAAGTACGATGAAGTGATCCTATGATTTCCTGTCTCCTTATTTTGAAGAGGGAAGTCACACTTACTACTCTCCAGTCCTCTGGCACAATTTTACGTACAGCTCAGATTCATGAGGATACTGCAATGGATGGGGAGCTTTGGTTATGATGAGAGAGTTGAGATACTGAGACTCTTTTCACTGGAGCAGAGAAGGTTAGGTAGAAGGAGATTTAATAGAAGATTTTAAAATTATGAAGGGTTTTGATAATGAATAGTAAAAGGTGATTTCCTCATTGTTGGGGTCAGTCACAAGGGGTCACTAATTTAAAATTGTAAATAACAGAGTGAGGAGAGATGTTATGAGAAATTAGGTAATTGGAGCATGGAATGCTTTGCCACAGGGAATGGTTGACGCACAGACCATTGCTTTATTTATGGGAGAATAAGATAAATGTTTGAAGCAGAAGAAGATACAGAGCTATGGGCAGACAGCCGGGCACTGGAATTCCTTTTGGCTTACCCTAGCAGTGAGTCAGCTCAGACATAATGGATTGAATGGCCTCCTTCTGTGGTGTAAACCGCTGGTTCTGTGGCTGTATTCTCTGAGATTGGCAGGGCGGGGGAGGAGGGGCGGTGTTGGAGGAGGAGCAGGAGGTAGGTACTAGTGAACCAGCCATTGTAGAGATTTCCAGGTTCCCGAAGTGCATTGCACCTGTCCGGCCCCAGGATTTCCTGCCCCTACATGGCCTGGGGGCAGCCCCAGTGCAGACTTGCCCGGGAAGGCCTAGTGCTCGAGAATAAGGGAGGAAAGACGGGCACAGTGCAGGTCTTGCAGCTGCATATCAGGCCTGGGAGATCAAAACCTTCTGGCTGCTTTCAATATTAAATCCGTCCCTAACTTGAGTCTTTGGCTGCCTTGGGACCTCTGGGACTGTCCAGTCAGTAAGGGTCTAGGGCCAGCCGTCAGCACCATGTTATCCTGGCACTCCTGCCCTGGGATCCCTTGGACCCTCCGGTCAGTAAGAGTCTAGGGGCAGCCAACAGCACCATGTTATTCGGGCACTCCTGCCCTGGGACTCCTTGGACCCTCTGGTCAGCAAGAGTCATAGGGCAGCCTAGAATACCATGTTATTCAGGCACTCCTGCCTTGGGCTATCCAGGAAGTCAACAAACAGAAAAATAAGGCAGGTTGCTGAGAATGCCAACTTTATCCTTCTAGGCCCTCTGAGTGGAGGAGAAAGCCATGCTCTGTCCCCAGGAAAGCCCCAGAAATCCACGGCAATCTGGGTGTTCTCCCCTTTTTCCGGATCTTTGCAGCTGGGGAACTTGGCGTTCCCAGGGAGCAAATGCCGGGAAAGTTCACCTTCTTTATTTCTGCTTTATTCCCCCCCAGTTGGTATTTTCAGACCAGTGATTAAAATGCAAATGAACACTCTTAAAAAACCAAATCAGGCCAAACTATAAATTTTCATGGTATGAGAATGCCAGAGTGAAAGTTATTCCTTGACCTTGCTGCAACTTTGTGCAATGTTTCACAACAGTTTCTGTTCCAGTGTAGGCTGAAAACCATCAATCACATTCTGAGTCTTTGCAGCTAACTGCTGGCTTCAGTTCCTTCTCATTCATTGTGTATCACAGCTGGGAATTTCTTATCATTTCAGAAATCACAAGTACAGAGCTATATGGTATGGAAATTATTTGAAAGCGACAACACATAATTGTCAGCAGTGTGGCGACACGCCACCATTGGACATAATCCGCTCACGGTGGCACGGACAGTTTACGCAGGCGCACTGCCGGCAGCAGCCGCCCCCAGCCGGGGGCCCTTTCCTCCGGCAACTTGTTTCCCACAGGGACAGGCTGCCGGGAGCACTTCCTGTCTGGGGAGTATTTAAGTGGTTGCGCGGGCTTTTCAAGCTCTCTTTGCCATGATGTAGATTAAAGCAGTTGTGTTTCACCAACTCTGGTCTCAACTCCCACGTTTGCCGCGGTATCTCAACACTGGTGACCCCGATGCTCAGGACGAATCCTAAGCTAGCATGGCGGATACAAACGCAGTCACGGTTAAACTACCGGACTTTTGGGAGAACCTGGCCGAGGCCTGGTTCGTTCAAGCCGAGTCCAGATTCCGGCTGAGAAGCATTACAGTCGACGCCACGAAGTACGACTACCTCGTCGCCTCTCTCACCTACGCCACAGTCCCCAAGGTTTGGGCAGCGCTGCAGGATCCACCAGTGGAAGGCAAGTACGAACATCTGAAGGCCGCGCTTCTTAAAAAATTTCAGGCGCCCTCTTACCAGCGCAACTGCCAACTCCTCGACCTCCCAGGCCTTGGTGACGCTTCACTGTCAGACCTGCTTTCCCACATGCTGTCCCTCTCGGACGACAAAAACCCTGGCGCCCTCTTTCGCACGCTTTTCATTCGGCAGCTCCCCGCCAGCATCCGCCCGCTCATTGTGGAGTCTGGCTCCACGGACCTGAATGAGATAGCCGAAAAGGCCGACCGGCTGCTCTCCGCGCAGACCGCCCACGACGTCGCGCCCGACCTCACGGCAACGACCACGCGGTCTCCCCGGCCCACTAGGCCCGACCGCCCTTCCACTCCAGGTCACTGCTACTACCACACCCATTTTGGCACTAGGGCCCAACGCTGCACGCCACCGTGCACTTTCAAACCCCCCCCGCACCGGCCCCCACGATGGCCGTGGGGCAAAAGGGGCCCCTACTGTATGTCACCGACGACAGCACCAACCGCCGATTTCTGTGCGACACAGGAGCCCAGCACAGCATCACCCCCGCCTCCGCCCTCGAAATCCAACGCGGCGCATGGGGTATCATGCTGGCCGCAGCCAATGGCTCTGACATCCGCACATACGGTACCCGCATGGTCACGCTCGACCTCGCAGGCCGCCGCTACCGCTGGGAGTTCCTCACAGCCAAGGTCCTCTGCCCACTCCTCGGCGACGACTTCCTACGCGTCCACGGCCTCCTTGTAGACATTCCAAGGCACCGCCTCGTCGACATCAACACTATGGCCCCCATCCCTGGCGCATTCACCCCGGCCCGTTCGGCCGGCCTGACGACCTACTGCCTCGCCAGAGCCACGGACGACTACTCGGCACTTCTAGCCGAGTTTCCCGCCCTCACTAACCCAACCTTTTCGGCCAAAGCCGCCAAACACGGTGTGGAGCACTATATCCCCACCACCGGCCCCCCGGTCTCTGCCCACGCCCGCAGACTCAACCCGGCCAAGCTGGAAATCGCGCGGGCCGAGTTCACCACCATGGAGCAACTTGGCATCATCCGCCGCTCCAGCAGCCCTTGGGCCTCGCCCCTCCACATCGCCCCCAAGCCCGGCGGAGGCTGGCGCCCCTGCGGGGACTACCGCCGCCTCAACGACGCCACCACCCCCGACCGATACCCGGTGCCGCACATCCAGGACTTCTCGGCCCGACTGGCCGGACAAACTGTCTTTTCCAAGGTCGACCTGGTGCGCGGTTACCACCAAGTCCCCATACACCCCGCGGACATCCCCAAAACGGCCGTCATCACCCCATTCGGCCTGTTCGAGTTCCTGAGAATGCCCTTCGGCCTCAAGAATGCAGCCCAGGCTTTCCAGCGCCTTATGGACTCAGTCCTCCGGGACCTGAACTTCCTATTCGTCTATCTAGACGACATTCTCGTGGCCAGCTCCTCCCAACAGGAACACCTCGAACACCTTCGCATCCTGCTCGGGCGCCTAGCCCAACACGGGCTCATCCTCAGCCCGGCGAAGTGCCAATTCGGCCTAGCCGAGATTGATTTTCTCGGCCACCACATCACCCCTGCTGGGGCCGTCCCCCTGCCCAACAAGGTGCAGGCCGTCCAGCAATTCCCCTGCCCCAAAACCATCAAGGGCCTCCAGGAGTTCCTCGGAATGGTGAACTTCTACAACAGGTTCATCCCCAGAGCTGCAGCCCTCATGAAGCCCCTATGCGACTCCCTCCGAGGTAAATCCGGCAAGATGGCCGTAGCCTGGACCACTGACACGTCAGCCGCCTTCGACGCCACCAAAAGCGCGCTCGCCGACGCCACCCTGCTCACGCACCCGAGGGCTGATGCCCGGGTCGCGCTCACCACCGACGCCTCCGACCACGCGGTCGGAGCCGTGTTCGAGCAGTGGGTCAATGGCGCGTGGCAGCCACTTGCCTTCTACAGCCGCCAACTGCGCCCCCCGGAGGTCAAATACTCTACTTTCGACCGCGAGCTCCTCGCGCTCCACCTGTCGGTCCGCCATTTCAGGTTCCTCCTGGAGGGCCGTCCCTTTACCGCATACGTGGACCACAAGCCGCTCACATACGCGATGGCCAAGCACACCGAACCCTGGTCCGCTAGGCAGCAACGCCAGCTCACGGCCGTGTCCGAGTTTACCACAGACATCCAGCACGTCTCCGGTAGAGACAACGTTGTCGCTGACTGCCTTTCCCATCCCGCCATCTGCGCGAATCACCTCGCGATCGACTACGCGCAACTAGCAGCGGCCCAGCTCACGGACCCAGACCTCCTCTCGGCGGCTACCAGCCTGCCAGGGCTACGCCTAGCCAAGGTCGCGCACGGGCCCGAAGCCACGGCAGTCACTTGCGACGTTTCACTCGGCCAACCCAGGCCGGTCGTCCCTGCAACCTGGTGCTGCCGCATCTTCGACGCGCTCCACGGGCTCTCCCATCCGGGTTCCCGCGCATCCGTCAAACTCCTCTCCCAGCGCTTCGTCTGGCGCGACCTCAGCAAAGATGTTCGGACTTGGGCCACCTCCTGCCTCGCCTGCCAACGGGCTAAGGTACAGCTGCACACAAAAGCACCCCTGGGAGACTTCGAGGTACCCAGCCGCCGCTTCGACCACGTACACGTCGACATCGTCGGTCCTCTGCCGCCATCGCAAGGCCAAACTTATCTCCTCACGATGGTCGACCGCTACACACGCTGGCCTGAGGCAGTGCCGCTGACCTCCACCACCACAGCCGACATCGCCAGGGCGTTCGTTAACATCTGGGTCGCGAGGTTCGGCGTACCAGCTGACATAACCTCCGACAGAGGCGCCCAGTTCACCTCCGAACTCTGGACGGCCACAGCACGCAACCTCGGGGTGACGCTCCACCAAACCACGGCGTACCACCCGCAGGCCAACGGGCTTTGTGAACGCTTCCACAGGTCACTCAAGGCCTCACTCCGCGCCGGCCTGCAGGACAGTACCTGGACTGACTGCCTACCGTGGGTGCTACTAGGCCTACGCACCGCGGTCAAGGAAGACCTCCAGTCCTCAGCAGTGGAGTTAGTCTACGGACAACCGCTGCGCGTACCAGGCGAATTCCTCCCGGAGGCTACCATGCCTTGGTCGGCCGAACAGCAGCGGCTCAACTCTTTCTCTTCCGCTCAACAGTTCGCCCCACTTCCGGTCAACCGACACAGTGAACTCGCACCTCACGTCCCGCCAAACTTACAGCAGGCACGCTTCGTCTTCGTGCGACACGACGCGCACCGCGGACCCCCGCGACCCCCGTACGATGGACCGTACGAGGTACTACAAACCGGGGACAAGGTCTTCAAGCTGCGACTCGGCGACAGGGTCGAAACAGTCTCCATTGACCGGCTCAAACCAGCACACACAGAACCAGGGGAACAGGTCCCCGTGGCCCGACCTCCAACTAGAGGCCGTCCCGCCAGCAAGCCAGCAGAGCCGGTGGCGAACCGCCCGGTGGCGAACCGCCCGGCCCCACCAACTAGACCGGCGACCACTCAGAGCCGCTCCGGCAGAACCATTAGACCACCGTCACGACTCGTCCACTCCTCCTAAGCGGATTCTGGGGGGAGCTCTGTGGCGACACGCCACCATTGGACATAATCCGCTCACGGCGGCACGGACAGTTTACGCAGGCGCACTGCCGGCAGCAGCCACCCCCAGCCGGGGGCCCTTTCCTCCGGCAACTTGTTTCCCACAGGGACAGGCTGCCGGGAGCACTTCCTGCCTGGGGAGTATTTAAGTGGTTGCGCGGGCTTTTTATGTTCTCTTTGCCATGATGTAGATTAAAGCAGTTGTGTTTCACCAACTCTGGTCTCGACTCCCACGTTTGCCGCGGTATCTCAACAGCAGCAGGTATATATTTCCACCCATGACAGAACCTCTGACAGGTACTCAACACAAAAATTACCAAAATAAAACAGCATTTCTGCAATTAAAGTATTCCTTTTGATAATAGTTTGAATTTGTACTGTA
This sequence comes from Somniosus microcephalus, assembly GCF_052327205.1. Taxonomy (NCBI): domain Eukaryota; kingdom Metazoa; phylum Chordata; class Chondrichthyes; order Squaliformes; family Somniosidae; genus Somniosus; species Somniosus microcephalus. The sequence continues at coordinate 124,870,476 of NC_140995.1, read as the reverse complement.
AGAAAAGGCCTAGTGATGAACAGAATTGTAAATTTTTGATATGATTCACTTAGGATTTAGCTTTCTCTCTTGTACAGGGAAACCTGAAAAGCTTGTGTCTGATCTAAGCGTAAGATCCCAATGATTCACATTCACTTCATTATATAAATGTCCTGCTCTAAATATAATCATTGGGACGATTCTTGTGTGGAACGTACATTGGCCAGGTGCTGAGCGGAGCGTGCGCGGCCCATGCCCGGAGGAATCGGTGCAGGGCTCATGCTATTTTCATGGTTGGGCTAAAGTTAACTTAATACAGCTGCCAGTGCAAAAGACTCCCAACAGGAGGGCGGGATTTCTAGCTGCTACTTAAAGGCCTGCAGCAGCACCTTAATGGGGAGGTGCTTTTTGTCATGGGGGTTAACGGCCAGCAAGATTATGCAACAGCAGCAAAATGACTTCCAACAGGGCACCGAAGTTTTGCAATGCAATAGTGGTGATATTGATTAAACAAGCGAGCAGTAGGAAGGAGGTCCTCTTAACCTCCGATGGGCGACATGTACCAAGACAAATTAGTCAACAGGCATGGAAAGAGATGACAGAAAATGTTAATGCCACCAGAATTGTAATCTGGACCTGGCTCTAGTGCAAAAAGAATTAATGACCTGACCACGACTGCTAAGGTAAGAGTTCCTTCACATCTCATACTCTGCACAGCCCTGCGGGATTCTACATTAGCCTCAGCATTATCAAGCCATCCTTTTCCCACTTACCATGGCTCTCCTGAATTCAGGAGGGAACATTTCACTGCACCGCCTTTCTGCTTGCACTCACACCCTCAAAACCTGCTACTGTCTTCACAACTACTTGTTTCTCTTGACCAGACTTGCTGCTTCTTCCTGTCATCATGCACACTATGGTAATCTGCCTCATTCATGTTGAAAGCCCTTGACCGGGGCACATAGTAACCCACTTCCACTCTTGATGCAGGAGAAGCTGGCACACAACAGGAGGGAAAATATCAAACTAGGAGGAGGTCCTGCCATTCTTTAAACACTGACACTAATGGAAGAGGTGGCCATTGACATTATTTGCAGACAAAGGGCACGCAGCATTGGAAATGGCGTTGCTGTAGACCAGATAGAGTAGGGTGTTTGGCCATCTTCCCTTCCTTTTCTCTTTCTGCTTAACTCTCTTACTCACACAGTCACACACTCAGCATGACAACCTGGTGATGCTACTGCTTACCCTTGTCACTAAGGGTAATCAGTGTATTGCTTGTGTTTCATAAAACATCTTTGGCTGCTTCTATAATGACTGGAGCCAGTTGTGTCATTTTACCCAGTATTTATCTTAGATCAACCAATTAAATCAGCGTAGACATCCAGCACTTGCTGTTAATCATGACTGTCTAGTAGTGTCTTAATGCTTCACTCCCAATTATATTTTAACAGTGACTTTTATATTTCTAACTGTTAACAAATTCCTGAAATAGAAAATGTCCATTGCTTGTATATGCACATTTATTTGACTGATGGCGGTAAATGTAAACATAGAAACATGGGAAAATAGGAGCAGGAGTAGGCCATTCGGCCCTTCGAGCCTGCTCCGCCATTCAATATGATCATCTCAGTACCATATTCCCGCTCTCTCCCCGTACCCCTTGATACCTTTTGTGTCTAGAAATCTATCTATCTCCTTCTTAAATATATTCAGTGACTTCACAGCCTTCTGGTAGGGTGACCATATGTCCTCGTTTTCCGGGGACAGTCTCCGGCTGAGGTACTGCGTCACTGGGCAAACAATGTCCCCAGAAGAGTCCCCGGTTCACAAAACTCATCCCTGAATACCCTAACTTTTAATTTCTCGTGTTGGAATATGACGGATAACACACATACACTATACAGTTCACCCTAACTTGATTACACGTTTCCTTTCCGGGCACCCCCTGTCACTCACGCCTACCGTGAGCACCAACTGGTTGGGAGGCCAGCCCTGAGGCAGGCTCAGCAGTGTAAGGGGCTGGTCTATTGGTTAGCACCCATGTCAATTGAGGACAGAGGGGTGGGCACACACGGCCAGCAAGCTCGGCTGCGCTCCCGACCCAGCCTCACTCAACAACCAAACCACTTTTTCCCCCCTCTTCTTTTGCTACAGGATGTAACAGTTTGAATCGCAACCAGTCACGAGCCGATGATTGGTTGGCGGGCTTCTGATTTCGTCATCTCCTGCCCAAGGTTCCCTTTAATTTTTTGGGGGTGTGCGGCCCCTTTAAGGGGCTGCGTGGCCCATTCAAAATACCGTGCTTGCGCAGTTTTTCCCATTTAAAAGCCGGTGAGCCGGCTGTGCGGGAGCTCCAGAGTGCTGCGTGGCCGCTCCCCCCCGCCACCACAATTCGAAATGGTCACAGTTCGGAAGCCGATTGGTTGGTCGGTGACGGTTACGCCCAATGATTCCGTTAATATGACGTGTTTATTTTTGAAGAAAATGGTCAGCGGCGCTCGAGTTCAGCGGAGACAAAAGGACCGGTGTCAGCAAGAGGCTGCAGCAGTCTAGACAGTGGGTACAAAAAACTGATGTTCCTGAACAGTGTTATTGCATTATTTATAAACGGTGTCTGAGTGCGCTTCAATAGTATGGCATCACATCTGCAGTAATTATATGCATATTTGTTTTGCATTTGTAGTGCATATGTGCAACTGTTAAAATACAGACTGCTAAAAAATGTTGCTGGGAGTTTGATTTGAAATGATCCTTATAACGTTGTCTTCACTTGAGTTTGTTATCTGTTCAATCTAAAACATCTGCATTTATAAGCAGCGAATGCATCTGTTTCAGGCTGTGTTGGTTTTAGCAGTTTTAATTATCATAGTGTTATCCAGCACAAAATGTTCTGCTTTTGAATTTTATAGTAAATTAAGTATTGTAACGCAACCAATTTGGGTTAATGATTGATTTTCTCACTGGGGGACAGATTGACCTTCCAGTATGCTAGACCTTGTAAAGATTATGACAATGAAGGACATAACTCAGCTAAATTCCATTCCATGAATATCCTTCATGTCTGTAGACTTTTAAACAAAAATGTCCTTACGTTAACCTTAACAGACACGATCACTGTTATAACGCCTTTGTCAATTCTAAAGTCAGAGATACGAGAGTGTTTAGAAAAGACTAATCACACATCAGTAAAAGCAATATATCTATATTCACTCATGTAAATTTGGAATATCTTGGTTCACTGTTTTCTCCTTTAGTTGAGGATGAGGCTCCCTCTTTTTTAATGATTATTTTGCACATCAAGCTGAGGGATGTTAGTGTTGAGAAATGAGACCTTTTCTATTTTAGGCACCCAGTGGTAGCATCATTACTCCCCAGTCAGATATAGTGCAGTAAAACCAAAGTAAAAATCCTTCTACTCTACCCCAAAAATGTGTCACAAGCTTAACTTAGAAGAGTATGGCCTACCTACACCAATATATCATTTCTCCATTTCCACACCAGCTATCATACAGTCATAGAGTCATAACGGCACAGAAGGAGGCCATTCGGCCCATCGGGTCTGTGCCGGCTCTTTGTAGAGCAATCCAGTCAGTCCCATTCCCCCGCTCTATCCCGTAGCCCTCAAGTGCCTATCCAGTCTCCCCTTGAAAACATTGAGTGTCTCCGCTTCCACCACTTCCATCGGCAGCGAGTTCCAGGTCCTCACCACTCGCTGCGTAAAAAGGTTTTTCCTCACATCCCTCCTGTATCTCTTGCCCAAAACCTTAAATCTGTGTCCCCTAGTCCTTGTACCATCAACTAGTGGGAACAGCCTTTCCCCGTCTAGCCTATCCAAGCCCGTCATAACCTTGTACACCTCTCTCAAATCACTCCTGAACCTTCTTTGTTCTAATGAAAACAAATCCAGCTTCTCCAACCTGTCCTTGTAGCTAAGATCCCCCATCCCCGGAACCATTCTGGTAAATTTCCTCTGCACCCTCTCAAGTGCCTTCACATCCTTCCTAAAGTGTGGTGACCAGAACTGGATGCATTACTCCAGTTGTGGCCTAACCAGCGCTTCATAAAGGTTCAGCATAACTTCTCTACTTTTGTACTCAATACCTCTATTTATGAAGCCCAAGATCCCATATGCTTTGCTAATCACACTCTCAATATGTCCCACCACTTTCAGAGACCTATGCACATTAACTCCCAGGTCCCTATGTCCCTGCACACTCTTTAAAACTGTGTCATTAAGTGTATATTGCCTCTTCCTGTTCCTTCTGCCAAAATGCATCACCTCACACTTCTCTGTATTAAATTCCATCTGCCACTTATCTGTCCATTCTACTCAAATTTCTATGTCCCGTTGCAGTCGATTGGTATCAGCCTCACTGTTTGCCACACCTCCAAGTTTGGTGTCATCGGCAAATTTAGAAATTCTATTCTGTATTCCAATATCCAGGTCATTTATATATATATATACTAGCTGGGGAGCCCCGCGTTGCGAGGGCAATTTTGGGGCGCGAGGGCAATTTTGGGGCGTTTGGTCTCCCTGCCCCTGTGTGTCCCCCCTCTCCGTGTCATGTCCTCCCCCTGTCCTATCCCTCCCTCCCTCCCTCCCCTGTCTCCCTCTCCCCCCTCCCCTGTCTCCCTCTCCCCCCTCCCCTGTCTCCCTCTCCCCTCCCCTGTCTCCCTCTCCCCCGCTCCCCCACTCCCCTCTGTCCCTCTCTCCGGCCCCTCCCCCTGCCTAGCGCCTGAGGTCCGGTGCCGTTGCTGAGGTCCCCCGCGTATCGCGCGGCTGATGGACGGCCGCTGCGGGCGGGCGGGCAGCGCATGCGCGGTGAGTGTGGGCGGCGCATGCGCGGTGAGTGCGGGCTGCGCATGCGCGGTCAGTGCGGGCGGCCCGCGGGAGCCGGCAAGGCCGTTAGCGAGCGGGAAACTTCGGGCGGCGCGCCCGCGCTCCGTCCGCGACACCTGAGAGGGGGAAGTAGAGAGAGACAGAGAGGGAAGAGGAGAAGGGGAGAGAGGGAAGAGGAGAAGGAGAGAGAGGGAAGAGGAGAAGGAGAGAGAGAGAGGGAAGAAAGAGAGAGAGAGAGAGAAATTTTTTCAGCTTCAGGCCCCGAGTCCCCCCTGCGCGAGGGTGAGGAGGAGGGGGGGGGGTTGCTAAACACAATATAAAACTCAAATAAATTGTTAATTAATTGCCTAACACATAATTGAAATATTTACCTTAGTTCCCTAACACACAGAAAGTGTGGGGGAAAAAATCATGGAAAATCAAGATGGCGGCCACTCACCTCGGTTCAGATGGATAAGGCCCGCCCACACACGCACCGGTTGGTCGACCGGTCAGGTCACCGAAGCGTAGGATTGGTCAATCGTCGAGTCACTCGACACTCAACTGTAGGAAGACCTCGACATCACACGGTCGCTAATGAGATGCTAATGAGCGGAACGCTGAACGTTTTTGGGATACCGCGGGCGGGATTTTTGTCCAGCCGAAACGTAAATACGCCTATGACCGGTCCGGAATCGCAAGCTTTCTTTTGAGGCGACGCGCGCGTCGGTATGCTCTGTAACTTCCAAACGTATAGAGACCAGGCGGACAGACAAACAGACAGACGGAAGAGCCGCTTTATATATATAGACTAGCTGGGGAGCCCCGCGTTGTGAGGGCAATTTTGGGACGCGAGAGCAATTTTGGGGCGTTTGGTCTCCCTGCCCCTGTGTGTCCCCCCTCTCCATGTCATGTCCTCTCCCTGTCCTATCCCTCCCCTCTCTCCCTCCCCTCCCCTCTCTCCCTCCCTCCCCTCCCCTCTCTCCCTCCCTCCCCTCCCCTCTCTCCCTCCCTTCCCCTCTCTCCCTCCCTCCCCTCCCCTCTCTCCCTCCCTCCCCTCCCCTCTCTCCCTCCCTCCCCTCCCCTCTCTCCCTCCCTCCCCTCTCTCCCTCCCTCTCCTCCCCTCTCTCCCTCCCCTCCCCTCTCTCCCTCCCCTCCCCTGTCTCCCTCTCCCCCCTCCCCTCCCCTCCCCTGTCTCCCTCTCCCCCTCCCCTCCCCTCCCCTGTCTCCCTCTCCCCCCCACCCCTCCCCCACTCCCCCGCTCCCCCACTCCCCTCTGTCCCTCTCTCCGGCCCCTCCCCCTGCCTAGCGCCTGAGGTCCGGTGCCGTTGCTGAGGTCCCCCGCGTATCGCGCGGCTGATGGACGGCCGCTGCGGGCGGGCGGGCAGCACATGCGCGGTGAGTGTGGGCGGCGCATGCGCGGTGAGTGCGAGCGGCCCACGGGAGCCGGCAAGGCCGTTAGCGAGCGGGAAACTTCGGGCGGCGCGCCCGCGCTCCGTCCGCGACACCTGAGAGGGGGAAGTAGAGAGAGACAGAGAGGGAAGAGGAGAAGGGGAGAGAGGGAAGAGGAGATGGAGAGAGAGGGAAGAGGAGAAGGAGAGAGAGAGAGGGAAGAAAGAGAGAGAGAGAAATTTTTTCAGCTTCAGGCTCCGAGTCCCCCCTGCGCGAGGGTGAGGAGGAGGGGGGGGGTTGCTAAACACAATATAAAACTCAAATAAATTGTTAATTAATTGCCTAACACATAATTGAAATATTTACCTTAGTTCCCTAACACACAGAAAGTGTGGGGGAAAAAATCGTGGAAAATCAAGATGGCGGCCACTCACCTCGGTTCAGAAGGATAAGGCCCGCCCACACACGCACCGATTGGTCGACCGGTCAGGTCACCGAAGCGTAGGATTGGTCAATCGTCGAGTCACTCGACACTCAACTGTAGGAAGACCTCGACGTCACACGGTCGCTAATGAGATGCTAATGAGCGGAACGCTGAACGTTTTTGGGATACCGCGGGCGGGATTTTTGTCCGGCCGAAACGTAAATACGCCTATGACCGGTCCGGAATCGCAAGCTTTCTTTTGAGGCGACGCGCGCGTCGGTACGCTCTGTAACTTCCAAACATATAGAGACCAGGCGGACAGACAGACAGACAGACAGAAGAGCCGCTTTATATATATAGATATATCAAAAAAAGCAGTGGCCCCAGCACTGACCCTTGGGGAACACCACTGTCTACCATCTTCCAGTCTGAAAAACAGCCATTTACCACAACTCACTGTTTTCTGTCCTTAAGCCAATTCCTTATCCAAGTTGCCACCGACCCATCTATTCCATGAGCCTCAATTTTGTTAACCAGCCTTCTATGTGGTACTTTGTCAAACGCCTTCCTAAAATCCATGTAGACAACATCCATTGCATTCCCTTCATCAATCCTCCCTGTTACTTCATCAAAAAATTCAATTAGATTAGTCAAACACGATCTGCCTTTTACAAATCTTTGGCAGTTAACATAAAACGGAACCCAAAAAGCTTCTACCGGCATGTAAACAGTAAGCGGGTAGTAAGAGGTGGTGTGGGGCCTATTAGGGACAAAGAAGGTGATATATGCTTAGAGGCGCAGGGCAAGGCTAGAATATTCAATGAGTACTTTGTATCGGTGTTTACTCTCATATTCTCTCTTTGCCAATCTTATTTTCATCTTCACTTCCCCTCTCAACTTATTGTACTTGGTCTGGTTATCCCTTGAAGAATTCAGTTGACATGCATCATGCACCCTCTTTTTTTGTTTCATCATCTTCTCTATCTCCCTCATCATCCAAGGAGCCCTTGCATTGGTTCCTGTAACCTTTCCTCTTGTTGGAAGGTACCTAGCCTGTACCTGAAACATCTCCTCCTTAAAGATAACCCATTGTTCCATTACAGTTTTTCCTGTCAGTCTTTTGTTCCATTTTACCCTGGCTAGATTCTTTTGCATCCCATTGAAGTTAGCCCTATTCCAGTTTAGAAGTTCCATTCTAGTTTGTTCCTTGCTCCTCTCCATTGCTAATCGAAATCTTATGATACGATGATCACTCGAACCCAAATGTTCTCCCACAGACACTTGGTCGACCTGGCCCATCTCATTCCCCAGCACCAGATGCAGCAATACCTCCTTCCTAGTTGGGCCAAGAACATACTGGCCAAGGAAATTCTCCTGAACACATTTCAGAAATTCCTCCCCTCCTTTCCCTTTACCCTAGCATTATCCCAATCGATATTTGGGTAATTAAAGTCCCCCAATATCACCACTCTATGGCTCTTGCATATCTCTACAATTTCCCTGCAGATTTGCTCCTCTACCTCCCTCTCACTATTTGGAGGCCTATAGAATACCCCCAATAGCATGATTGTATCCTTTTTGCTCCTCAACTCTAACCAAATGGATTCTGTCCTTGTCCCCTCAAGAACATCCTTCCTTTCCAACACTATAATGTCTTCCTTAATTAGCACTGCCACCCCACCTCCCTTATTTCCTTCCCTATCTTTTCTGAACACCTTGTACCCTTGAATATTAAGTAGTAGTGCAGGGGTCCCCTGTGGCCATCACCCTCTCAAACAGATATACCACTTTGGATACTGTTGAGGGAGATGGCTTATCGGGGGAAGGCAGCAACAGCCAACTTCCTGGCACCATGGGTGGTTCTGCTGCACAGGACGGGAGGAAAAAGAATGGGAGAGCTATAGTGATAGGGGATTCTATTGTAAGGGGAATAGATAGGCGTTTCTGCGGCCACAAACGAGACTCCAGGATGGTATGTTGCCTCCCTGGTGCACGGGTCAAGGATGTCTCGGAGTGGCTGCAGGGCATTCTGGAGGGGGAGGGTGAACAGCCAGTTGTCGTGGTGCATATAAGTACCAACGATATAGGTAAAAAACAGGATGAGGTCCTAAAAGCTGAATATAGGGAGTTAGGAGGTAAATTAAAAAATAGGACCTCAAAGGTAGTAATCTCAGGATTGCTATCAGTGCCATGTGCTAGTCAGCGTAGAAATAGAAGGATGTTTCAGATGAATACGTGGCTGGAGGAATGGTGCAAGAGGGAGGGATTCAAATTCCTGGGACATTGGAACCGGTTCTGGGGGAGGTGGGACCAGTACAAACTGGACGGTTTACACCTGGGCGGGACGAGGACTGATGTCCTAGGGGGAGTGTTTGTTAGTGCTGTTGGGGAGGGTTTAAACTAAATGACAGGGAGTTGGGAACCTGTGCAGGGAGACAGAGGAAAGGGAAGCAAGGATGGAAACAAAAGACAGGAAGGAGAAAAGCAAAAGTGGAAGGCAGAGAAATCAAGGGTGTAAATCAAACAGGGCTACAGTAAATAATAATTCTAAAAGGACTAAGAGTGTTAAAAAAAACAAGCCTGAAGGCTTTGGGGGAGAAATTCAGTATTGCCCCATTTGGGGCGCAATTATCGGCCGGGCGCAAAGTTTAGCGCCTGGCGCTAATTATCACCTCTGACTGCAAACTTGGCTTTTATCGCCCCTGGAGGTGATTGGAGCACAAAATCAGGCGCTTCACACCTGTTTTAACGCGCAAAGGCCGAGGAGCGAGGCACTACCTCAGAGCGCTGGCGAAGCTCATGTGATGTCAGTCAGCAATGGAACACAGACACAATGGCGCCGGCCAGTTGTTAAAGGGAAGGGTTGATCTTGCTCTCCATCCACATCCTGCTCATTGCAGCCTTGAATCTCGGCCTGGAGAGACCTGTAATTCAAATCTGCTGGAAAGAACAATGGAGGGACCCAAGGAAAGAGCTCAGAGTGCAGCCCCATAGTCTCTCCAGGCCCGGCAGCGCTGCCGGTAAGATCCCTCGCTCTGCAAATTAAGATGAGGGAGAGGGCAAGTCAGTCGGCGTGCACCACAAAGCAAACTTTCCAATCCAGCTTTATCCATCTATCCATCCAATATCTAATCAAGAAATCAACTAGTCACCCCTGTGCATTCTCTTAGTGACTGTCTTGTGTGTGTCTTTGTCTATCCTACTGGTGACACGCAGTGCTACCCCAGTGGCTGCAGCATGGCTGGTGGAAGGCTGCTGACTTTCAGTGGGGGAGACTGCAAATGGCCTTGCTGGTTGACCTTGAGCTGGTGGCTGGGAGTGTCAAATCAATCTTCTTCTTCTTGTTCTTCTTCACTCTCTCCTCCCTCTTCTTGGTCAACCACTGGCTGGGCAGGCTGCATTACTTGGGTGTGTGAAATGAGGAAGGCACAAGGGTGGAGTTGTGGTGAGGGGAGGGCAGGAAAGCATGAGGTGCATATGAGAAGGTGGATAATGTATGACGATACCAGCATCTTGTAGCCTTTCTGCCCCGCTGCTGGCCAAGGGCTCAGCCATGCCCCTGCCAAGAATGGCCTGCACCGTCTCCTCCAAGGGGGTGAGGTGAGGCTAGGAATGGGAGATGTGCCTCGTGATTGGTACAGATTGTTGGTAGGTGAGTGATTGAGCAGTGTGCGAGGCTAGTGGTGCAGTTGGTAGGAGACGGCTTTGGAAGATGCACTTGCTGACCTTGACCAGGGGACTGAGGTCATGAAGCTTCTTTGGGCACTGGAACCAGGTGGTGGGGGTAACACTGCTGGGAGTGATGGCCTCGGTGATGGCCCCTTCCCTGGCTTGCTGAGTCATTTGTGTTAGTGCTGAAGCACTTTTCCCATTTTTTGAAGTTCGGAAGGGAATTCAGCTTTAAGAGCTGAAGACTACCATTTGGGATTTCTTTTTAATGTTAATTTTTTAAAAAGGCGGTAAGGGCTGAAAACTGCATTTTTTCACTTCATTTTAATTTTTATTAGTTCAGAAGGCATTGCCCTTTTAATGCATTGCCCTTTTAATTTCCCACAATGTCTAGTGAACTCTATTGCCTCGCTTCCAGAGGCCATTGGAATCTGGAACGCCGCTCCTGGACGGGAACTTCGACTCCCATGCCTGCACTAATGCCACCAGGAGGGCATTACATGGTAAGTTAGCGCTGGGCTAAAACTCTTTAGCCCCCAGTGCAAATTTTTCTCCAGTAGCGCTTCGTCCATTTTCAGCAGCCTTTAACCCGAGGTGACATCAGCAACTCTTGTGGCGGACATGAATTTTTAGCCCCTAGAAACCAAAAATAAAATAAAGAATAGGCTGCACAGATTTCAAAAGGGAAGGTTATGCTGACTAACCTTATTGAATTCTTTGAAGAAGTAACAGAAAGATTGCACAAGGGTAATGCAGTGGATGTAATATACATGGACTTTCAAAAAGCTTTCGATAAGGTTGGAAGTTCATGACTAAGGGTTGATGTCGTAGATGAAGAGCCGGGCGAGGCATAGTCGACACATGACTAAGGTCAGAGCATGTGGAATCAGTTGACAAGTAGCAGAATGGATAGCAAACTGTCTCCAAAACAGAAAACAGAGAGTAGGAGTTAAATATAGTTAGTCAGGCTGGCGGAAGGTGGGAAGTGGTGTTCCACAGGAATTGCTGCTGCAACCACTGTTATTCACTAGTTACATAAATGATTTGGACTCGGGAATCGGAAGTATAAAATCAAAATTTGCAGATGACACCAATTTGGAGGGTGTAGTTAATACTGATGAAGACTGCGACAAAATACAAGATGACATTAACAAACTTGCCAAGAACATGCAAACTGCCTGTTCCCAGGAAATCTGACAGAGTCAAGTTCTTGGATTATCAGCAGGTTGGAAGTTTAGCTCTGTCATAGTTCTGGCAGCAGATCAGGATTGCGGGTTTTCAGGTCAATTGTCCCACTGCTTAATATATAATTCATAAACTGTCAGCCAAATTCACCAAAATGCAGTCCATATGAGTTCTGGGTCCTTCACAATTATAAAAGAGTTGCTGTAGTCATGGTTGCCTGGGAGATGCTATCTCTAACTTGTGTCTGGATGCTGGGTGGAGTCTGTTTCTTTCATGTAGAAATGAAAAGATTTTGAAGTAAATTACATGAAAATGTATCAATTTTCTGTTACTGTATTTACTCGGAGAGTCATCACAGAATTAAAAATCTGCATGCTGAGAATTGTTCAGAGTTAAAATAGCTGAACAGTCTTTAGTAGCAGTATATAAACCACTCAGTACTGTCAATCAGCACAAGAGCTAGCTACCTTTCGTTGCAACATTTTACTACTTCAACATCTGAGAGGCAAAGGAGGAAGCTTATAAAGTTGCCAGAAAAAGTGGTCAGGCTGAGGATTGGGATCTTTTTAGAAATCAGCAAAGTGGGACCAAGAAATTGATAAAGAAAGGGAAAATGGAATATGAGCACAAACTAGCGAAAAATATAAAAACGGATTGTAAAAGCTTCTATAGGTACGTGAAAAGGAAAAGACTGGCAAACTTAAATGTAGGTCCTTTACAGTCAGAGATGGGAGAATTTATAATGGGGAATGAGGAAATGGCAGAGAAATTAAATAAATACTTTGTTTCTGTCTTCACGGAGGAAGACACAAAAAACCTCCCAGAAATATGAGAAAACCAAGGGTGTGGCGAGAATGAGGAACTTAAAGAAATTATTATTAGTAAAAAAACAGTACTAGCAAAATTAATGGAACTAAAAGTCGATAAATCTCAAGGACCGGATGACCTACATCCTAGGGTTTTGAAAGAGGTGGCCATTGGGATAGTGGACGCATTGGTTGTCACCTTCCAAAATTCTATAGATTCTGGAACGGTTCCTGCAGATTGGAGGATAGCAAATGTAACCCCGCTATTTAAGAAAGGAGGGAGAGAGAAAACGGGGAACTACAGACCTGTTAGCCTCACATCAGTAGTTGGGGAAATGCTGGAATCTATTATAAAGGATGCAATAACTGGGCACTTAGAAACTAATAATAAGATTGGGCAGTCAACATGGATTTATGAAAGGGAAGTCCTGTTTGACAAGCCTATTGGAGTTCGTTGAGGATGTAACTAGAGGAGTAGACAAAGGGGAACCGGTAGATGTGGTGTATTTGGATTTTCAGAAAGCCTTCAATAAGGTCCCACACAAGAGGTTGGTGAACAAAATTAGGGCACATGGAATTGGGGGTAATATACTAACATGGATTGAGAATTGGTTAACAGACAGAAAACAAAGAGTAGGGATAAACAGGTCTTTTTCAGGATGGCAGGCTGTAACTAGTGGGGTACCGCAAGGATCGGTGCTTGGACCCCAGCTATTCACAATCTATATCAATGATTTGGATGAGGGGACTAAATGTAACATTTCCAAATTTGCTGATGACACAAGGCTAGGTGGCAGTATCAGTTGCAAAGAGGATGTGAAGAGGCTTCAAGGGGATCTCGACAGGCTCAGTGAGTGGGCGAGAACATGGCAGATGGATTATAATGTGGATAAATGTGAAGTTATCCACTTTGGTAGAAAAAAACAGAAAGGCAGAGTATTTCCTAAATGGTGAAAGATTGGGGAATGCAGATGCTCAAAGGGACCTGGGTGTCCTTGTACATGAGTCACTGAAAGTGAATGTGCAGGTGCAGCAAGCCATTAGGAAGACAAATGGTATGCTGGCCTTCATTACAAGAGGATTTGAGTATCGGAGTAAAAAAGTCTTACTCTAATTATATAGGGCCTTGGTGAGACCACACCTGGAGTACTGTGTACAGTTTTGGTCTCCTCACCTAAGGAAGGATATACTTGCCATAGAGGGAGTGCAACAAAGGTTCACGAGATTGATTCCTGGGATGGTGAGTGTTGTGTATGTACCTTTAAGAGAATAACTGGGCTCAGACTGCAGTACCGGCAGTGACCACCCCTGTATAAAAGGCGCTAGAGAGCCTCTGTTGTTTAGATTCGTTATGGACTTCCACCAGTAAACATCTCTTTGTTTTCACTCCTGCTAGTCAGTGTCTAAATCATTCACGGACTTAACACTGGCGACGAGTAAAGAAACGAACTTACCTGCAACTCAGCAGCAGCTCCGACGACGTTGTAGAAGGTCAGAGCCAGAAGAAAGAAAAAAAATAGAGGCCATTGAAACTCGAGAAACGGGCGTCGACCATCAATCATCGAGTTCAAGGCTTTGCAGGAGCGACTTTCCAGAGCCAGGCTGGGTTCCTCGGTCCGTGGTTTCCCAGCTAATCGGGCTGGTGGCAGGTAGTGCTCTGATCCTTCCTGGGCTGCGGCGGGCTGAAGCTCGATCGGGTGGCCTTTCAACGGGGCCGGGCAGCGAGTCGGGAAGCAAGAAGAGAGAGAGAGGGTGGAGCACACAGGGCGCGGCCGGTGTTTCGAAGCCGGGCAGCGTTCGGACCTCAGAAGAGGGAGGGAAGTGTCTCAGACGGTCCGCTCCACGACGGGAAAATAATAAAAGAAAAAGAATACGCGCAAGAAACCGTGGAAAGCAGCGCTAACAACAGCGGGGAAGAAGACAAAGCGCGGGAGGCGCCATTTTGTTAAATCGGAGATGAAGGCAAAGCACGGGAGGCGCCATTTTAGATTTGCAAGATGCCGAAGACTGGCTGTATCACTGCTTTTGATAATACATTAGAGGACTGGACCACGTATGTGGAAAGAGTAGAGGTATATTTCGAGGCAAATGATATAGCGGAGGGGAAAAAGGCATCGATATTGTTAAACTTAATGGGCGCTAGAACGTACGGCCTATTGCGGGATCTGATTACTCCAGCCAAACCGAAGGCGAAGAGTTTTAACGAAATTGTTGCTGTTCTACAGGAGCACTTAAACACTGCACCGCTGTTGATAGCAGAAAGATTTAAATTCCACAGGAGAACTCAGCACAAAGATGAGAGCAATGCTGAGTATCTTACGGAACTGCGCAAGCTATCAAAGCACTGCCAGTTCGGAGCAGGACTGGCAGATACCCTACGGGACAAATTTGTCTATGGACTCCTGAGTGAAGGAACACAGAAGAAGTTACTCGCAGAAGAAGAGCTGACGCTAGATCAGGCTTTCAGCGTGGCAGTATCGTATGAAGCAGCAGCCAGGGAAGCTGCAGAAATTCAACAAAAACCACAGGAATACGGCACCCACGAAATGACACGGGGATTTGCAAAATGTTATCGCTGCGGCAGAACTAACCATGACCAGAAGGACTGCTGGTCCAAAGACAAAATATGCAGACAATGCGGGAAGATTGGACACATTGCACGAGTTTGTAGGTCTGGGAAGAAGACCAGCGACAACAAAAAGGCTACTAAGGAACCGTACAAGAAAGTACAAAAGATGAAAGACAGTAGTTCCAAAGACCAGATGAGCGATAGTGAATCCGGAAACAGGAGACTAAGCTGTCTCAAACTTCACAATGTAATCGCAAAAGAGGATCACCGAACCATTTGGGTCACTCTCACGATAGCAGGGTCCCAAGTTAAAATGGAATTGGATACAGGATCAGCGCTAACCGTCATGAATCGACGACACTACGAGCGGCTATTTTCACACATACCCTTGAGAGAGACATCCATCGTCTTGACGACGTATACGGGGCAAAAAGTATACCCCAGAGGAAAAATAAGGGTGCCTGTCGAATACAATGGCAAGAAAATACAGAAATTGTATCTCTACATACTGCCAAATGGTGGACCATCGTTATTGGGACGGGAATGGATCAGGAAGATAAACTTGGATTGGCATTCCATTCATGCAATGACGGTGGACGGTAAAAAAGCTGACGACGTCACTCCTGGACGATTGTCAACAATCTTAGCTAACGCCAAAGAGGTATTTCAACAAGAACTGGGCACGCTTAAAGGCGTAACCGCCTCGTTAAAAATAGAAGAGAATGCAGTTCCCAAGTTTTTCAAAGCGAGACCGGTACCATATGCAATTCGCCCAGCCGTCGAGGTAGAGCTGGAGAATCTGGAGAAGGCGGGAGTTGTCGAAGGTCGACTGGAGCGAGTGGGCGACACCCATCGTTCCTGTCATGAAGAAAACGTTAAGCAATAAGTCCAGAGAGCCAAGGAAGATTCGCATCTGTGGGGATTTCAAGGTGACGGTGAACCCTGTCCTTCACACAGTACAATATCCTCTTCCAAGGATAGAAGACATCTTCGCCTCACTGTCTGGAGGGAAGCGTTTTACAAAAATTGACCTAGCACAAGCATATTTGCAGATGGAGGTTGAAGAGTCCTCTAGGAAGTATCTCATGATTAGCACTCACAAAGGTCTTTACCAGTATCATCGGTTGGTATTTGGAGTAGCATCGGCTCTGGCGATATGGCAAAGAGCGATGGAACAAGTCCTGCAAGGGATTCCGGGGACTCAGTGTTACTTGGACGACATCCTTGTAACAGGTGAAGATGACAGTGAACACCTTAACAACCTAGAACAGGTGCTCACTAGACTACGGGAACATTGGTTGCGAGCCAACCGCCCCAAGTGCGAATTTTTTAAGAAACAGATATCGTATTGTGGCCACGTGATTGCTGAAGAGGGGTTACATAAGTCCCCTGACAAAATTGAAGCGGTTGTTAAGGCCCCAGCGCCTGAAAATGTGTCGCAACTGAGGTCATTCCTCGGGTTGGTGAATTACTATCTTAAGTTTTTGCCGAATTTGTCGACAATTCTGCACCCACTGAACGCCCTGCTACGAACGGGGGTAGCATGGAAATGGAGCGATGATTGTAAACGTGCTTTTCAGAAGAGTAAGGACTTAATCACTTCGAAGGAAGTATTGGCTCACTACAACCCAGCACTGCCAATCAGGCTGGCGTGTGATGCGTCTCCCTACGGCATTGGGGCGGTACTGTCACATAAATTCCTTGATGGTTTGGAGAGGCCGATAGCTTTTGCGTCACGCTCATTAACTTCTGCCGAGCGTAACTACGCCCAGATTGACAGAGAGGCCCTCAGCCTAGTGTGGGGGGTGAAGAAGTTCAATCACTATCTGCACGGTCAAAAATTTACTCTACTAACCGATCATCAACCTCTTGTCTCCATTTTCAACCCTCAGAAGGGCGTACCGATAATGACAGCACAACGGCTGCAGAGATGGTCCCTTTTCCTAGGGGCACACCAATATGACATCGAGTACAAAGGAACTAAACAGCATGGAAATGCTGATGGATTGTCACGTCTACCGTTGCCGACGGTGGAAGAAGAAGACCTTGCAGTGGATCCAATGGAGTTATTCCACTCGACCATAGTCGAATGTCTCCCTGTGACGTATGCAAACATAGAAAAGGAAACACGGAATGACCCGACACTATCACGGGTCTATGATTTAACGGTGAAGGGATGGCCAGCACATGGCGAACCACTGCTGCCAGCATTCTCGCCGAGAAGAGAACAGCTGTCAGTGTGCAGAGGAACCTTGATGTGTGGATCCAGAGTAGTAATTCCACCTAAGTTGACGGATAGAGTGCTCAATGAGCTTCATGAGGGTCATCTGGGTGGGGTAAAAATGAAGAGCTTAGCCAGAGCGTTTGTGTGGTGGCCGGGAATCGATAGAAAAATCGAAGAGATGACCAAGAGCTGTGCAGGATGCCAGAAGGTCCAAAACGCCCCACCACAAGCTCCTCTGCATCCATGGGAGTGGCCCTCATCTCCATGGCAAAGGGTGCACATTGATTTTGCTGGTCCCTTCATGGTCTTGATGTTTTTAATTGCGGTGGATGCACATTCAAAGTGGCCAGAGGTAATAAAAATGTCCTCAACCGCCACGGAAAAAACTATCACAGTTTTACGAACAATATTCGCCAGGAATGGGCTGCCTGAACAGATTTGCTCTGACAATGGACCACAGTTTGTGTCTGAAGAGTTCCGGAGGTTCTTAAAGAACAATGGTGTTAAGCATTACACATCCGCCCCATATCATCCAGCCACTAATGGATTGGCCGAGAGGGTTGTCCAAACATTCAAGAAGGCTATCAAGGCAATGTGTAATGAAGATATACCCCTACAACACAAGGTGGACAACTTCTTGTTTGCCTACCGGAATGCGACACATGCGGTTACCAACCAAACTCCAGCCATGATGTTCTTCAATCGAAGACTACGATGCCGCTTGGATTTGGTTAAGCCAAACGTCCAAAGAGATGTGGAGAACAGGCAGTTTCAGAATATGAATGAAAGGCCGACCAGGAGTTTTAAGATAGGTCAACCGGTTTTGGCCCGGGACTACCGCACTGAGAAATGGCAGCCAGGAACGATTTGTACATGACAAGGACCTCTCATGTATACCGTGGACGTTGGGGAGAGCATTGTAAGACGCCATGCTGACCAGATTCTAGAGTCACTGGAAAACGTCAACTCCACACCACGATCTGATACACCTGGTAATGAAATCGACGTTCCAATTGCAGCTACTGCAGAACCGGTAATATTGGAAGCAGATGAACCAAACAACGACATTGATTCCGACTCAACATTGCCAGAAGAACCTGTTACCCCAAAGAGGCGTTATCCAGACAGAATCAGGAAGCCTCCTCCAAGACTGAACTTATAATTGCTTAAACTTAACCACTGTATCTGGTAACCGTAATTGTGATTGTAATTCGTTATCATTTAGTTGTTAAATGAATGTTATGTACTGTTTATCTAAAAGGGGAGGAATTGTTGTGTATGTACCTTTAAGAGAATAACTGGTCTCAGACTGCAGTACCGGCAGTGACCACCCCTGTATAAAAGGCGCTAGAGAGCCTCTGTTGTTTAGATTCGTTATGGACTTCCACCAGTAAACATCTCTTTGTTTTCACTCCTGCTAGTCCGTGTCTAAATCATTCACGGACTTAACAGTGAGACTGTCATATGAGAAGAGATTGAGTAAACTACTCCTGTATTCTCTTGAATTCAGAAGAATGAGAGGGGATCTCATTGAAGCACACAAAATTATTACAGGGCTTGATAGGGTGGATGCTGGGAGAATGTTTCCCTTGGCTGGGGAGTCTAGAACCAGGATAAAGGGTAGGCCATTCAGGACTGAGATGAGAAGAAATTTCTTCACACAGAGGGTGGTGAATCTTTGGAATTCTCTACCCCAGAGGATTGTGGAGGCTCAGTCATTGGTATATTCAAAACAGAAGTCCATAGATTTCTGACTGGTAAGGGCATCAAGGGATATGGCATTAAGGCCGGTGAATGGAATTGAGGCAGAAGATCAGCCATGATCTCATTGAATGGCGGAGCAGGTTCGAAGGGCCGAATGGCCTACTCCTGCTCCTGTTTCTTAAGTTCTTAAGATGCAATTAAAGCAACTTGGATCGAGCATGAAAGAAATAGCTCCAGATGAACCTAAAAAAGGAAAAATTATATGAGACAAAGTGGGTAACCAATCTGCATTGGGTCTCGCCAACATAGTGACCCAATGTGAGAGATAAAAACAGTATATCAGATTGGAGGAAGTACATGAACATTTTCATTTCACATCAAATGAGTCCTGGACAATAGCATGGGAAAAAGCAGATAGATGTCACACCTCCTGTCATTGTGTGCGTGCCAGGGGAAGGGTAGCTGATGGTGGGCTGATGGGTGAGTGAATAATGGTGTCATGGGGGAAGGGGGGAAATTTTCAACTTTCAGCGAAAACAGCAAGAAGTTGGCAATGTGAATGCCCAATACATTTGTAAATAGGCCCAAACTATTTTCTGGTTCAGACTTCATAAGAATATAGTCAATGAGCAACCCAGCACTCAATGAGTACTTGTGGACAGTTTGCCGAAGCAGATCCACATTCAATAAGCTGTTGCCTTCCAAATCCATGCCCATCTCTCCCGCAACAACATGTTTCAATCTCTCCAATCAGATTTCTGCCCCTGCCACAGAACTGAAACAGCCTTTATCACAGTCATAAATGGCACCCTACATGACTGTGACTATCCCTTCTCATCCTTCTCAACCTGTTTTCAGCCTTTGACACAGTTGACCACACCATCATTCTCCAATGCTTCTCCATTGTCCAGCTGTGTGGGACTGCCCTCGCTTGGTTTGATTCTTAGCTATCCAGTCGTAGCCAGAGAATCACCTGCAATGGCTTCTCTTCCCGCTTCCACACTGTTATCTCTGGAGTCCCTCAAGGATCTATCCTTGGCCCCTCCTATTTCTCATCTACATGCTGCCCCTCAGCAACATAATCCTAAAGGTCAGCTCTACCTCACTACCTGGTCACACTGCTTGTCTGACATCCGGTATTGGATAAGTAGAAATTTTCTTCAACTAAATATTGGGAAGACCAAAGCCATTGTCTTCAGCCTCTGCCACAAACTCCATTCCCCCTCCCTGGCCACTGTCTGAGACTGAACCAGACTTTGCAAGCTCGGCATCCTATTTGACCCTTAGCTGAGCTTTTGACCCCATACCTCTCCATCACCAAGACCGCCTATTTCCACTTCTGTAATATCACCCGTCTCTACCCCTGCCTCAGCTGCTGAAACCCTCATCCATGATTTTGCTACCATCAGACGCGACTATTCCAATGCTCTCCTGGCCGGCCTCCCATTTTCCGCCCTCCACAAACTTGAACTCATCCAAAACTCTGCTGTCCATATCCTGACTCGCACCAAGTCCCATTCACTCATCACACCTGTACTCGCTGACCTACATTGGCTCCTGGTCCAGCAGCACCTTGATTTTTAAATTCTCACCGTTGTGTCCAAATCCCTCCATGGCCTTGCTCCTCCCTATCTGTAACATCCTCCAGTCGCACAACCATTCGAGAACTCTGCGTTCCTCCAATTCTGGTCTCTTGTGCATCCCTGATTTCCTTCACCCCTCCACTGACAGCCGTGCCTTATGTTGTCTAGGCCCTAAGCTCTGGAATTCCACATCATCACCACCAGCCCCCCCCCCCAACTTCTCTGCCTCTCTAGTTCTCTCTCCTCCTTTAAGATGCTCCTTAAAACCTACCTCTGACCAAGCTTTTGGTCACCTGCCCTAATATCTCCTTATGTGGCTCGGTGTCAAAATTTGCCTAATAATGCACCTGTGTCTTGAGATGTTTTACTACGTTAAAGGCGCAATACAAATGTACGCTGTTGTTGTTGTATGCATGTTTTAAAATCTTGCCTTGTTGGGGGTGGTCTGCAGTCGTGTCTTTAGAGAACACTTGTTAGGTCACACATGGACCTGGTTTTCCCGAACATAGCTGGCTCCGACACTGGCTGCCTCAGGGCAACCTAATATTGCAGCGAGAGCCTCAAACAGGCACTAGGCCCCTTTATTTACAAATGTAAATGGCATAATGCTGCTTCAAGCACGGACCCTGGCAGCTTTTTTTTGCCTCGAACAATATGGCGGGCGGCGCACTTTCGGCTCGTAATAAGTGTGCGCTTCCTGCCTGCTGTATTGGAGGCTTAAGTGCCCGAAAAACAGGCATGGCGCCATCAAGTTTCTAGCCCATAGTACTTTAAATTGATTTTAGGAGCCATTGATAAAAGATAAACTCCATGCAACAAATAAACCCCATTATAATGAATAATAGTTTCACCTGTCTATCTTTAACATACTGTACATATTCATTTCCATTTGTATCTTTTTTCAGTTCTTCTCATTTCAGATTTTCAACTTGGTCATGTCATACAGACTAATTGAAGTGGGTGATGGTAGTTAGCTGTGAAGTGTCGATTATGGTTTTGAGAGTGTGTTTTTCATTCACATATAATTTTTCCTCTGTACATTGATCCACTATTTTTTTCTTTAGTGCTTTAATTACACCTGCTTTCCTGTCAGTCGTTGAAGTACTCATTTTGTAATTGAATTGGTGGCTCTTCCACTTTAAGTGCCTTTCAATAGATTGGAACATAAAGTGCAATATTGTTGGCTCATATTCATGTTTTTTTCAGTAGATGAGGGTGTATATCTGTGCTGGTATTAAATGTGCATTGCTTGATACAAAGTCTGATGAAAATGACAGACTTTCTGGGCTTAGTGGTGGAGATTGGTCGAGTATAATGTTCACCAATTCTATCATTTTAGTTCAAGTTACTCTAAGTCAAAATCAAAATTCATGTTGTGGTCCTTGGGTTTCTGTTAGGTTTGGATTGTGGGAGGACATTACTTTGCTATAATTAACAGTGTGTTATGTATATCTGGGCAATTGGTTTATATGTAACAGATTTGGTGGGAAACAGAGAGTAAGGCCAGAATTTTCTGGGGTGGTAGAGGGCGCGATCGGTGGTGGGTTGGGTGGGAAAGTTATTTTTGACAGCGGGTCAGGAACGTGCTGTCATCTCGCTCCCACGTGCCGATTCGACCAGCAGCGGTGGGCGACCCAATTGAAATCATTATCAGGTAGTTTACAGACACTTAAGAGCCTTTTTTCACTTTTAAAATTTCCCTCGATGGCCACGGGATTCATGCAGCTCGGGAACCACGTCTGTTAACTTGAGGTGGGAGTTCTATGGCCATTGTTCCAGTAAAAGCTCCCACCTGACAGACGATCACTTTCCTCAGGCAGAAGCTGTTTCTCAGTCCATTTCCAGCACAGATTCTGCAGACTGCAACTCTTTCCAGCAAAGTCTCCATTCAGTCTCACCTCATTGGAAGAACTCTCTCACCATTGACAGATCGCTTCTGTCATCTGTACTTCACCTGCCATCTATTTCATCAACATGGGTGCCATTTATACTGTCTCACCTTGGTCCTCAGAATCAGACCACAATGAACCACAACACCAGCAGCACCAGGCACACCAGCAGCACCAACAACAACACCAACCTTCTCCGCAATCACCTGATGCTGCACAGGACACAGGGCATCAACACCCGACAACAGTACTGTCCAGGAGACCAGGGATGGCCTCACCATGGCCAGATTTACTTCACTTGACACTGTACACCCTGGCTGCCACTTGATGCGCCAGGTTGGCACCACCCCACACTAACACCATAAAGCATCCCTACAATGTCCAAGCCATTCCTTTCACACTCATCACCTTTGTGGGGGGTACCTTTATGTCTCACCATTCACTGCAACTCACTAAGCCACTTCCAAAGGTGCACACAAATCTGTCCAAGACCTGAAAGTGTTGAAAATAAAGATTTTATGTTTGACAGCACATTAACATAAACTTTACATAAACATTGGATAAAACACCCAAGTGGCTACCCTTGTGTGTTGTTAGTTGCTATGATTGCACTAGGATGAGGGTGAGTGTGAGGGGTGGCTAGTGAGATGGGGATGTGATAAAATAGATAGAGAGGGATGGGTGGAGGTCCAACATAAGTTGGTGAGAGTAAGGATGTGCAGGAGTAGTGTTGGGAAGGCTGAGTGATGGGGATGTGATGAGAGGCACAGCAGGATGAGGTTGAGTGTGGCTTTGTACTAATGTTTCCTGATCTACTGAGATAATTGAAACGTTTGCGCCACTGCACCCAGGTCCTCCTGAACACATCCCTGCTTGTGACCTCCTCTGCAATCTCCAACCAGGCTGTGTTGGTCTCCTGGGGAGGTCTCTTCCACCCATCGGAAGGGAAGAGGACCTCCCTTCCTGCTCTGATTCCCTCCATAAGCATATGGAAGGAGTCATGGGAGAACCTGGGTACAGCCCTCTGCCTCTGTGCAGCCATTGTCAGTGTCTGCAGCACTCCATTGCTGTAGTACACAGACAGCACTATGTTAGATTAAACTTCAAATCTAAGGTGGCCACGGTCCCTTTAAAGATCCCGTGTAGGAACGGAAGTTCCTATCCGAATAATGAAGTTCGACGCAGTGAAACAAAATAACCAAGTTTAATAAACAAACAACTTTAACTGGTAAAACTACAAGAGCAGATGTAAGCAGGTCTGTCCAGTCCCACAGCCTCTCCAAGACTGCTACTAAATACTGGAAGCTGACGTCATGACGTCATCACGCTCTCCGCGCCAACTGGGGGTCACGTGATCGGCGTCATGACGTGAAAATACAAGAAACTACATACAGTTTAAAGGTGCAGTCCACAGCTGCACTACATGGTAGTTAAAGGAATGATTACTGATTGCCCAGTGTCTCTTGGTGGCTCCGCCACAGGCGCCCCCCCAGAATTCTCTTTAACAGACAGCGTCAAACGAACAGGAGGTTTAATAATTCTGCCCGAACGACTACGAACTTCAGACGATGGAACGTTGGAAGATGAGCCAATGCTTGGCTGTGTCTGATGCGGTGCATCTGGGGTGGAGGAAACAGTAGCAGAAGGTGTAGACAAGGATGAGGCTGAAGCAGGCAATTTAATAGTAGACTGTTGCATAACTGGTCTAGCAGCCAACGGTGGTCGTCCACGGCGAGGTGGCTGAGCAACAACCACTGGTTCACTCCGATCCAGATGAGCTGGTTTAAGTCGGTCGATGGAGATGGTATCGGACTTACCTCCCACTTCAACCGTGAAATATTCCTCTCCCGCTGCGATGACACGAAACGGTCCAGCATAAGGTGGTCTGAGTGTATCTCTATGAGCATCCTGCCGAATAAAAACATAATCGGAACTCATAAGTTCTGCCGGAACATGAGACCTCTGTAGGTTGTGATGCGAGGTTGGAATAGGCAGGAAATTCTTTGCCACCTCGTGATGCTGAAGGAGCTGCTGAGCAGGCGACCACGGTTCTGTATGTGGAGGGAGGAAATCCCCTGGTACTCGAAGTGCTTGACCGTAGACCGTAGACTAACTCAGCCGATGAAGCCTGGAGGTCATCCTTGGGGGCTGTACTAATGCCTTGTTGGCCTAGCATCACCCAAGGGAGTCTATCCACCCAGTTGGAACCACACAAGCTGGCACGCAGGGACGCCTTTAGAGACCGATGAAACCTCTCACATAAACCATTTGCTTGCGGGTGGTAAGCGGTGGTACGGTGCAGCTTGGTACCCAAGCCCTGTGCAACTGCGTTCCACAACTCTGACGTGAATTGTGAACCTCGGTCAGAGGAGATATCAGATGGCACCCCAAACCGGGCCACCCACGACGAAATAAACGCCCTGGATACGTCCGCTGTAGTAGTAGCAACCAAGGGAATCGCCTCTGGCCACCTGGTAGTACGGTCCACTATTGTCAGGAGATGCATAAAACCCCGCGAAGTGGGGAGGGGGCCCACTAAGTCCACATGTACATGATCGAACCGGCGTTCAGGCACCGGAAAGATGGCCACTGGAGCCTTAACGTGACGATGGACCTTTGATTTTTGACAGTCCACGCAATTGTTTGTCCAGTCCCAAACGTCTAAATGCATTCCCTTCCAAACAAATTTGCGGGACATAAGTCGTTGTGAAGCTCGCATCCCCGGGTGTGATAAGCCATGTATAACCTGAAAAATCTTCTTACGCCATTCGACTGGCACAGTGGGCCGGGGCACTCCCATGGATGTGTCACACAAGAGCGTGGTTCCTGCTGATTGGAACATAACATCGGCTACCTGCAAGCTAGAAGGCATGGTCCGATACGCCTGAACTTTGGGATCTGCCAGCTGTTCTTCCGCCAACCCGACAAAATCGATTCCCAGGTGAATTGCCTGGACTGGGGCACGCGAAAGGCAATCAGCCACAAGATTATCTTTGCCAGACACATGTCGTAAATCCGTCGTAAATTCAGATATAAATGTAAGGTGGCGCTGTTGCCGGGCTGACCACGGCTCCGCCGTTTTGGCCATTGCAAAAGTGAGCGGTTTATGGTCCACCAATACAGTGAACGGGCGCCCTTCTAGGAGAAAACGAAAATGCCAGATGGCCAAAAACAAGGCCAGCAACTCCCTATCAAAAGTGCTATATTTTCGCTCATTCTTACGCAGTTGGCGACTAAAAAAGGCCAATGGCTGCCAAATCCCGTCAACTCATTGTTCCTGAACCGCCCCGATGGCGTAATCGGAGGCATCGGTAGTAAGGGCGATGGTCGCGCCCGGGAGTGGGTGTGCAAGCATAGTTGCATCTGCCAATGCCGCCTTGGTGTCCAGGAACGCCTGGTCCATCTGTGGTGTCCAAATGATAACATCTTTACCCGACTTCCCTTTAAGTGCTTCGTACAGCGGCTGCATCAATTGGGCTGCCTTGGGGACAAAACGATGATAAAAATTTACCATCCCCAGGAACTCCTGAAGAGATTTGAGTATATGAGGCCGCGGGAATGCCGTAACTGCCTCTACCTTAGTGGCCAGTGGGACGGCGCCTTCTGAGGTGATCCTATGCCCCAGAAAGTCAATGCTGGTTAACCCAAACTGGCATTTGGCTAGATTTATGATGAGGCCATGTTGGCTGAGACGGGCAAAGAGTGTACGTAAATGAGCCATGTGCTCCTCCTTATCCTTACTAGCAATGAGAATGTCATCCAAGTAAATGAAAATGAAGGGAAGGTCCCGTAACACAGAGTCCATAAGTCGCTGAAAGGCCTGAGCTGCATTTTTCAATCCAAACGGCATGCGAAGGAACTCAAAAAGGCCAAACGGTGTGATGACCGCCGTTTTGGGGACGTCTTGAGGGTGCACAGGAACTTGGTGATAACCACGGACGAGATCTACTTTGGAAAATATTGAGTTGCCAGCCAAATGAGCCGAAAAATCTTATATATGCGGTATTGGATACCTATCCAGCATAGTGGCTTCGTTAAGGCATCTGTAATCCCCGCAAGGCCTCCATCTGCCACCTGGTTTAGGTACAATGTGTAGTGGGGAAGACCAAGGGCTATCGGAGCGTCGGACAATCCCAAGGCGCTCCATGATCTGAAACTCTGCCTTTGCGGCTACAAGCTTTCCGGGTTCCAATCTTCGTGCCCGAGCGTAAACAGGTGATCCCGTTGTGGTGATGTAATGCACCACACCGTGCCTCGCGACTGCTGCCGAGAATGTAGGCCTGGTGAGCCCCGGGAACTCGCCGAGTAGGCGCCTAAACCCTTCCTGCGATGGAACCGCACAGGCAACCGACCAGGAGACAGCAGTACTGCGGTGACAAGGCACCGTGTGGAAAGTAGACGCATTAATGAGTCGACAATGTTGGACGTCGACCAGAAAACTATAGGCACAGAAAAAATCCGCCCCCAGGATGGCCTGTGATACTTTAGCCGTTATAAACTCCCACACAAAACGTTGACCTCCAAGAGTTAAATTAACTGTCCGTTTACCGAACGTGCGAATGGCCGCACCATTGGCTGCCTCGAGGGAAGGGCCGTGACCGCCGGATTGTAGATTTAGCTTTGAAACTGGCAAAATACTGCACTGAGAACCAGTATCACACAAGAATCGTCGCCCTGTCCTGGAATCAGTAATGTAGAGGAGTTTTCCCGCTGAACCGACTGCCATGGTGAACTGGGTGTGTTTGTCAGACCCTGTCATCCTCATCGAAGTTTGTGAGCCTGCTGGAGATTTTTTTTCAACAAAACTGCAGGGAGGACGGCAGCGTTGAGCCTTGGCGCCAAAACGGGCGTGGTACACACACCAGCCTGCTGGAGGAGGGCTGGACTTTGCTCGCATAGGGGAAAGACGCCTCCTCGTGGCTGCACAACTCTGCTGTGTGACCGTAAAAGTCTTGTCTGCCTCTGCAGCCAGCTCGGCACAGTCCGTAATCGTAGAACTGGCCAAGACTGCCTGAACTGGCTCAGTTAGCTAGCAGAGGAAGAGTTCTCGAAACAAAAAACATTGGGGCTCCGAACCCAAAAGCGTGAGCATTTGGCTCATCAATTCCGATGGTTTTGAGTCCCCAAGACCGGGCATAGCAATAAGCCTGCGTGCACGCTACGACTTATTTAAACCAAACACCTGTAGTAAACGATTTTTTAGAGCTTCATACTTGCCCTCTGCCGGTGGATTCCCCAGGAGGCTGACGACCCGTGAAGCCGTGGCGCTGTCGAGAACGGAAACCACGTAATAATAACGGGTTGAATCCGCTGTAATGTCCCGGAGTGCAAACTGGGCTTCTGCCTGGAAAAACCATGCTGCTGGTTGCTGTTCCCAGAACTGCGGCAATTTAAGGGCAACGGCGTTCGTGTTCATTATAAGTATCTCGACGAAAGTTGTCCAACGAGATCAGGGTCACCAATGTAGGAACGGAAGTTCCTATCCGAATAATGAAGTTCGACGCAGTGAAACAAAATAACCAAGTTTAATAAACAAACAACTTTAACTGGTAAAACTACAAGAGCAGATGTAAGCAGGTCTGTCCAGTCCCACAGCCTCTCCAAGACTGCTACTAAATACTGGAAGCTGACGTCATGACGTCATCACGCTCTCCGCGCCAACTGGGGGTCACGTGATCGGCGTCATGACGCGAAAATACAAGAAACTGCATACAGTTTAAAGGTGCAGTCCACAGCTGTACTACATGGTAGTTAAAGGAATGATTACTGATTGCCCAGTGTCTCTTGGTGGCTCCGCCACACCCGGCTGAAAACGCATCATGAATGACATCACCAGACCCGCTCCATCTTATTGGGCTGGGTAACACGCTGGGCGGGCTTAATAGGCCACATTAAGGTAAGTTCATTTTCAGCAGCGGGATGGAGCCAGCAGCGGGGTTGAGACCCGCCACGGACACTGCCCGCACTGGCCCCACCCAGGTAGGCAAAATTCCGGCCTAAATGTTACTTTTAACAGAAATACATGATTTATCATAATGTTCATGTTCTGCTTCAATTCTGCCTCTTATGTTTTTATTATGATGATTTGATTTTTGTGTGACAATTTTTTACATTAATTAATGCTGATCTGTTGTTAATTGTTTCCAATTGATAAACCTTCAAAATTCTGAAAGAGAAATTGCAGATCTACCACAGTGGCTCAGTGGGTAAATGCACTGAGCAATGTGGTACTGAGCCATACAGATCTAGAAAGTCTTTGGTTCTATCTGTGCTACGTTAACTGACCTCACCTGAGACAGTGGGTAAATGCACTGAGCAATGTGGTACTGAGCCATACAGATCTAGAAAGTCTTGGGTTTTATCTGTGCTAAGTTAACTGACCTCACCTGAGACAGTGGTAGTGGTTCTATAATTGGCCTCTGTGCCCTAGGTTAGGGCATAGAAACATCAGCCACAATTCCCACTTTCAATTGCAATCCATGTGAAGAATTTATGTGTGGTGCGGTGTGGGAAGGCTATAGGCACCTGAAACTGAACCTTACCATAAACTACCAGCTTCGAGAAAGGAGATGAGAAAAAGGGAAGAAAATTGTGGAGCGGGGTAGTGAGAAAAAACATGATTTGGACATTGCTTACTAATTCAGTCTAAGATACTTGGGGAGGTACCATGAAATCAACAAAGTTGGATAGCTGCCAGCCTACTAGACAGTTGGTAGCTTCAGAAAGAATCTCTATCTCAAGCAGTAAAGTTCCTCAGTGATAATAAAGATGAAATGATTTATGATTTTAATCATATCAGTAGAAACATTTTCCATTTTTAGAAATCTCTTTCATTTGGATGATTCAGCCTCACAGGACAGTGTTTACTGAATTTCAAGACACTGTTCATCTTTCACAAGTGTTAGAACAGGAACAGGATAAATAAACTCTTCTATATAACTACAGAGGAATTTCAGCAAGCCCTCTTCAATATTAATAATGGTAAGTTACAGTATTTGGAAACAAAGAACTTTGACCGGAAGATAATTTAAAAAATACAACTTTTTAAAACTGTTTTTCAACCTATTTTCTGTTTTATTTCTCATACGTTTCTCCACCTACTGATAGTCTCGAACTCTGATGTCAGTTTGTAGAAGGTTGTGTTTGAAGCTCCAGACCTGGCCCAATCTTGTGGTTTTACAAGGGATTAGCTGATAGGGCAGAGATCAGGAAATTGTATCAATTATTTTCAGGGGGTTCTAAAATCTTTGCAAACGGCTCAGAAGAAATGTAATTCATATCCCAATAACCAATACCAGTTTCTACAGTTAAGAAGCACTATCTTCATGCAAATGTGTTTGAAGAGAGAGAAGAACAAGAGCCAACCACTATTTTCTTCACAAAAGCACCACTGAGAAAAGTCTAGAAGGGCTGCTGAAAGGGGCACTAAGAGAGCTTGTAGCAGGGACAAGGAGAGCCGGGTGATCTGGAATCACTTTCTGGCCCTTGGATATATTACAGTAGTGGTTCTTGATCTTTCTCATGAGATTTCCATAGTTGGTAATTTTTCATTGGCTGTTTGGGCAGGGTAGAAATTGGGGTGGAATCTATTTACACCAGGTCTCCACCAGATTTTGCATTCATTGGGATTTCCTGAAGGAGGGAGGGTGCCCTCTTTATTGGTGATAGCGATATCAGGGAAAGAGGTAGGACTGATGGGATGGCATCGTCCAGTGGAATTCCTGACAGTACCACCTCTGTTGCCCCTACTGTATTGTACACCAGCATGAAGCAGTCATAAATTAAAAGAAGAATTAAAGAAAGAACTCGCATTTATACAGTGCCTTTCACAACCTCAAAACATCCAAAGCACTTCACAGCCAACAAAGTACTTTTGAATGTAGTCACTATTATAGTGTAGGGAAACATGGCAGTCAATTTGCAACAAGTACCCACAAACACCAATGAGATAAATGAGCAGATACTCTGGGGTTGATTTTCAGTGTGCCGTGAGGCAGGCTTTTAGGCGTGCGGGGGCCTAAAATCCCGAATTCGGGGGTCCCGACACCATCCCGCCCAAAACCCGCCTCCATGTAAGTTTCAAAGGAGGCGGGTACCCGCCCCGCACTGGGACCCGCCGACCCGAGGTGGGAAGGGATTAGTGCCAATTAACTACCTGTTAACAGGTAGTTAACAGGCAGTTTTTAGCCTAATCCCTATTTTGAAGGGTGTCATGTGGGATTCCCGACAGCTCCAAACCACGCCAGGTTAGAGGAGTCGGGCCATCGGGTTGAAGGACTTGGAGGGGTCGAGCTGTCGGTGTTCAGGTGAGTGATGGGTGCATGAGTGCAAAAGTAAGTGTGTTTGGTGTATCTAAAGTGTGTAAAGAAGTTTAAATTACCTGTACTTACCTTTACAGCCTTCCTTCCTCTAGGCTTCGGGAGTCCATCATTCAGCCGGCACAGAAAGCAGAACGGCTGCGATCTGTCAAAAGTGAAAGCCTGCAGCTTTCAGTGCCAGCGAGATTTCTAACTGAGTCTGCGTAGAAGGACTCAGGTTAGAAGTAAGACTGTCAGTGTTTGACAGCTTCAAACAGCTGTGAAACACTGATATTTCATCTGTCAACACGTCTTGACAGATGAAATTTCAGCCTGTGACGTCACCTGTTGCCGGGTGGCCCTTAATTGGCCTGCTGAGCCCGCTGGGCGGGCTTAACAAGGTCAATCAAGGGAAAATCGCGTGGATTGGCCGCATCTCAATGGAGGCGGGACTACAACCCGAAAGTTGTAGTCCCGCCTCCTTCCTGACTTCTGAATGAAAATCCAGCCCTCTATTTTTAGTGATGTTGTTTGAGGGGAAAATGTTGGCCAGGACATTGGAAGAACTCTCCTGTTCTCCTTCAAATAGCGCCATGGGATATTTTATGTCCACATGAGAGGGGGGACTGGACCTAAGTTTAACGCCTCATTAAATCAGCACCTCCGACAGAGCATCACTCCCTCAGCACTGCACTGAAGTGTCAGGCGAGATTATGAGCTCAAGTTTCTGGAATGGGTTTAAACCCACTATCTTCTGACTCAGAAGTGAGGGTGCTACCATTGATCCAAAGCTAACACGTTAATCATTTGCCAGGTGTTGTGTATGTACCTTTAAGGGAAGAACTGGTTTTAGACTGCAGTACCGGCAGTGACCACCCCTGTATAAAAGGCCCTAGCAGGCTTCTGTATTTCAGTCTGACGCAGATCTCATTCTCAGCATTGCTGGCTGTGCAGCTGCCTCAGTCAGCAGGAGGAGAAGGAGCAGCCAAACCAGGAGAGTGGAAAGTGGTGGTCTCCTGACCAAGAAGAGGAGGATAACGATAGGTCACCACCACCACCTCCACCATCATCATCACAACAACAGAGGTGCCTGGAGAGAGAGGACAGAGGAGGAGAAGGAGAAAGGAGGCCAGCAACATCATCAACCAGGGGAGAGGCCTTTCCTATCACTGCCTCCCCAAATTGGCCTCCAATTCAGGAGAGGGAGAGAGGGGTGAGAAACCACCATCAACAGAAAACAACCAACTGTTTGGAAGGAGGGAAGGAGAACATCTTTCTGAACATCTACAGGTGGGTGTTATTTGGGGCACTCTCCCAAAGACTTTGTATTTTAGGTGGGGGGAGAAAAGAAGAAACAAGGCCGGATCATCAAGGGGTGTCTGTGTGTGTGTGTGGCTCTTGTTAAAAACTAGGCCACACACACCACTAATAAGCACCCCTTCTATTGCCTGACCTGGGACAGTTGGAGCTGCCTAGGTGAAGTCCAATTACATCATTAAGACCTGGTGTGGGACTGAGCCTGGGGCATCTCCAGCTTTCCCAGGTGAAGACATCTTCTCCCCCTGCCAGAAGACCACCACCATCAAAGACTTTAAATTCCCATCGGAGAGTGCACCCCTGCCAACACCCACCCACCCACCATCCTGAGTGGAAACCCTGCCCTTGCGGCCTCCCTCCTTCCCACCACCCCCCTCTCTCTCTCTCTTTGTCTCTCTCTGCCTATTTCTCTGAGGCACCTCAATTTCAGCTCTTTTTATTAATTGCCTATTGAACAGAGGGGAGAAGGCCCCTCTCCCAATTTCAATCAATAAGGGGAGAGGTGTGTCTTCATTTTAAACAGCTCCCTCTGCTCAATAGAGGACCAAAAAATACCTGAGGCCATTAACACCTTCAGGCCTGTGACTTGGGGTGAGTGTAGCCCTTATAAAAACACCCCATAATGGCGACTGCATTTTCGCCGGTGGCGGGGCCAGCCAGGACTTATGCGGGAGTGGCAGCCACAGCCACAGCTGCTCCCGCTGCTTCTGCTGCCCCGTCACCTTTTAAACTTATGACAAAAAAGCTTGGGGTGAAGAGCTACACTCACCCCACTATGACCATTGAGGCCTGCTTTAAAGCCATGGCTGGGGTTGTCGGCCCCTCAGCCATCGTCGCTGCCTCAAAAATGTACGGGAAGGCTGTGTTCTTCCTGGGGTCGGAGCGGGCGGTGTCCCTGGCCGTCGCCAAGGGGCTCACCATGGGCGGGACCTTCCTGCCGGTGGATCCTCTCGAGGCCACCGCGCAGAGGATTGTCATCTCGAACGTCCCACCCTATGTTCCTGGTGAGCTCCTCTTCCCCCATTTATGTCAACTTGGGAAGGTGAGGTCGGGGATCACGCCCATCCCGCTCGGCTTCCGGGAAGCCAGCCTTCGCCACGTCTTCTCCTTCTGGCGCCAGCTGTTTATCCAGCTGGCGCGGGAGGAGGACACCACGAGGGGACCGCCTATCGTGTCTTCTGGACATCGGATGGTGTGCGGTGCCACACCTGCAAGGAGGTGGGGCACATTCGGAAAAACTGCCCCGCCTCCAAGGCCGCCAGATCATCTAATGCGGCCGAGGCTGGCGCCGCCGCCGCTTCTCCCCCCGGATCTGCCTGCGCATCGGGAACCACTGATGCGCGGTCGACGTCGGAGGCCGATGCCACCAAGACCTCCGGCGGGGGGGAGGGAGCGCGTCCGGCCGGAAGGAAGGCGCAGCAAAAATCCAAACACCTTGGGGCGGGTCCACCTGTGGAGGGCTGGCCCTTGCCACTTAAGCCCCTTACACCCGCGCTCCTCGCGGAGTTAGTCAGGGTGGATGGGAGTGGGAGGGGCCTCGTGCCCGAGCCTGT
Organism: Somniosus microcephalus; assembly: GCF_052327205.1. NCBI lineage: Eukaryota > Metazoa > Chordata > Chondrichthyes > Squaliformes > Somniosidae > Somniosus > Somniosus microcephalus. The sequence continues at coordinate 124,837,063 of NC_140995.1, read as the reverse complement.
GGCCGCAACCGCCGTAGCAGAAACGCCAATACCTGCGGCCGGGCTCAGGCCCGAGGAACCCGACAAACCTGCTCCGCCGGAGGTCTCCCTCGCTCCCTCTGCGCTGAAAAGAAGGCGTGACCCCCTGGAAGAGGAGGAGGACCGGGAGGAGGAAGGTCCCTCCGAGCAGGGGGAGTCATCGCCCGCCGCGGGTACTGCGCCCCTCCCCCCGCCGTCATTACCACCGGCAATCAGCAGGGGTCGCCTGTCCCTCGGGAGGCTGAGGCAGATGTGTCTGTCCGGCACGTGCCTCCCGGGGATGGGGACGAGACCCTGCCCGTGGGGGTGGGCGCGGGACAACCCGCGGCGGTGATTGACATTTTATCGGTGCCGTTACCCCTCGCCGGGTCGGGCGGCCTGGGGTCTGGGTCGAGCGAGCTCGAGGAAAATGAGCTCACCCAATGCGACCCGGACATCTCCCAGGGGCTGCTCGTCCCGGTGGAGGTTTTAATTGAAAACACCCCATCCGCTGGGTCGGAGGTTGGTGGCGGGGAGGAGGATGGCCCCCTGGCTGCGCCTCTGGTGCCGGACGTACTGGAGGAGCTGGGAATTGTTCTCTCCCTGGTTTCGCCGGTCGTTCTGGCGTCTGAGGCGGGGGGGGGACTCCAAACTGCCGCTGTCTTCTGGCCCGGCGCCCCTAGAGGAGCCCAGGGAGGAATCCTCTGCCGCCGATCCTGGGGTTGGGATCCGGGCAGAGGCGGGGCCGGCTGGTGCGGCCGAGCCATTCACTGCGCACTGCGCGACGGACGGGTCGGCTGCTGGTGACGACCCCCTGGAGGAGGATGGGGACTCGATGATGGGCACGGAGGACGATTTCGACTCCACCATTGACGAGGCGCTGGATGACCTCGTGCCCCTCGCCGAGGCGCTGGATGACCTCATGCCCCTCGCCGAGTCTCTCCTCATTCCCGTAAGGGAACTCCGGGACTTTATGGCCACGTGCCAGGGTCGGCACAATAAGATCCGGCTGGCCCTCGACAGGTGGGCGGAGCTGGCGCTGCTCATTGTGTCCGTCTGCGCCGCCGTTAAAATCATGGGCACGGACGAGGGCGTGGACCCGCTCGAGCTGCGTCAGCTCAGAATGTTTCTCACTGGGCTGCTGAGGAAGTGGCGGCTGACCAGCGGCTGTGCTCCCTCCCCCCGTTAGGTGTAGGTAGAGGTTGCACTATGCTTCTGACATGAAGATAACCATAGCCAGCCTCAACATCAACAGCAGCAGGGAGGCGCGCCGCAGATTCAATAACTTCTCGGTCCTTCGGGACGGGAAGTATGCAGTGTGCTTCCTGCAAGAAACCCACACCGTTCCGGGAGACGAAGCCACATGGCTCCTGGAGTGGCAAGGAGGGGTCAGCATGAGTCACCTCTCCAACAATTCCAGCGGGGTGGCTATCTTGCTGGCCCCGCATTTTCAGCCGGAGATCTTGGGGGTCAAGGAGCACGTGCCGGGCCGTTTGCTCCAGGTCACTGTTCGCCTGGGGGGTGTGCCGCTCCATCTAGTGAATGTGTACACCCCTCAGACCGGTGCGTAGCAAGTGCGCTTCTTCGAAGAAGTGTCCGCTCTTTTGGGCTCCGTCGACGCGGGCGAGTGCGTCATCCTCGGGGGGGATTTTAACTGCACCCTCGAGGCGAGGGACCGTTTGGGTCCCGCGCGAAGCCCGGCGGCGATGGAGAAGTTGAGGGACCTGGTCGGGTCCTTCGACTTGGTGGACGTCTGGCGAAATCTCCACCCCAACTCCAGCGTCTTCACTAGTGTGAGGTCTGGGGGAGGAAGGTCCAGAATCGACCGCCTCTACTTTTCCCGGGAGTATGTCTCCTGCGTTCCGGCGGCTTCCATGCGGCCGGTGCCATGCACGGCCCACCACCTGGTGTGGGCAGAGCTCGCTCCGCTGCGCGCGCGGGGGGGGGGTCCGCGTACTGGCAATTTAACAACCTGCTGCTGGAGGACGCGCGGTTCCGGGATTCGTTTCGTCGGTTCTGGGCCGACTGGAGAAGGAAGCGGGGGGGCTTCCCCTCCTTGAGGCTATGGTGGGACATGGGCAAGGCTCACGTCCGTCTCTTCTGTCAGGAGTACGCGAAGGGGTCGACCAAGAGGCGGGAGGCCCGGGTCGGGCGGTTGGAGAAGGAAGTGCTCGACCTGGAGTCCTGTCTCGGTCAGGTCGTCGAGGACCCGGCCCTGCGGAAGGTGTACGAAGAGAAGAAGGGCGCGCTGAAGGACCTGCAGCTCTTCGGGTCCCGAGGCGCGTACGTGAGGTCGCGGATCCAGCTCCTGCGGGACCTGGACCGCGGCTCCCCCTTCTTCTCGCTGGAAAAATGACGGGGGGTCCATAAGCAGTTCTTGGGCCTGCTGGCCGACGACGGATCTCTGGCCTCAGATCCGGAGGGAATCAGCGCGGAGACCCGCGCCTATTACGGGGCTCTGTTCTCTCCAGATCCGTCCAGCAAGGATGCGCGCAGAGTTTTGTGGGAGGACCTGCCGAAGGTCAGTCCGGAGGGCGCCAAAACATTGGACGTTCCGCTAAGCCTGGCGGAGCTGACCGGCGCCCTCCGCCAGTTCTCCAGGGGAAAGTCCCCGGGGCTGGACGGGCTGACCGTGGAGTTCCACAGGGCATTCTGGGATGTCTTGGGGGGCGACTACGCGTGGGTCCTGGGGAAAGTTTGGTAGCCGGGGAGATGCCCCTCTCTTGGCGCAGGGCGGTCATTGTCCTGCTGCCTAAGAAGGGCGATCTCCGCCTCCTTAAGAACTGGTGCCCGGTCTCCCTCCTCAGCACGGACTATAAAATCTTTGCCAGGGCCATGTCTGCTCGCCTTGGCACCGTGCTGGCCCACATGATCCACCCCGACCAATCCTACATGGTCCCGGGCCGGACCATCCACGATAACATCCATCTGGTCCACCACTCCCAGAGGGCTGGTCTGTCGGTCGCCTTCCTTTCCCTGGATCAGGAGAAGGCGTTCGACAGGGTGGATCACGAGTAACTCTTCGGGACTCTGTGCGCATTCGGGTTCGGAACGCATTTCGTCGCCCGGATCCGACTTCTGTATGCCGCCGCGGAGTGTCTGATTAAAGTTAACGGGTCCTTGACGGCGCCCCTTCACTTTGGGAGGGGGGGTGCGTCAGGGATGCCCCATGTCCGGTCAGTTATACGCCGTTTGCGTGGAGCCTTTCCTGCGCCTCTTGCGGAAGAGGTTGATGGGACTGGCTCTGCAAGGGCCGGGCGTGGAGGTGGTCCTCTCGGCTTACGCCGATGACGTGCTCCTCACGGTCATGGATCCCGCTGACTTGCGGAGGATGCAGGAATGCCAGCAGATTTACTCGGACGCATCCTCCGCCAAGATCAACTGGGAGAAATGTTCCGGACTCCTGGTGGGTCAGTGGCGGGTGGACTCCCTGCCGGAGGAGTTCAGGCCTTTCGCCTGGAGCACCACGCACCTCCTCTATTTGGGAGTCTACCTTAGCCCTGCCGAGGACGCCTGGCCAGCGAACTGGCAAGAGCTGGAGGCCAAAGTCACCGCTCGCCTAGGACGCTGGACAGGACTGCTCCGAGTGTTGTCCTACAGGGGTCGAGCGCTGGTCATAAACCAGCTGGTGGCCGCCATGTTGTGGTACCGGTTGGTCACTTTGATCCCTCCCCCTGCGTTTGTCGCCAAGATGCAGAAGAAGCTCATCGACTTCTTCTGGGACAAAAGGAAGCACTGGGCCTCTGCCGCAGTTCTGAGTCTCCCGCTTAGGGAGGGCGGTCAGGCGCTGGTGTGCCTTCGCACCCAGGCTGCGACTTTCCGTCTTCAGATGCTGCAGAGATACCTGTACGTCGAGAATCCTCCGAGATGGTGTGCGCTGGCGACGTATTTCTTCCACCAGCTGCACGGCCTCAATTACGACACGCAGCTCCTGTTTGTGAAAGTGGGCTGCAGGCGTGCCGGCCTGCGGGAGTTGCCTGTCTTCTACCAGGAACTGCTATGGGTTTGGAACTACGTCGCTTCCAGGCGGAGCTCTCCCCCATCAGGAGCGGCAGCTCTCCTTCAGGAGCCGCTGCTCAGGAATCCGCACCTCCACGACCGCGAGTTCGGGCGGCTGGCGGAGGGCAGGGCTGTGCCTGGCAAGGTGACCAGAGTCGGGGACATGCTCGATGGCGGAGAAGCGGGCTGGATGGCGCCGGAGGAGCTGGCGCAGCGCCTGTCCTGGGCTAACGTCCGGCTCGCGGTCGAAGCCATCGAGTCGGTGAAAGTGGCACTGGGCCCCGACTCCACTAGGTGTATCGAGACGGCTCAAGCACGTGGGGCGATCCCGTCCGAACTTACCCCCGTTCGGACGGAATTCCTCATCGGCGCCCGGCCCCGAAACTCCCCTCGGGAACCGGCGCCTCACAACTTCAGCCGTCTCGAGGACATACCCTCCGTGCCTTTTCATTCCGCGCGGAGGGGTTTCCTGTACGGGCTGCTCCTGCACACTCTCCACTTTGCCATCTTCGTCTGCCGTCCGGACACGCCTTGGCGTGGCGCCTTGTCGACAGGCGGAGGTCCCCAATGGAGGGCTCTCTACACGGGAGTCCTCCCTTGTTCCATCGGGGACTTGGCCTGGAGGGTGTTGCACGGAGCGGTCCCGTGCAATATGGTTTTAAGTAGGTTCACGGACTCCCAGGCCGCCTGCATTTTTTGCGGCCTGGAGGAGTCCGTGTTTCACGTTTATGTCGAGTGTGAGAGGTTGCAGCCCCTCTTTCACTACTTGAAGGGGCTGCTCCTCGATTTTTGGTTGCACTTCAGTCCCACGCTCTTGATCTACGGTCACCCGGTGCGGAGGGGAGCGGGCAGGTTGGAGGACCTCCTTGTAGGCCTGCTCCTGGGCCTGGCTAAAAGAGCCATCAATTGGTCCAGGCAGCGGGTGGTCGAGGGGGTTGTCCGGCCGGATTGCTTGCCTCTCTTCCGCGGCCATGTTTGCGCCCGGGTGGCCCTGGAGATGGAGCACGCGGTGTCCGCCGGCACGCTTGAGTATTTCTGCGACCGGTGGGCGCCGCGGGCACTGGAGTGCATCATCAACCCGGAAAACCAATTTTAATTTGATTTGTTAAGTTTTAGTTGAACTTTTGTTAAATTACAGTCCAATTTGTTTTGGGTTTTTTTTTGGTTCCAAACAAAAGAGTGCCCTCCTGTTCAGTAAAGTACCTGTTAAACTGTTCTCCTGAAGTCCGTGTATTATTGAGGCGCGGACTTTACAGTGGCGACGAGTAAGTTCGAACTCACCTGCAGTGTGGCATCATCTCACGGGGATCTCGCCCTGAGAGGAGGTTTCTTGGAGGTCGTCGTCTGAGCAACGGGCGTCGACCGCAGGCAACCGCCCAAAGAATTCATCGGTGTTCGGAGAATTGCGGGAGAGACTGTGGAGAGCTGTGCTTGGCTCCCCAGTTAAGGTGTTCCAGCAAATCGTGCTGGTAGCAGGTAGTGCGCTGACCCTTCCGGACTGCGGCGGGCTCAAGCTCGATCGAGCGGCTCTACAAAACGGGCCGCGCAGCGTCGCCGGGAAAAGAAAACAAGAGAGAGAGAGGGTGGAGTGCACAGGGCGCGGTCGGTGCTCAAGAACCGGGCAGCGGAGAGAAAATAAACAGGGGGGAAGGAAAGCGAGACGCGCCAAAGCCACGGGTCGCTGCCATTACCCCGTAGAACGCTAGGAGCAGCGCGGCAGCAAGGGGAAGAAGGAAAAGCACGGGAGGCACCATTTTATCCCGTTGGGGAAGAAGGAAAAGCGCGGGAGGCGCCATTTTATTCCATTGGGGAAGAAGAAAAAGTGCGGGAGGCGCCATTTTAAATCACCCAAGGTGCCGAAAAGTGGCAGTATCACTGCTTTCGACAACGAGGTAGAAGACTGGACCACGTATGTGGAAAGAATTGAAGTGTACTGCAAGGCAAATGTGGTGGCCGATGGAAAGAGGGCGTCGGTATTATTGAATTTGATGGGCGCGAGTACGTACGGCCTATTGCGGAATTTAATTACCCCAGCTAAACCAATGGAGAAAAGTTTTGAGGAGATTGCTAATATCTTACAGGAACACCTAAACCCTACACCGCTGCTGATAGCAGAAAGATTCAAGTTCCATAAAAGAAACCAGCACAAAGATGAGAGCAATGCTGACTATCTTACGGAACTACGCAAGTTATCGAAGCACTGCCAGTTCGGAGCAAGACTGGCAGACACCTTACGGGATAAGTTTGTCTGCGGGCTCCAGAATGAAGGAACCCAGAAACGACTACTTTCCAAAAAGGACCTGACGCTAGAACAGGCTTTCAGCGTGGCAGTATCCTACGAAGCAGCAGCACGGGGAGCTGCGGAAATACAACAGAAACCACAAGAATACAGCACTAACGAAATGGCGTATGGAGCAGAAAAGTGCTATCGCTGCGGCAGAACAACCCATGAGCAGAAGGACTACTGGTTTAAGGACAAAGTATGCAGGCAATGCGGGAAAATGGGACATATAGCAAGAGTCTGCAGGTCGGGAAAGAAAACCAACATGACAAAAACTACTAAGGAACAGTACAGGAAAGTAAAGAAACTGACAGACAGTAGTTCGGAAGATCAGGAGAGTGATAAGGACTCCGGGAGCAGGAGACTAAGTTGTCTAAAGTTACACAACTTGATCGCAAAGGAAGATCACCGAACCATTTGGGACACCCTCATGATAGCAGGGTCCCCAGTAAAGATGGAATTGGACACAGGATCAGCCCTAACTGTCATGAATCGACGAGACTATGAGTGGCTATTCTCACACATACCCTTAAAGGACACGTCCATTGTATTGAAGACATACACGGGGCAAAAGGTCTACCCCAGAGGAAAAATAAGGGTGCCAGTTAAATATAACGGCAAGGAAACACAGAAACTATATATATATATACTACGAGATGGAGGACCACCATTATTGGGACGTGAATGGATCCGAAAAATACAATTGGATTGGCATTCCATTCTGGCGCTAACTGTGACTGACAAAAAGGATGATGACGTCGCACCTGGACGTCTGTCACAAATTCTATCTGACGCGGAAGAGGTGTTCCAACAAGGACTTGGGACTCTAAAAGGAGTAAAGGCAACCATAAAGATTGAGGATAACGCTAACCCAAGATTTTTCAAGGCCAGACCGGTGCCATACGCAATCCGCCCAGCCATTGAAGCTGAACTGGAGAGTCTGGAGTGTTCGGGTGTGCTGTCCAAGGTGGACTGGAGCAAGTGAGCCACACCCATCGTTCCTGTAATGAAGAAAGCATTGAGCAGCACGCCTGGGGAGCCAAAGAAGGTTCGCATCTGTGGGGACTTCAAGGGGACTGTGAACCCAGTCCTGCACACAGTACAGTATCCACTTCCGCGGATAGAAGATATTTTCGCCTCACTATCTGAAGGGAAACGTTTTACAAAGATTGATCTGGCCCAAGCGTATCTACAAATGGAGGTGGAAGAAGCATCTAGGAAATACCTCACGATAAACACTCACAAAGGCCTTTACCAGTACAATCGACTGGTATTCGGGGTAGCATCGGCCCCGGCGATTTGGCAGAGGGCAATCGAACAAGTCCTGCAAGGGATCCCGGGGACCCAGTGTTATTTGGACGACATCCTGGTTACAGGCGAAAATGACAATGAACACCTTGCCAACCTGGAGCAGGTGCTCACGAGATTACAGGAATATGGGCTACGAGCCAGCTGCCCCAAATGCGAGTTCTTCAGGAGACAAATCTCGTATTGTGGCCACATGATTGATGAGGAAGGGTTGCATAAGTCGCCGGACAAGATTGAGGCTGTAGTCAAGGCTCCAGCACCGGAAAATGTGTCGCAACTGAGGTCGTTCCTCGGGTTGGTGAACTACTACCATAAGTTCTTGCCGAATTTATCTACAATTCTGCACTCACTGAACGCCCTGCTGCAAACTGGAGCGACATGGAAATGGAGCGATGAGTGTAAGCGTGCCTTTCAGGAATGTAAATGCCTAATCACTTCAAAAGAAGTATTGGCCCACTACAACCCAACACTACCGATTCGGTTGGCATGTGATGCGTCACCCTACAGCATTGGAGCAGTACTGTCACACAAATTCCGTGATGGTTCAGAGAGGCCAATAGCCTTTGCGTCGCGCTCGCTAACCTCAGCCGAGCGTAACTACGCCCACATTGACAGGGAGGCCCTCAGCCTGGTGTGGGGGGTGAAGAATTTCAATCACTATCTGCACGGGCAGAAATTCACCAGACTGACTGATCATCAGCCCCTGGTCTCCATTTTTAACCCAAAGAAGGGTGTTCCGGTGATGACGGCACAACAGCTGCAAAGATGGTCACTTTTTCTAGGGGCACATCAGTACGACATAGAGTACAAGGGTACGCAACAGCATGGAAATGCTGATGGGCTGTCGCGCCTACCGTTGCCTATGGTAGAAGAAACACCGGCAGTGGACCCTGTTGAGATATTCCATGTGACCATAATCGAATGTTTGCCTGTTACAAACTCGAGTATAGAGAAGGAAACCCGAAATGACCCGACACTCTCTCGGGTCTACGATTTGACGGTGAAGGGATGGCTAGCATATGGCGACTCACTGTTGCCAGCATTCTTGCCAAGGAGAGAACAGCTGTCAGTGTGCCGGGGAACCTTGATGTGTGGATCCCGAGTGGTAATTCCACCCAAGTTGAGAGATAGAGTGCTCAATGAGCTTCATGAGGGTCATCTGGGAGGGGTAAAAATGAAGAGCCTAGCCAGGGCGTTTGTGTGGTGGCCGGGAATCGATAAAGAAATCGAGGATATGACCAAGAGATGCACAGGATGCCAGAAGGTCCAAAACGCTCCATCACAGGCCCCGCTACATCCATGGGAGTGGCCCTCATCTCCATGGCAACGGGTACACATTGATTTTGCTGGTCCATTTATGGACTCAATGTTTCTAATCGCTTTGGACGCCCATTCGAAATGGCCAGAGGTCATTAAAATGTCCTCCACCACCACGGAGAAAACTGTTGCAGTCCTAAGGACCATCTTCGCCAGGAATGGGTTGCCAGAACAGATTTGCTCCGACAATGGGCCACAGTTTGTGTCTCAGGATTTCCAGAGGTTCCTGAAGAATAATGGGGTGAAACATTACACATCTGCCCCATATCATCCAGCCACAAATGGATTGGCTGAGAGGTTTGTTCAGACCTTTAAAAAGGCCATAAAGGCAATGTATAATGACGACATACCACTGCAACACAAGGAGGATAGTTTCTTGTTTGCTTACCGGAATGCGACACATGCAGTCACCAACCAAGCTCCAGCCATAATGTTCTTCAACCGAAGGCTAAGATGTCGCCTGGATTTGCTCAAACCAAACATAAGACGAGAAGTTGAGGATAAGCAATTCCAGCACATAAATGAGAAGCCAACCCGGAGCTTCAAGGTAGGGCAACCAGTCTTGGCCCGCGACTACCGAACAGAAAAATGGCAGCCAGGAACGATATGCACACAGCAGGGACCACTAATGTACACAGTGGATGTTGGAGAGAGCATCGTGAGGCGCCATGCTGACCAGATTCTAGAGTCACAGGAACAAGCCAAACCCGTGCCACGAGAAGGTGCACCTGGTAATCAACCTGAAGTACAGATTGCGCCTACCTCAGAAGCAGTGGTATTGGAAGCTGACGAACCAGCCAGTGACCATGAACCAGAATCAGCTTCGCCGCAAGAACAGGATACTCGAGAAAGGCGCTATCCAGTCAGGATCAGGAAGCCTCCTCAAAGACTGAACTTATAAATTATTATTTCAGTTGATGTATATAATATCCAGAAAGTTGTAATTAGTTATTATTTAGTTGTTAAATTAATGTTATGTACTGTTTATCTAAAAGGGGAGGAATTGTTGTGTATGTACCTTTTAAGGGAAGAACTGGTTTTAGACTGCAGTACCCGCAGTGACCACCCCTGTATAAAAGGCCCTAGCAGGCTTCTGTATTTCAGTCTGACGTTGCCCTCCTGTTCAGTAAAGTACCTGTTAAACTGTTCTCCCGAAGTCCGTGTATTATTGAGGCGAGGACTTTACACCAGGAATGAACCCTGATGGAAGCGGGGCCCACTGCAGGATAACATGCTGGTTTTCTGAAGGCAGCTGGTTGCAAAGCTCCTATGTCCAGCTCAGGTGCCATTCCATCACTTTGTGATGGCCTACTTTGTGAATTGCATTCCCCACACATAGCAGATACCTCAGCTGGAGCTCTGGCACAGGTGCCTACCCATTTTATGGAAATGCTCCTCATCCTGAGAATGTAATGGGATTGGGGCACCTGGGGACAGCAGAAAGAAGTCCCACTGCAGGGTAGCAGAGCAGGTGTACAGATTTTCAGGGGCAGCATTTGACCAGGGGTTAGGGTTGGGTCTAAGTTTACAATTAACTTATTTCAGGGCCGGCTTCATTTCATTGAAGAGGAGTGTTTATTTCACGGTGGGAATCTCTGTACCAGAAGAATTTGCTGGGGGGAGGAGGTGTGGGAGCCCATATATTTCATGACAAATGCTCATGAAGGGAATTTAAGATTTGAATCATTATTTTTGAAAAAACTTACATTGCAACATCTAACAAACATGTTGAGGGCGATTTTCCTGGAGCCGTCAGGTGGGCTTTCAGGCGTGTGGGGGGGGGGGGGGGGAGGAAATCACAAAAATAGGGGGTCGTGACGCCCCCCCCCCCCCCCGCCTGATTCCCCGCCCCATCCGATTTTCACCCAGGCGTTTCTGTCCGACCCGAATCAGTCCCACCCGCAGCAGGTGGGACTGGTCTTCAGGCACCTTAATCAGCAATAATTGGCATCTATAATACCATTTTAAGGGGCCCTTGCTATTTTCAGCCTTTTCCCATGTTAAACACGCCTGGTGGAACCCCGCTGATGAAACTTGGCGTGAACAATATCGGATTGCTGACGATCAGCTGCAGGCCAATCAGGAAAGAAGAGATTTAATCAGACATCATTTGTAGGTTGCAGGACCTTGTTGCTCCAGGCTTTGGGCAACTTGTTCCAGGCTTAGGCACAGCCGTGGAAGGTTGGAGCCTCACACACTTCTCCAGTGTGAGCTCCTGGGAAGCCCCTCTCGCCACCCTCACTCAGCACTTCCTCAACGGAGGCATCTACCAGAAGCATGGGAGGCTTTTTTTTCCTTCCCTTCTTGGCATTAGAGGATCTCCAGCAGCAGATGCGGCAGCAGCAGATCCAGCAACAACAGCAGCACCAGCAACAGCAGCAGGAGCAGGAGCGACAGGCTGCTGCTCACCCACCTGAGGCAGCACAGGCCAGAAGGGGCCAGCGCATGGAAGGCCGTTCGCACAGGAGATACCCGCCAAACAGGGTCTACAGACACAGGGTGAGCTACCTCAACATGACTGAGCAGCAGTGCCAAAGGCGGCTCCGACTTTCGCGAGAGGTAGTGACTGACATCTGCGCAATGCTCCAGCAAGGCCTGGAGCCCAGAGGACCAGGTCGACACTCCTTACCAGTGGCCCTCAAAGTCACCACCGCACTCAACTTTTTTGCCTCAGGCTCCTTCCAGGGATCAGCAGCAGACATCAGCGGCATCTCCCAGGCGGCCGCACACACTTGCATCACGCAGGTAACTGATGCCCTCTTTGCCCTCGCGCACAATCACATCCATTTCACCAGGGATCGCACAAGTGTGAGGGCGCGAGCGCTTGGATTAGCTCATCTGGCAGACTTTCCAAGGGTGTAGGGCGTCATTGACTGCACACATGTGGCCCTTAGGGCACCCCATCGCAATCCAGGAGTTTTTGTCAACTGCAAGGGCTTCCACTCCCTTAACGTTCAGCTGGTGTGTGACCACAAGAAGGAGATTTTGCATGTTTGTGCCATGTACCCTGGCAGCTGCCATGACTCCTTCATACTGCACCAGTCTACTGTGCCTCCGCTATTCAGGCCACCAGACGCACTTCAGGGATGGCTACTTGGAGACAAGGGCTATCCCCTGCGGACTTGGCTAATGACGCTGTTGAGGAGACCAACCAACGAAGCTGAGGAGCGCTACAGCTCCAGCCACATGCATTATTGAGCAAACCATCGGATTGCTAAAGATGCGCTTCAGATGCCTCGATAGATCAGGTGGAGCCCTACAGTACTCAGCAGCCAGGGTTTCCAAAATTGTCGTGGTTTGCTGTGTACTTCACAACATGGCACAGCGTCGTGGCTTGCAGATTCCTCAGGACCAAGTGGCTCCTCACAGACCTGCCTCGGATGAAGATGATGCTGAGGAGGAGGAGGAGGAGGAGGAGGAGGAGGGCAAAAACGACCATCCTGCAGAGGCCCATCAACCAGCGGCACCATTACGCGAGAACATTGCTGCTCGGGATGCAAGGAACGCACTCATCCTGTCTAGATTTGCTTAGCCTAGTACATCAAACACTGTAGCCTCGCTGCTTCTTACCTGTGCATGGACAGGGGCCAAACCCTACGCATTCTTACCTATTTGACCAGCATCCTGACAACTGCAAGTGATCCTAAGGCCTCAATGCGAAATCCCCATTCGCCAAATGACACACGCCACAACTGCAGCAGTTGCCATCAGATTTTTTATAAACAAGATACTGATGACATAATAACTATATACAAAACTTTTCACCCAAGTGACTACCCTTGTGATTAGTGGTGCTTTATTTTTCTCTTACGCGTGCTCCTACGTAGTGGTTCCCCTGTGGCTTCAGCAGATGTGGAGGCCCCTTGCTGACTTTCCTGCTGCTCCTGTCTTGACACCTTTGGTGGGCGTCCTCTGGGGAGGCGAGCCTGTGAGGGCTCGCCAGCAGTCTGCTGCTCCTGCGGCTGTGCAGGGGTTGAGACGCCTCTCTCACTTGGGTGTGGACTCCGGCGGGGCTCCGACCGAGGGCTCTGCAGTGGCATGGAAGTGTGAGCGCGTGGAGAGGAGCCCCCACTTCCTAGAGGTCTACCACCAAACTCCCTCTTATGGGTCAGGTCCCCCTCAGCACCTGCAACTGGCTAGAGAGCACCTTGTTGCACATCAGGGGGGCCATGGGGACCCGTATCTGCACTGGAAGTCCTACTCAGAAGGACTTCCATGAAGGTCTGGTTTCTGTGTTCAGTAGATGCCCATCACTCCTCAAGAGATGTCATTCTATTCTGAACACTCACCATGTTTCCCATAGCCTGGCGACTAAGCTCCTCCATGGCCGTAGCCATCCTCTCCTCAGCCGTAGCTCTCCGCTCCTCGGCCACAGCCCTCCTCTCCTCGGCCGTAGCCCTCCTCTCCTCTACCGCAGCCATCCTCTCCTCTACAGTAGCCAGCCTTACCACGGAGGTAGCCATCCTTTCCGTGGTGATGCGTTCATGCGCCAATGACTCCAATAAGGCTCTGCTCATGTTCGCTATGGACTCCTCCATTTGCTCCACACTCGCAGCGACCCTGGAGACAAAACCTACCAGAGACTCCTGCATCTGTGCATGGAGATCCATCACCTCTTCTCTTGTGGATGGACCCAGAGGCACAGTGTCGACATGCAGCTGAGCTGAGCTGGCAGAGTCCTGCGCCCTCCGACGAGGACTCTCCACTGCTGTCCCTGTCTCCACAATCTGCTGATGCTCACTTGTGAGCTGTGAAACACCAGATGACAACACTACTCTATGTCCCAAAGGTCCCCCCGAGGTGTGAGTGTCTGCGCTGGTGCTGGGTGTGCTTACTTCTGCTGACGCTGCGCCCTCAGAGGTTGGAGCTTCCTCTGAGGAGTCTGGCTGCTCAGCCTCTTCCTCCTCCACAGTGGGGACGGGGGCTCTGGATGATCCTGTGGGGGAGTAAAGGAAAGAGTTAGAGATGTGATGCCAAGGTTACATGCACATTGGATTTTGCAGATGTTCATAAGTCCAAATGATGTAGCTTCAGAATCATAACAGTGACTCATTCTATGTCAATGAGAGAGATGGAAAACTATTCTGTCACCAGCTTGCGGGACTGCCCCTGTCTCTCCTTCCCCAGCTTCCGCAGCTACATCAGCCCCGACAATTTCCAGCACTCCTTCCTCCCAGGGGGTCAGGTGGGCTATTGAGGGTGGGCCTCCTCCAGTCCTGGCTTGCTCTCTGTTGTTGTGAGCTCTCTTTTCCTGCAATGAGGGAGACAAGTGGAGTTTGAGTGAGAATGAAGGAGTGAGTGTAGAGATTGCATAGCATAGATACTTAGAGGGAGACAAAGATGGTGTGAGGCTGCAAGACCAAGGGCCCTCCCTGTGTGTTGTCAGTTGTGTTCAAAGCATCAGAGTGAGAGGGAGTGTGAGGGCTGCATGGTGGAACAGTTATGTGAATGTGAGCATAGAGAGAGAGGGAATGGGTAAGGGTGCATGGATGTGAGTGTCAAGTGGGATGTGGAGGAAGCGAGCGCTAAAGCTGAGTGCTGGTGGGGAAAGGCAATGGGGATCAGTTTGAGGGTGATGGAAACTTCATACTTACTTTTCCTGTACGGTGAAGGTCATGGAATCGTTTCCGACATTGTATCCAGGTTCTTCTGGTGACTCCCAGCGAGTTGACATCTGCTGACACCTGCATCCATGCAGCCTTGGTCTCAGTGGGAGGCCTCTTCCTCCCTGACCTAGGGAAGAGGACCTCCCTGTGGGCCCTAACCCCATCCAATAATGCCTGCAGTGAAGCCTCGTCAAATTTGGAGGCAGCTCGGGGTCTGGCACTGGCCACAGCTGCTGCAGGCTCCTCTGCCATCGTGTATGGTTCGTTTGGAAGCCTGCAGAGGAAGCAATGCTTGCTGTGGACCTTAAAAACACCACGAATGATGACATCATACTGTGCGGCTTTCTGACTGGAAATAGTCAATTAGCAAGGGTTCCCACACGCTGGAAATGAATTGGCCAATTGAGGGAAAATTGCATCAATCTGGCAGACCCATTTAGATTCATGTGGGAACCCCGACATTCAGGGAACCCGACAATTCCCTACACCTGCGGGAAAATCGAGCCTGTTATATCTGAAAAATGTATAAATTGTTCATTGACTTTATTATTTAGAGGTTCTCAAGGACATGTTGGAAGGATCATCTCGAAGTTTGAATAATGTATACCAGCATACTTCAGTGTGGGGTATAGAGGGAGTGAAGGGAGGGGGAGAGACCAACAGATACATCCATTAGGGGGAAGGAATTAATTAAATGGCCTGCAAACTGTGCAAATAGTGTGTGTGTGTGTGGGTGGGGGGGGGGGGGATGGTGGCGGTGGAGAGGGTGAACAACATAGGAGAGGTCCCTATAAAAACAAAAGTATAAGAAAATAAGGAAAAAGATAAAGAAAGAAGCTGGAAATGCAATAGATGTCTGTTACAGCTTTTTGAGGTTGTAACTAGCAGGATAGACGAGGGGGAATCAGTAAATGTGGTGTATTTGGATTTTCAGAAGGCATTCGATAAGAACCCATTCAAGTGGTTATTAAACAAAATTAGGGATCAAGGGATTGGGGGTTATATACTAGCATGGATTAAGGATTGGTTAACGGACAGAAAACAGAGAGTAGGAATAAACGGGTCATTCTCGGGTTGGCAGGCTGTAACTAGTGGGGTACTACAGGAAACTCTTTTTTTATCCAGCACCGATGGGACCAGCGTGGTGCCGGTTGATCAAAAAGTCCGGATTACAGAGAGGTATACTTACTAAGGTACGAGAGCCCTATACACGGCCACAGATCCAGGCGTCCCTGTTGCATGGCAACAGATGCAGGAACCCCGGTTACACGGCCACAGATCCAGGAACCCCGGTTACACGGCCACTAATATGAAGTAAAACTCACCTGAACCTACTCCGGAATTTTGCCGGTTAAGAGAGATTTCCGGTTATTTAGGTGCCGGTAAAAAGAGAGTTTCCTGTACAAGGATCAGTGCTTGGGCCTCAGCTTTTCACAATCTATATCAATGATTTGGATGAGGGGATCAAATGTAATATATCCAAGTTTGCTGATGATATAAAGCTAAGTGGAAATGTAAGTTGTGAGGAGCATGCAAAGGGGCTGCAAGGGGATATAGACAGGCTAAGTGAGTGGGCAAGAACATGGCAAATGGAATATAATGTGGAGAAGTATGAAGTTATCCACTTTGGTAGGAAAAATAGAAAAGCAGTGTATTTTTTAAATGGTGAGAGATTGGGAAATGTTGGTGTTCAGAGGGACCTGGGTGCCCTTGTATACGAATCATTGAAAGTTAACATGCAGGTACAGCAAGCAATTAGGAAAGCAAATGGTATGTTGGCCTTTATTACAAAAGGATTTGAGTATAAGAGTAAAGACGTCTTACTGCAATTATATAGGGCCTTGGTGAGACCACACCTGGAGTATTGTGTACAGTTTTGGTCTCCTTACCTAAGGAAGCATATACTTGCCTCAGAGGGAGTGCAACAAAGGTTCACCAGACTGATGCCTGGGATGGGGGGGATTGTCCTATGAGGAGAGATTGAGTAGACTAGGCCTATATTCTCTAGAGTTTAGAAGATTGAGAGGTGATCTCATTGAAACATACAAAATTCGTACAGGGCTTTACAGGGTAGATTAGGGGAGGATTTTTCCCCTGGTGGGAGTCTAGAACCAGGGGTCACAGTCTCAGAATAAGGGATCGGCCATTTAGGACTGAGATGAGGAGAAATTTCTTCACTCAGAGGGTGGTGAATCTTTGGAATTCTCTATCCCAGAGGGCTGTGGAGGCTCAGTCGTTGAGTATATTCAAGACGAGATCGATAGATTTTTGGAAATTAAGGGAATCAAGGGATATGGGGATAGTGCAGGAAAATGGAGATGAGGTAGAAGATCAGCCATGATCTTACTGAATGGCGGAGCAGGCTCAAAAGGCCGAATGGCCTACTCCTGCTCCTATTTCTTATGTTCTTATGTGAAATTAAAACAGAAAATGCAAATGAAACATGGTGGATCTTGTAATGTATATACCTTTAAGGGGGGAACTATCTTTTACAGCTCATGTATACTGCAGTACCGGCAGTGACCACACCTGTATATAGCACTGAGTAGTAATCTGTACAGATCAGTTCCAGTGTGAGCCACGTTGAGTAAACACCTGTTATACCGTTCTCCTGCAGTCTGTGTCTTATTATACACAGACACAACATTGGTGACAAGGCAAGTTCGAGCCTACCTGAAGCTCTGCATCACCTCCCGGGGATTCGTTCCTGGAGATCAGTGGATTGGAGGTCAAGGCCAGAGACTCGGGCGTCGACCACGGGCAACCGCCCAGTCATCCAGCAGAGACTCGAGAATTGCGGGGGAGGCTGTCGAGAGCCAGGCTTGGCTTTCCAGTCGAGGTGGTCCAGCGAAACAGGCTGGCAACAGGTAATGCGCAGACCCTTCCCGGACAGCGGCAGGCTAGAGCCCGACCGAGCGGCACAGCAAAGGGCTGAGCAGCGTCGACGGGGGGAGAGAGAGAGGGCAGAGCGCACAGGGTGCAGCCGGTGTTCAGGGGCCGAGCAGCGTCAAAGAGAGGGAGAGAGAGACGCGCAGAAACCCGCGAGGCGCCGCCATTGCCACGAGGACCGCCGAGAGTGGCGTTGGCAGCAGCGCAGGAGAATCGCGCGAAACCTACAGGGCGCCGCCATTGCCATGAGAACCGCCGGGAGCGGCGTTGGCAGCAGCGGGGGAGGAAGGAAAGCGTGGGAGATGCCATTTTAAGCCATTGGGAGACGCCATTTTAAACAACACCCAAAATGCCGAAGAGTGGCAGTATCACCACATTTGACAATGAAGTCGAAGATTGGACTACATATGTCGAACGAATAGAGGTATACTGCAAGGCAAATGAGGTGTCAGATGACAAGAAAGCGTCGGTATTGTTAAATTTAATGGGTGCAAAGACATATGGTTTGTTACAAAATCTAGTAACTCCAACGAAGCCAATGGAAAAGAGTTTTGAAGACATAGTAACGATACTACAGGAACATTTAAACCCCACACCGCTGCTGATAGCAGAAAGATTCAAGTTTCACAAACGGAACCAGCATAAGGATGAAAGCAATGCTGATTATTTAACAGAACTGCGCAAACTATCGAAACACTGCCAGTTTGGAGCAGGACTGGCAGATACCTTAAGGGACAAGTTTGTGTGTGGGCTTCAAAGTGAAGGAACCCAGAAACGGCTTTTATCTGAAAATGACCTTACGCTGGAAAAGGCTTTCAGCATTGCGGTATCATATGAAGCAGCAGCATGGGGCGCTGCAGAGATACAACAGAGACCGCAAGAATATGGCACAAACGAAATGTCATATAGAACAGAGAAGTGCTATCGCTGCGGCAGAACAACACACGATCAGAATGATTGCTGGTTCAAAGACAAAGTGTGCAGACAGTGTGGAAAAGTAGGATACATAGCACGAGTCTGCAGGTCGGGAAAGAAAACCAGCAATAAGAAACCTACCAAAGAAAAGTACAAGAAGGTACATAAGATGACGGAGAATAGTTCAGACGAACAAAAGAGTGATAACGACTCCGAAAGCAGGGAACTGAGTTGTCTGAAACTACATAATGTGATCACAACAGAGGATCACCGAACCATTTGGGTCACTCTCAAGAGAGCCGGAGTCCAGGTAAAGATGGAATTGGACACAGGATCAGCCCTAACAGTCATAAACCGACGGGACTACGAGCGGCTATTCTCACACATACCCGTGAGAGACACAAAAATTATTTTGAAGACGTACACGGGGCAAAAAGTCTACCCCAAAGGAAAAATAAGGGTGACCGTTATATATAACGGTAAGGAAACACCAAAACTAGACCTGTATGTATTGCAAGATGGAGGACCACCATTACTGGGACGTGAATGGATCCGGAAAATACAACTGGATTGGCATTCCATACAGGCACTGACTGTGGCTGACAAAAAGGATGATGACGTCACACCTGGGCGACTGTCAAAGATCCTAACTGACGCGAAAGAAGTGTTCCAGCAAGGACTCGGAAAACTAAAAGGCATGACAGCGACGATTAAAATTGAAGAAAACGCAAGCCCAAAATTTTTTAAGGCCAGACTGGTACCTTATGCGATCCGCCCAGCCGTCGAAGCAGAGCTGGAGAGTCTGGAACGTTCAGGTGTACTGTCCAAGGTAGAGTGGAGCGAGTGGGCTACACCCATCGTCCCTGTGATGAAAAAGTCGTTGAGCAGCACACCTGGGGAACCAAGGAAGGTTCGCATCTGTGGGGACTTTAAGGTAACAGTGAACCCAATCCTTCATACCGTACAATATCCACTTCCGCGGATTGAAGATATTTTCGCCTCGCTATCTGGAGGGAAACGCTTCACTAAGATTGATCTGGCCCAGGCGTATCTGCAAATGGAGGTAGAAGAAGCATCAAAAAAATACCTCACAATCAATACCCATAAAGGTCTCTACCAATACAACCGGCTGGTATTTGGGGTAGCATCAGCTCCGGCTATTTGGCAGAAGGCAATGGAACAAGTCCTGCAAGGGATCCCAGGGACCCAGTGTTATTTGGACGACATCCTGGTCACGGGCGAAAATGACAGTGATCACCTTGCCAACCTGGAGCAGGTGCTCACTAGATTGCAGGAATATGGGCTCCGAGCTAACCGCCCCAAATGCGAGTTTTTTAGAAAACAGATCTCGTATTGTGGCCACGTTATCGATAAAGAGGGGTTACATAAGTCCCCAGAGAAGATTGAGGCAGTAGTCAAGGCTCCAGCACCGGAAAATGTGTCACAACTGAGGTCGTTCCTCGGGCTGGTAAACTACTACCATAAGTTCTTGCCAAATTTGTCTACAATACTACACCCACTGAACACCCTACTGCAAACTGGGGTGCCATGGAAGTGGAGTGACGAATGTAGACGAGCTTTCCAGAAGAGCAAAACACTAATCACATCGAAAGAGGTATTGGCCCATTACAACCCAGCATTACCAATTTGGTTGGCATGTGATGCGTCACCCTACGGCATTGGAGCGGTGCTGTCGCACAAATTCTCGGACGGCTCAGAGAGGCCAATAGCCTTTGCGTCACGATCACTAACCTCAGCCGAGCGTAACTACGCCCAGATTGACAGGGAGGCCCTCAGCCTAGTGTGGGGAGTGAAAAAGTTCAATCACTATCTGCACGGGCAGAAATTCACCTTGCTGACTGATCACCAGCCTCTTGTCTCCATTTTTAATCTGAAGAAGGGCGTTCCAGTGATGACTGCGCAACGACTACAAAGATGGTCACTTTTTCTAGGGGCGCACCACTATGAGATTGAATATAAGGGCACGAAACAGCATGGAAATGCTGATGGGCTATCACGCCTGCCACTGCCTACTGCGGAGGAAGCACCAGCAGTGGATCCTGTCGAAATATTCCACTCGACTATAGTTGAATACCTACCGGTAACTAACGCTTGTATCGAAAAGGAAACCCAAAATGACCCGACACTGTCTATGATTTGACGGTGAAGGGATGGCCAGCACATGGCGACTCACTGTTGCCAGCATTCTCGACAAGGAGAGAACAGCTGTCAGTGTGCCGGGGGACCTTGATGTGTGGATCCCGAGTGGTAATTCCACCCAAGTTAAGGGATAGAGTGCTCAATGAGCTTCATGAGGGTCATCTGGGAGGGGTAAAAATGAAAAGCCTAGCCAGGGCTTATGTGTGGTGGCCGGGAATCGATAAACAAATTGAGGACCTGACCAAGAGCTGCTCAGGATGCCAGAAAGTCCAAAATGCACCACCACAGGCCCCTCTACACCCATGGGAGTAACCCTCATCTCCATGGCAACGGGTGCATATTGATTTTGCTGGTCCATTCATGGACTCAATGTTTTTAATAGCCGTGGATGCGCACTCGAAATGGCCTGAGGTCATCAAAATGTCCTCCACCACCACGGAGAAAACTATTGCAGTCCTATGGACCATTTTTGCCAGGAATGGCTTGCCAGAACAGATTTGCTCCGACAACGGACCACAGTTTGTGTCCGAAGAGTTCCGGAGGTTCTTGAAAAAGAATGGGGTAAGGCATTACACATCCGCCCCGTATCATCCAGCCACAAATGGATTGGCTGAGAGGTTCGTACAAACCTTTAAGAAGGCAATAAAGGCTATGTACGATGACAACATTTCACTGCAGCACAAGGTGGACAATTTCCTGTTCGCCTACCGGAATGCGACACATGCAGTCACCAACCAGGCCCCAGCCATGATGTTCTTTAACCGAAGATTAAGATCTCGCCTGGATTTGCTCAGACCAAACGTACAAAGAGATGTTGAGAGTAAGCAATTCCAGCACATCCATGAGAAGCCAACAAGGAGCTTCAATGTAGTGCAACCAGTCTTGGCCCGCGACTACCGAACAGAAAAATGGCAGCCAGGAACGATATGCACACGGCAGGGCCCACTAATGTACACAGTGGACGTTGGGGAGAGCATCGTGAGACGCCATGCTGACCAGATCCTAGAGTCACAGGAACAAGTCAACCCCATGCCTCGCCCATACGTACCTGGTGATGAACCCGACGTACAGGTCGCATCTACCCCAGAAACAGTAGCATCGGAAGCTGATGAACCAACCGACGACAGGGGGCCAGAATCGCCTCCGCACCAAGAGCAAGACACTCGGGAAAGGCGCTATCCAGAAAGGATCAGGAAGCCTCCCCAAAGACTGAATATATAAATAGACTATTTTCAGCTAATGTTGCATGTTAAAAGTGTTAATTGTAATTAATTTGATATTTAATTGTTAAATGAGTGTTATGGTACTGTTAATCTAAAAGTGGAGGAATTGTAATGTATCTACCTTTAAGGGGGGAAACTATCTTTTACAGCTCATGTATACTGCAGTACCGGCAGTGACCACACCTGTATATAACACTGAGTAGTAATCTGTACAGATCAGTTCCAGTGTGAGCCACGTTGAGTAAACACCTGTTATACCGTTCTCCTGCAGTCTGTGTCTTATTATACACAGACACAACACATCTTCCAGTCAGCAGCAGGGAAAAAGAACAGGTCCATACCACAGGCCTAACAGTGTAGAGTTAAGAAGACTGAGCTGTTACTTGTCAGGAAGAGATTTTCAATCCTGTCCAGTATCTGCATGAGTCACATTTTCTGAGGGATCAGAATAACATCATTTTATATCCATTAAATTCAGAACTTGTCATGGGGAAAAAATAGACTATTGGTTGCTATAGATACAAATGACTAAGAACGTCCAGAAGGTTGGGTATTTGTTCATAACGTGGCTGAGTACTTTTATCAGAGCAATTTCCTTGGTTATATTTATTCGTACTTGTGCTCACTTCAAGAAACTGTCATTGTAAAAGGTAAATTCAATTCAATCCTGTGAGAGATATTTTTCAGAAGAGCACATTTTAAGATCAGATTCAGTCTAATCCTAATACAAGCCTTTACTTGTTACAATATGTGTCCATGATGAACTTTTTTCTATTAAGTAAACACTGAAGTGTTGGGAGAATTAATTGGTGTCTGCCCATTCTAAATGTCCTCTTTAAGTACTTGGGCCTCAGCTATTTACAATCTATATTAATGACTTAGATGAAGGGACCGAGTGTAATATATCCAAGTTTACTGACGATACAAAGCTAGGTGGGAAAGTAAACTGTGAGGAGGACACACAGAGCCTGCAAAAGGATTTAGACAGGTTAAGTGAGCGGGCAAGAATGTGGCAGATGGAGTATAATGTGGGGAAATGTGAGGTTATTCACTTTGGTAGGAAGAATAGGAGAACTGAATATTTTTTAAATGGTGAGAATCTATTAAATGTTGTTACATAAGAACATAAGAACATAAGAAGTAGGAGCAGGAGTAGGCCATACGGCCCCTCGGGCCTGCTCCGCCATTCAATAGGATCATGGTTGATCCGAATCTAGACTCACGTCCACTTCCCTGCCCTCTCCCCGTAACCCCTAATTCCCTTATCTGCTAGGAAACTGTCTATCTCCATTTTAAATTTATTTAATGTTGCAGCTTCCACAGCTCTCTGGGGTAGCAAATTCCATAGATTTACTACCCTCTGAGTGAAGAAGTTTCTCCTCATCTCAGTTTTGAAAGGGCAGCCCCTTATTCTTAGATTATGCCCCCTAGTTCTAGTCTCACCCATCAGTGGAAACATCCTCCCCGCATCCACCCGATCAAGCCCCCTCACAATCTTATATGTTTCGATAAGATCGCCTCTCATTCTTCAGAGAGATTTAGGTGTCCTAGTACAAGAAACAGAGAGTTCGCATGCAGGTACAGCAAGCAATTAGGAAGGCAAATGGCATGTTGGCCTTTATTAAAAGGGGGTTGGAGTATAAGAGTAAGGAAGTCTTGCTACAATTGTACAGGGCTTTGGTGAGACCACACCTGGAGTACTGTGCACAGTTTTGGTCTCCTTATCTAAGATATACTTGCCTTAGAGACGGTGCAATGAAGGTTCACTAGATTGATTCCTAGGATGAGGGGGTTGTCCTATGAGGAGAGATTGAGTAGATTGGACCTATACTCTCTGGAATTTAGAAGAATAAGAGGTGATCTCATTGAAACATAAAAGATTCTGAGGGGGATTGACAGGATAGATACTGAGAGATTGTTTCCCCTGGCTGGGGAATCTAGAACTCAGGGGCAGAGTCTCAGGATAAGGGGTCATTAAGACTGAGATGAAGAGGAATTTCTTCACTCAGAGAGTTGTGAATTTTTGGAATTCTCTGCCCCAGAGGGCTGTGAATGCTGAGTCTTTGGGCAGGATTTTCATTGTGCCGTGGAGTCGGGATTGGAGGCGTGCGGGGGTTAAAAATCCCGAAATCGGGGGTCCCGACCCCTTCCCGCACCCAACCCGCCTCCATGCCAGTTTCAAAGGAGGTGGGTACCCGCCCCGCACTGGGACCCGCCTACCTGAGGCGGGAAGGGATTAGTGCCAATAAACTGCCTGTTAACAGGCAGTTTTTAGCCTAATCCCTATTTTTGATGTTGATGTGTGGGATTCCCGACGGCTCCAAACCACGCCAAGTTAGAGGAGTCGGGCCGTCGGGTTGAAGGACTTGGAGAGGTCGAGATGTCGCTGTTCAGGTGAGTGATGTGCGCATGAGTGCAAAAGTAAGTGTGTTTGGTGTGTCTAAAGTGATTAAATAAGTTTTACATACCTTTTCTTACCTTTTCAGCCTTCCTTCCTTTAGGTTCCGGGAGTCCCTCATCTCACCGGCACCGAAAGCAGAATGGCTGCGAACTGTCAAA
This sequence comes from Somniosus microcephalus, assembly GCF_052327205.1. NCBI lineage: Eukaryota > Metazoa > Chordata > Chondrichthyes > Squaliformes > Somniosidae > Somniosus > Somniosus microcephalus. The sequence continues at coordinate 124,812,809 of NC_140995.1, read as the reverse complement.
AGTGACAGCCTTCAGCTTTCTGTGCAGGAGAGATTTCTAACTGAGTCTGTGAAGAAGGACTCAGGTTAGAAGTAAGACTGTCAGTGTTTGACAGCTTCAAACAGCTGTGAAACACTGATATTTCATCTGTCAAAAGCTCTTGACAGATGAAATTTCAGTCTGCGACGTCACCTGTTGCCGGGTGGCCCTTAATTGGCCTGCTGAGCCCGCTGGGCGGGCTCAACAAGGTCAATCACATTAAAATTGTGTGGATTGGCTGCATCTCGATGGAGGTGGGACTACAACCCCGAAAGTTGTAGTCCCGCCTCCAACCCAACTCCTGAATGAAAATCCAGCCCTTTGAGTATATTCAAGGCTGACATAGATAGATTTTTGGACTCTAGGGGAATCTAGGGATATGGGGATTGGGCAGGAAAGTGGAGTTGAGGTTGAAAATCAGCCATGATCTTATTGAATGGCGAAGCAGGCTCGAGGGGCCGTATGGCCTACTCCTGCTCCTAATTCTTATGTTCTAGTATTCTTATTAAATGCTGTGAATTAAAGGTACTTTGCCAGTGAACACAGCACTGATGCCTCAGTGGGTAAAAGCACTGAGGCTTTACAGAGGGTACGACACAAATTCATTAGGTTGCTGCCTGATATCAGGAAATACAAATATGAAGGAAGACTTGAAAAATTGGAGCTGTTTTCGTTAGAACAATGAAGATTACAGAGCAAAATGATGGAAGTGTTTAAAATTATTAGAGGATGGGACATGATAGAGAGAAGCACACTATTTCAGTAGTTGAGTTGATTGGAATGAGAGGCCATAGAAACAAAGTTAAAGGTAATAGATTTAGAACAGTGAGCAGAGTTGTGAGGCTGTGGAATTCACTTCCAGGGTTAGCAGTTGTGGGCATAAACTATGTCAACATTCAAGATTAGATTGGATAGGTGGATGAGGGAAATGGGGATAAAGGAATAATGGAACAACGTGGGTAAATGTGATTAGGACTAGTTGCTCATGTGGAGAGTAATGGCAGGCACAGACTGGTCGGCACAAATAGCTTGTTTCTGTGTTGTAACTTATGTGTATTTAACAGTTTTAAACTTCATCATAAAAATTTTGACCCGAAAATACACGGTCCACGATCCTGGCAGTTACACCAGGATCATACCTACCGCTGCCCGCCAGTGCTGACCCTACCGCAGTATGTGGGTTCGGGGGGGCCACCTGATTTGCATGAGGTTGGTGGGTGTCCACGCCACTAAGAGCACATCTAAGGTGCCCATCTGCCCATGCTTATCCACCCTAAACCTAGCCCTTAACCCCAGAAACATTGCCTCCCTCAGGAAGCCAATCCATAAAATTAAAAAACAAATTCTTACCCTTGTTAAAAGTTCCAGGTCACTTCCCTGATCTGATTTCCCCACAATGTTCTGACAATGATAACCGCCGCACCCACCTCCCTCCAAGCCACCTGACTTATTTTGCAGGGAGCCCGCGCCCTTGCAGTCCCCAGCAGCCACTCCTTGCCTCCCCTCCACTTCGTCCAAGATATCCCCGCATGTCCTCATCTTCAAAGTTCTGCGCTTACATCTTGAGAACTTTCTGTGGAAAAGTATATATGCAAAACACTGAATTACATTTTACTGCATTTTGCAAAGATTTTTAAAAGGTTTTTTTTAAATGTTAGTAACTTTTTAAAGTTGATTTATGTTCTTTTCAGAAGTCACTCACCTGCCAGTGCCCCGCCTCAATCTGAGTTATGGTGTTTGTTTTCAGCTTTTTAGAATGCCAAGCAGTTGGTCTGCGAGATAAACCATTGGGCAGGCCATCCACGAGGTCCCTGGTCTGTCTCTGGCTTCGCCACGCTGTTGTCAGATCGACGTTCCAGCAATTTGCAGTGCAAATATAGTGCAATATTAAAGGTGAGCTAAAAAGTCCAATTAATGGCATTTGCCGCCAAAACTGCCATTGCAGCAATTTCAGGCCCATTATGTTAAAGTAAGAATAAGCTATTTAGCACTTAGCACTGTATCAAAACACAGCCCCAGTCCTAAGGTATATTTAGTACTCAGTAAATGCTCAGTCACTGCTTACAGGGACATGTTACAAACTGCAATACTGAGGGGAGTGCTGTGTTCTGCATTTCAACATTTCAAGTGGATCATCTAGTCCCTAGAGGCATTGCAAGAGGACAATCATTTCAGTTAAGTGGGACAGCAACAGTAGAAGGCACAAGTTTACAGTTTTAAAGGGCTGATTTGGACAAATGTCAGGATGAATTTCTTCACACAGGAGTCAGCAGCTGGAACAGGCTAGCAGCAACTCTAGTTAAGACCAGGACACCGGGGCCTAGAGATTTGTTGATGCCGCACCAATTATACAGGCGTAAAACGGGTGCTTAAGCGTGGGTGGCGTAGTCATGCACATTCCGCCTCCAGAAATGCGCCACTTGCCATATTGGTATAGGTGTCTAGGGCCTGTGCCTGAAACAGGCTCTTTGCATATTCAAATAGGGAACTTGACATCTGTTTCAGGACCCCATCCCAAAATTGGGCTGCTCTGAACCCAGCTGGTGTCGGACCTGCTGCGTTTGGAATTCCCAAGTCTACATGCGGCCTAATAGCGGTCCTTAAAGAGATTCCTGCTGGAGGCCACCACCAGAAACCTAAGTTTTTAAATACTTACCTGAATGTGGAGCCAGGAGGAGCAGGAGTGTGCCAGACATTATGCTGACCAAAAACGCGTTGAATCAGACTTTGATAACACTGGCAGACTAAAGGCTGTCAGTTTAAGTTTAATAACTGAAGATTTTACCATGAATGATTTTGCTTTTGTTTTGTTAGAGGAGCAGGATACAAGGATAACCTGACACCGGCGGAAGACAGGCAGCAATATACCCACTATATAATTTCTGACAGTACAATAAGTCATGTTTTACTTCATAAAGGTGAAAAGATGAATTATGTTTTGACTAATGAGCCATGGGTTAAGGGACTCTCAGTTCTTTTAGTAATTTATCCTTTTATTTACGCACAAGAGGAAGCGTAAAAATCCTGCCAGAAGCAATACCTGGATGAAAGGAACAAGTACTGCTCTATTTTATATTCTCAAAGCCTCACAATTATTAATAGTGTGAAGCAGAATTGACGTATGTAAAAAGTAAAACAGTACGAATCCAACATCTGCACAGGTTTCTAATGTAAATGCAAAGACTGTGATGGAGATTTGTTTCCATTTATCGATACAGGTAACGACCGTCTTATCCCCTGTGAAAAGGGTATAATCAGCTGTTTTTTTAAAATTTGTTTTTATGGGATGTGGGCATCGCTGGCAAGGCCAGTATTTATTGCCCATTGCTAAATGTCCTTGAGAAGGTGGTGGTGAGCCGCCGCCTTGAACCACTGCAGTCTGTGTGGTGAAGGTACTCCCACAGTGCTGTTAGGGAGGGAGTTCCAGGATTTTGATCCAGCGATGATGAAGGATCGGCGATATACTTCTAAGTCAGGATGGTGTGTGACTTGGAGGGGAACTTGGAGGTGGTGGTGTTCCCATGCACCTGCTGCCCTTGTCCTTCTAGGTGGAAGAGGTCGTGGGTTTGGGAGGTGCTGCTGAAGAAGCCTCGGTGAGTTGCTGCAGTGCATCTTGTAGATGGTACACCCTGCAGCCACGGTATGCCAGTGGTGGAGGGAGTGCCAATTAAGCGGGCTGCTTTGTCCTGGATGGTGTTGAGCTTCTTGAGTGTTGTTGGAGCTGCACTCATCCAGGCAAGTGGAGAGTATTCCATCACACTCCTTGCTTGTGCCTTGTAGATGGTAGAAAGACTTTGGGGAGTCAGGAGGTGAGACACTCGCCGCAGAATACTTAGCCTCTGAGCTGCTCTTGTTGCCACAGTATTTATGTGACTGGTCCAGTTAAGTTTCTGGTCAATGGTGACCCTCAGGATGTTGATGGTGGGGGATTCGGTGATGGTAATGCCATTGAATGTCAAGGGGCAGTGTTTAGACTCTCGCTTGTTGGAGATAGTCATTGCCTGGCACTTCTGTGGCGCGAATGTTACTTACCACTTATCAGCCCAAGCCTAAATGTCGTCCAGGTCTTGTTGCATGCGGGCATGGACTGCTTCATTATCTGAGGAGTTGTGAACATCCCCATTTCTGACCTTGTGTTGGAGGGAAGGTCATTGATGAAGCAATTGAAGATGATTGGGCCTAGGACATGGCCCCATGCTGTGGCTCAGTTATGTAGATAAACCTGAGGGGCCGGGGCCTTTTGGGGTTCAGGTTCAACAGGAGGGTAATTGAGTTGTGGTAAATGATTAAAAAGGGTATGCAGCAGAATGGCTCTATTTCCATGTGTTAATTATAGTTTCTAATATTATTCATTTTAGCTGACAAATTTAACTTTTATTTTGGCCTAAATGTTATTTCTGTTTCCAGTAATAAAATTCTATTTATTATTCTATTAAGATAAAATCGAAAAGGTGACATAAGATTGAAAATGTGTTTTCAATTTGAGTTGCACACGTAGGGAATGTTTTAAATATTGACAATCCCAGTTTGATTAAACTATTTCAAACATTATTAGATGCTCTTGAGCGATGAACTGAACTGTTCTGCAGCATTCTTTAAATTTGTTCAGTCCCTGGGTGAGGTACTCTATTCCCAGGCAAACAATGTCCCCGAAAGAATCCCCGGTTCATAAAACTCATCCCCAAAGTGTACCCCTGGTCAGTGAGTGTACCCCCCTGAGCTGTCAGTTTATGGCTCTAAAGCTATCCCCCTCCCCTCTAATCATCGACCTCCCACACCCCAGATCGGACACACGGCCGGTTTCGCCCCCGCACCCGTCTCTTTTCCCCAACTGGCGAGTTGTCTCCGAGCGCCAAATCAGCCCTCGCAGCTGGCCAGCTGCGTGCTAATAAGGCCCGGCCACCTAAAGGGTCCGCTGCCCCGCCCGATTAGCACAGTAGGCAAACTCAGCCCCAGCAGCGCCAGCGAGTCCTCACGGTTGGTTTCTGATCCTTGTGTTGACCCCCAGAGCTTGAGTGTTAGAAATAAACTGACAAGATGACCGCTCTGACCTAATCCACTATCAACCTGTGCCATCCCACAGCTCATCCTTTCAACATCCAAATCTGGAACTGGAGATAAAGCTCCCACCTGAGACTGTCAGCGAATCCAGTGGGGTTTTCCATTGCCACTACAATAAAAAGGCTCATGAACAGAAGCAAATAGAGGGCTCGGTCACAGTCACAGGGGGCAGGCTAATCCTAGACAGTGAGTGGTGTGTGTGTGTATGGGCGGGGGAGGGGTCAGCATTAGGTGTGACTTCAGTCAGCTGGGGGGGTCAGTTGTGTCCTCAATCATGGGGGAGGAGGGGTTAGGTGTGACATCAGTCACTGGGGGTGGGGGCATGTCAGATGTGACCTGTGTCACGGGAAGGAGAGGTTAGGTGTGACCTCAGTCAGTGGGGGGTGGGGTCAGGTGTGACCTCAGTCATGGGGGAGTGGGGGTGAGTTGTGACCTCAATCATTGGGAAGGAGGGGGTTAGGTGTGACTTCAGACACTGGGGATGGGGGGGCAGGTGTGACCTCAGACACTGGTGGGGTCAGCGTCAGGTGTGACCCGTCATGGGGGCGGGGGGTGTCAGTTATGACGCACTAGGGGCGGGGGGTGTCAGTTATGACACACTGGGGGCGGGGGGTGTCAGTTATGACCTCAGTCCTGGGGGAGGGTCGTCATGTCAGGTGTCTGAATGTATTTCAATAGTGTGACATCACATCTGCAGAAATTATATGCACATTTGTAATGTACAGTATATGTGCAACTGTTAAAATCTAGGCTGCTAAAATGTTTTGCCTCGCTGCACTGTACAACTGACATTTGCCATCCTGGCTCCTTTGCAGCGCTCCCATTCTGTGTGTCCCCGGATTCGGTTTAGAAAATATGGTCACCATACGGTAGGTAGGGAACTCCAGCTTTCTGACCCAGCGATGATTAAAGGAACAGGATCGTGTGCGATATTTTTTGGAGGGACACTTGGAAGGTGATAGTCTGATGACTGTATCGGTGCCGTTTCCTGCTCTCGCCCTGAACTAGACAATTTCATTCACTTTGCCTCCAATTTCCACCCTTCCCTCACCTTCACTTGGTCCATCTCCGACTCTTCCCTTCCCTTCCTCAACTTCTCTGTCTCCATCTCTACAAGCTCAACATTCACTACAAGCCCACTGACTCCCACAGCTACCTGGACTACACTTCCTCCCACCCCGCCTCATGTAAGGACTATTCCATTCTCCCAGTTTCTCCGTCTCTGCCGCATCTGCTCCGACGATGCCACCTTCCACACCAGTGCTTCCGACATGTCTTCCTTTTTCTCAACCGAGGAATCCCCTCTACCGTGGTTGACACGGCCCTTGACCATGTCTGTTCTATCTCCCGCACTTCTGCCCTCACCCCTGCCCCTCCCTCCCAGAACCACGATAGGGTTCCCCTTGTCCTCACCAGCCTCCACATTCAACGGATCATCCTCCACCATTTCCGTCACCTCCAACGTGATCCCACCACCAAACGCATCTTCCCCTCCTCTCCCCGTTCAGCATTCTGTAGGGACTGCTCCCTCCGAGACACCCTAGTCCACTCCTCTATCACCCCCAGCACCCCTTCCCCCGGCACCTTCCCGTGCAAGCGCAGGAGATGCAACACCTGCCCTTATACCTTCCCCCTGTCCAGGGCTCCAAACACCCCTTCCAGGTGAAACAGCGATTTACTTGTACTTCTCGCAATCTAGTATACTGTATTCGCTGCTCACGATGTGGTCTCCTCTACATTGGGGAGACCAAACGCAGATTGGGTGACCGCTTTGTGGAACACCTCTGTTCAGTCCGTAAGGGTGACCCCGAGCTTCCGGTCACCTGTCATTTTAATTCACCGCTCCATTCCCACTCAGACCTCACCGTCCTTGGCCTCTTGCATTGTTCTATGTAAGCTCGAGGAACAGCACCTCATCTTCCGATTAGGCACTTTACAGCCTTCCGGACTCAATATCGAGTTCAACAATTTCAGATCATTACCTCGGCCCCTATCATTTTTTATCCACTTTTGGTTTGTGCCTTTTCCTCTCTCCCACATGGCAGCTGTCTTTCATTCTGCCAGCACATTTCACACTTCATCTAGAGCCATCCTTTGTCTCTTTACTTGTGCTATTACCATCCTGTCTCACCTTGAATATCTCTTAATATCTCTTCACCTCTCCCAGACCTTCCCTTTTGTTCTTTCATCCCCTCCCCCATTTCCCAGCCCCCAAACTTGCTTCTTAATCTGTTTCATTTCCTGATTTTTTCCTCAGTCCTGACGAAGGGTCTTCGACCTGAAACATTAAGTCCGTTTCTCTCTCCACAGATGTTGCCTGGCCTGCTGAGTTTTTCCAGCGGTTTCTGTTGTTATTTCGTTGGAGGTGATAGTGTTTGCATTATATTGCTGCTCTTGTTCTTCTTGGTGGTAGAAATTTTAAAAGAGGGTAGGTGCTGTTGAAGTAACCTTGGTAAGTTGCTGCAGTACATCTGGTAGATGGTACATACTATTGCCACAAAACACCAGCGGTGAAGGGATGGATAGAGACTCCAGTGGCAGGGTTACCCAGCCTACTACTCTGTCCCTAATGGTGTTGAGCTTTGAATGTTGTTACAACTACGCCATCCAGGCAAGCATAACCCTTCCCAATCTCCACACTGACCGTGCTGTTGACTAACAAGCAGTCTCTACAGTTGGTGTTTGCTGGCCCAGCAATCACACTACTGAACAGTTTCCCTCCAACCACGCTGATCTGCTCCTGACCACTGAGGATATTGTGCATATTTAATTCAAGTGTCAGGACTGAAAATACTAGATCGTGCATTATTATTGCTTGTTTTGTTTTATTTTCATCAGAATTAATCTGGTTAATATTTTTAAATTGTCTTTGACAGTTGGGGCGCCCACATGGTGTAGCCTTAGGCATAGAGGTTCACAGATTACAACTTACAAAATAGCATATGCTGCATAAAAAGTTTTAGTTAAAATAACTAAACTGTTTATTGATGATCACATTAGAAATGTGCTGAAATATGTTTTTCATGCAACTTGTGGAGAAAAAAATTAGTTCTTCCAACCCTGGGAAATTACACACTTTGACAAACCTTCAAATTAATTCATGATCCAACAGAATACATATTTCAATTCTAACATGTAAAAAATCCTGAGTCTATATTTTAGATTTATTATGTGCTTTCTCATATGGAAGATTCCACAAGGGAAGTCATTATCAACAACTTGGATTTTTCACAGATACAATTATGACTTTTCCACAAATTTAACTGAAATCTACAGATTCATTTGGATTTATTTACATATGTTAGAATCCTGATTGCTTCAAATTTGAAACATCCTCCAGCACAATGGCCTGCCACTTACTGATCTCACAACATGCCCTTCAGTGAAGTCAGTTAAAGCATCATCAATCTGTGGCAACAGCACTTGGACCAGGGAAATACTATATATGAGTTGTGTTTCAGGCACTCATGAATGAACAGTCTATTTTCAAATATCCAAATTTTGGACTAAGTAAACATATACAAATCAGATTGTTCATGAAGTTATTGTTTCTTTCAGGTGAGACGTCAAACTGAGGCCCCACCTGCCCTCTCAGATGGACGTAAAATATCCCTCAGCATTATTTTGAAGAGTAGGGAAGTTCACCCAGTGTCCTGGCCAACAAGTATCTCACAACCAACATCAGTAAAACAGATGATCTGGCCATTGATTTCACTGCTGTTTGTGGCAAACTGGCTGCCACATTTCCTACATTACAACAGTGACTGCCCTTCAAAAGGACTTCATTGGCTGTAAAGTGCTTTGGGATGTCTTGAGGTCATTAAAGGTGTTATATAAATGAAAGTTATTTCTTTAATAAAGCAGTCTGATGCATTTTATTATTACAATATGGTACTTTTTTATTGATAAGAGCACATACATAGGTATGAGCCTTTCCATCTTCACTGCTTCAGATTTCAAATACATATCTGCAGAATTTACCAGATTTCTCCATAGACTATGTCCACAAGTTGACCAATTAATGCAAATTGGCTAAGATTTAACCAGGGAAAGCAACAATCTGCAAAACCTCAACATTCTAATTTTAATAAAATATATCTATTGACTATCAAAATTTAAATAGTTTACGGTTAGTAATAAGTTGTCAAATGACATTGTATTTCATTTTTGCAGTGGTTTTATCAGTAAAAAAGATCAACATTAACTGGATGAAACAACAAAGTTCAATTGCTTACAGAATAGTACATCTGAATTTAAACGAAGATTTTAAAAAGTATTGCTAGGCAGTACTGATCAATGTTCATGTGGCATACTTTTCTTTTGCTCGTGTTATATGGAAACAATCACATTCTTAAGTGTTATAAACATTTGGAGACCAATACACACATATTTCAGGACATCCCACAATTACAGGAGGCGAAGCAAAAATAAAAATACACTGGTAAGAAATCAGTGGTCTATATCTTAGACTTGCTATTCTGCTCAAAAACCTATTGGGTCATAATTCAGCGATCACAGCTTCAAGAATCTAGAGTTTGAAAATGGAGAACAGGACTGTCCTCTGAGAAGTGAAGGGTGATAATTGAAGATTTGAATTATTTGAAAAGTAACTTACTCAATAAGACATCATTCATATTAAGAGAGAATGTTTTTGTTGTTAAAAAGGTATTACTAACAAAACAAAGCTAGTTAGGGGCATTTCAAAAGGTATACATCACATTAGCGGTGAGTTCTTTTGACTTTTATCTCGGATATGATTTTGGTCAAAAACACACTAGACAATTTGAGCAAAATTATATAAACAAAATGCAATAAAACTTGCAGAATGAAACAGTAAAAGCTGCCTTCAGCTTAAATAAAACATTAATTTGCATGGCATGGAGAAAATAATGAAAGGTATCACTAACAGAAAAGATTACATAATTTTGCATTTAGTATTAGGAACTATTTCTTGTGTGAACTACAATGTTCCAAATCAGTGGGACGAAGTGGATGATCCATTGAACATTACTGTAACAGTTCATTTTTCACTGAAGTAACGCAGAGTGTCATTCTGGGCATCATTAAAGAACAGGAGAGCAACTGCAGCACATTATTGGCAGTTCACAACCGTTCATCAACATTACTTACATAATTCAATGGAAAATACATACAAGAATAAAAAGTAGCCTTAAAGTAGGATTCGGTCTTTAAATACTAAACAATTTTTTACATCACAGCATTAGAACTTCTGACATTAAATGCTAGCCAAACTCTCTTATTGTGTTACTGGTAGAGCAACACCAGTGGAGACCTGGCTGGAAGGGTTGGCTGGAGAGGCACTGCTTGCTGGTTGTACTGGAGCTGCTGGTTCCACTTTACTTATATGAGTCACAAAGCGCAGTCGAAGTTTTAAAGCTGGCCTCAGTGTACAGATTATTTTTTCCACCTAGAAATACAGAGTAAAGACCTCTGAATATGGTGCTTGTAGGCAATATATAAGCTATGGTTTCAAAATTAAAACGTACGAGTTAATCAGTTGGCCAATGTTTTCATTGACAACTTATTGCCCAATAGCCCATCACTACTTTTTGACAATGGAGTGTTGCTTCTCAGAGTTTTCCTTGTAGTACCACAAAGACCAAGACTACCTCCAGCCCCATGACCTGTAAATAATGCAAGTTTCTAGGCAAATTGTTGTTGAGAGGGTGAAATACTAAGCTTATTGGTCTGATGTGTGTAACTCAGCAGCAACATAGAACAGATCTACTGTTGCGAGTTGGCATTTTTCTTGAATGAGGAGGCATCTCAGATTCCCTGAATCCTTTACTTGTCTGACTTCCATGCATAGGACTGCTACCAAAGATAGGTGAAAATAACTAAGCACATAATCCTTCTCTCTGCCAAATTTCATAACCTTACATTTCCCTGCATTAAACTGCATCTGGCATTTTTCCGTCCACTGATCGAGTTGGTCAAGATTTTTTGAATTTGTACGCATTAATATTCATCATTTGTCACTGCTCCCAATTTGGTATTCTCTGCAAATTTGGACACAGCTTCTTCCTCTAAATCATTTATAAAAATTATGAACAGCGGCCCCAACACTGAAGCTTGTGGCAGCTCACTGGTAACTGGCTGCCAACCTGATACCTGCCCATGCACTATCAACCATTTGCCAAACCATTTTTAATACATTCTCATCTATCCCATGGGCTTGGACCTTATGTAGTATCCTATTATGTAGTGTCAACCATGGTTTAGTTGGTAGCACTCTTGCCTCAGAGTCAGAAAGTTGTGGGTTTAAGTCCCACTCCAGAGACTTGAGCACAGCTAGGCTGACACTCCAGTGCAGTACTGAGTGAGTGTGCTTTTCGGATGAGAAATTAAACAGAGGCCCGTCTGCCAATCAGATGGACGTAAAAGATCCCATGGCACCATTTTGAAGAGGAGGGGAGTTATCCCCGGTGCTCCGGCCAATATTTATCCCTCAATCAACATCACTAAAAACAGATTATCTGGTTTGCCGTTTGAGAGATTGCTGTGCGCAGATTGGCTGCTGCCTTTCCTACATTACAACAGTGACTACACTTCAAAAGTACTTCATTAACTGTAAAGCACTTTGGGATGTCATTGGGTATATTCAAAACAGAAGTCGATAGATTTCTGACTAGTAAGGGCATCAAGGGATATGGCGATAGGGCCGGTGAATGGAGTTGAGGCAGAAGATCAGCCATGATCTCATTGAATGGCGGAGCAGGCTCGAAGGGCCAAATGGCCTACGGCTGCTCCTATTTCTTATGTTATGACCTGAGGTTGTGAAAGGTGCTATATAAATGCAAGTCTTTATTATGTGGGACACTGTCAATCCCTTCCAGAAATCCAGATAGATAAACATCCCCATGGTCTTTCATCTCCTCAAAGTCGTCCATAAATTAGACAAGCATGATCTCCTATTCCTAAAACCAAGCTGATTGCCTCGGATTAGCTCATGCCTTTCAAGTTGCTTCCTTATATTATCCTTCATAATACTTTCAAACACTTTCCTAAAAATGATAGTAAGGCTTACAGGTCTATAATTTGATGGTTCACCCTCGTCCCTTTTTTGATGATGGGAGTTCACATTTGCTATTTGCTAATCCTCTGGTATTGAATCCAGTGAACTCTGAAAAGTATCCATAAAAGGATTCGCAATCGTTTCAGCCAATTCCTTTCGAACCCTAGAGTGAAAATCATCAGGGTCAGGAGCCTTATCTACCCTGAGCTTTAATCGCCTCTCCAATAGATCCTCTCTTGTGGCTTTAACACTTTTCAGTCTACATCCACTTTTAAGCTGTACTCCCCAATTCTAGCACTTATCCAGCCATTTTTTTTGTGGTCACTAGAGAAATAATGGTGAAGTACTTCAGCAATTTTTCCACCTTTGGACGGCACTTCCCCATTGCCATTTTTTAAGTGGGCCAACTCTTCTTTGCACCCTTTGTTACTCCTGACATACCTGAAGAATGCTCAACTGTTCTGCTTTATGTTTTCCTCATGATCTCTCTTTGCAGCCCTTGTCAGTTTCTTGGCATTCTTAGCCTATCTTAATGGATCTCCCTACCGGGTTCTTTTCCTGAAAATTTAAAAACGTTGTATGCTTTGTTTCTCCCTAATGCCGTTCACAACTTTGTCAGCCAGCCAAAGTGGTAGTGCTCTTTTATTCTGTCCCTGATCTAGCTCAGCGATAAATTCTTCTGCATCTCAAAATTATCCCGTTGAAACTATTTCACTTTGCTTCCACACCTATTCCTTCCAGTATCTATTTCCATTTTACCATTCCAATGTTTTCCCTCATACCCTGAAAATCAGGCTTTAGCTTTTTAATTGGTTTCCTTTTGTTTTCTACCCGCATGTCTACCCTGAAAGTCAGAAGAATGTTTAGGAGATTTTATTCCGTAGTGTTGTTAGGATATGAAATGCCCCGCCAGAGAAGGGGCTGGAAGCAGAATACATAATGGGTTGAATATTCCGATCCCTACGGGTGTGTACTCGCTAATTTCAATGAATTTTAAAAAGGTGATAATAAAACTTTAAATACATTTTTTAAAAACCATGTTTTTGGGGTGATCTCCATTCATATATTTGACAGGTTTATCTGTCAAATGTATGAAGGGAGATTCCCATCTTTGATGGGCTCCCCATGGCCCATGTGATCCTAGGGACGCTTGCGAACCGCATGCGCCTCCGGGATACGTGGGACGCTTGCGAACCGCATGCGCTTCCGGGATACGTGGGCCCTGCGCACGTGGAGTTGGAGAGGCCCAGGATCGGAACTATACGCACCTCGGGAGCCCTCAGGTAAGTGCGTAGATTTTTTCCAGATCGGAGGCCTCCGCACATGGGAAGCCTCCGATCGGAAAATACGGCCCATTGACTTAAAAGTATTTGAAAAATATAATTTAAAAGGGCAACAGAAATGACAGTGAATGTAGCCAACGGTGGGGGTGGGATGGGAGGGGGGTGCACACAATCTTAAAATTAGAGTTAGGCCAGTTAGGAGTGAAATCAGGAAGAATTTATCCACCAAAGTAGTGGAAATCTGGAACTCGCCCTCAGAAGGCTGTGGATGCTGGATCAATTGAAATTTTCAAGACTGAGATTGCTAGATTTTTGTTAGGTAAGGGTATCATGGATATGGACAAATAGAGTTGAGGTACAGATCAGTCATGATCTAATTGAATGGCGGAACAGGCTCGAGGGGCCTACGCCTGTTCCTATGATCTTTCAAAGTGTAGGCAGAGGCCCAATGAACTGAATGGCCTCTTTCTGTACTATAAAATTCAATGATTAAGTTGCATTTAAATATCTGCTATTTATTGTTATTCCAGCCACTCAGTAATTTTATTTGGCTTCTCCGGAATATAAAACGTTTTCTACTGTAATGTACATTTTTTCAGCTCATTCATTTTTGGAACTTTGCCAAAACCACATTTTTGTAAAGATGTATATGACAGACATCTAATTTGACAGCTGCAACAAAATATCCAGAACTTAAAAGGATGAGACACAAGACTCCTTTCGTCTGAAACATTTGTTAACCATCAAAATTTCAAGATCACATTCTAGGATATGTTAGTTATGAAAAATGAACAGAATGACTGCCCATTAAAAATGAATGGTTACCAATTTTAGACACAAATATCCTCACCCGTTAAGTAAGGTTTCCTCTCTTTTTTTTCATGCACGGTCCCTTTAACTGGCTGCACAGCGCATTCAAATTTTTCCGCATGTGCGGTTTCTTCCATGTAAAAGCCGGTGAGCGGCCTGTGCGGGACCTCAAGACCACTGCGCGGCCAACAGCTTAGCGGGAACATTGCCGTTAAGGTCTTTATAATCTACTCACCTGATCCTTCACACTGTCTCCTGTAAACATATACTTTACATGGTATAGAAAATCACAAATAGGGTCCATATAGCTCAAGTGCTTGCTGTTTTGGTCTACATTCTGTAACATCTCGTAAAACGCTATGCCAATCTGCAGGAGATAAATATTAAAATTGATTAAATGTAATTTATTAGCGCCATCAAATCCAGGAGTTACACATCATTCACTTTAATAATTCAATGCAATAAACTGCTCTCACTAAAATAAAAACAGAAAATATTGGAAATACTCAACAGGTCTGCTCACATTTGGAAAGAAGAAACACAGGTGAACATTTTGGTGAGTTTTTGCCAAAGCCTAGTCCGGTATCACGAGTGTATTATAGTGAGGGAAAGATTTCATTAGTTGCAAACTACAATGAACACTCAACCTAACTTATTCTTGTCTCTTTGATCTTCACAGGTGCAAAGGTTCACAAAGGGATGAATAGAGCATTTTGTAACAAAACTCTATATAGGACTATATTTAGAGAGAGATGTAGCAGAGTACATTGTCTCAAAATTCAATTTGATCAAACTGTCATTCGAAAGTGATTAGCTGAAATGAAAACTGAGGGTAAATCCATCCCTTTCAGTTCCATACAAGGAAGTCTCCTTCCGGTTGATCAGCTTGTCAATTGCTCACAAGGGCTCTAACAAACTTTCAAAAGCATGGACAAACATGACATCTGTGCTTCCCAAAGAACTTAATGCTAGCAGAAGTACATTAAGAATAGAATCATAGAAAGCCTACAGCATAGGAGGCGGCCATTTGAACCGTCGAGCCCGCGCCGACTCTCCGCAAGAGCACTTCAGCTAGTCCCACTCCCCCGCCGTTTCCCTGTAGCCCTGCAATTTTTTTCCCTTCAGGTACTTATCCAATTCTCTTTTGAAAGCCAAGATTGAATCTGCCTCCACCACCCTTTCAGGCAGTGCATTCCAGATCATAACCACTCACTGCGTAAAAATCTTTTTCCTCATGTTGTCTATAGGTTCTTTTTCCAATCACCTTAAATCTGTGCCCTCTGGTTCTCGACCCTTCTGCCAATGGGAACAGTTTCCCTCTATCTACACCCATCATGATTTTGAACACCTCTATCAAATCTTCTCTCGACCTTCTCTGCTCGAAGGAGAACAACCCTAGCTTCTCCAGTCTATCCACGTAACTGAAGTCCCTCATCCCTGGAACCATTCTTGTAAATCTTTTCTGCACCCTCTAAGGCCTTCACATCCTTCCTAAAGTGCAATGCTCAGAATTGGACACAATACTCCAGTTGAGACCAAACCAGTGTTTTATAAAGGTTCATCATAACTTCCTTGCTTTTGTACTCTATACTTCTATTATTTATGAAGCCCAG
Source organism: Somniosus microcephalus (assembly GCF_052327205.1). Classification (NCBI taxonomy): domain Eukaryota; kingdom Metazoa; phylum Chordata; class Chondrichthyes; order Squaliformes; family Somniosidae; genus Somniosus; species Somniosus microcephalus. The sequence goes on along the minus strand of NC_140995.1, from coordinate 124,796,988 downwards.
GATCCCATATACTTTTTTAACCACTTTCTCAACCTGCCCTGCCACCTTCAACGATTTGTGCACATATACCCCAGGTCTCTGTTCATGCAACCCCTTTAGAATTGTACCCTTTAGTTTATATTGCCTCTCCTCATTCTTCCTACCAAAATGTATCACTTTGCACTTTTCTGCATTAAATTTCATCTGCCACGTGTCTGCCTAGTCCACCAGCCTATGTCCTCTTGAGGTCTATTGCTATCCTATGCACTGTTCTGTAATACTTTCAGATTGGAAGTATTACAGATGTCATCAGAAGCCATGAAGCTACTAAAAGAATGCAGGGTAGTCTCAATATTCCAACGGTATTTCGCGGTAGGTAGCACGGAGCATAATGTGACAACATTATGTGACAGGGCTACTTAAAAGGGAAAAAAAATGGCACACCTTTGGTACCATGCAGGAGAAAAAAATGGTTATTAGAAACATAAAGCATCCTTACAGAAGCCATCATTATTAGGATTAATAGTGGAAAAACAGTAAATGTAAATAATGGTGCATATAAGAACCCTGACAAATGAATGGCCACTTTGGAAAAGCCTCGCAGAGTAAAGAAAAGCAGCAGTGAACTTTACTCAGTCCTCCAAATGCCAAGAACAAATGAAAAACATGAATCATGCCATTTTGCACAGACAAAAAGCAGCTGAACCTACTGCTGCTGAAGCAAATGCCATTAGTCTGCAATCCCCCGATGAGGATTAAAATGCCTACCACTCCACGCAGAGAGAAAATTATTATCCAAACCTCCAACATCACCGCTGAGGCAGAAAACAGGAACTAAACACCACTCCAGCTGAATCAGAAAATGGGCACAGCACCCCCACCACACAGAAGGAGAAAATGGCAATTACATTCCCCCTTTCCTGAGGCAAAAAATTAATCACACGCTGGAACATCTCCGCAAACCCTGGCTAAAGCAAAATTAGCTCTTCTTTCCTCTACTCCTCCACCACTTCCTCTCTCTCTGTCCCTGCCCCTCCACATCATCTCTCATCTCTCTCTTCCTCCCTACCTTCTCGCCCCATTTCCACTTCTCTGCTCCATCCCTGCCTCTGCCCCACCCCCGCAGACCTCCACTTCCTCTTCTCCTTCTTTTCCCCTCCTCAATACCCCTTCCCATGTCCTCACCCGCTTCTCCCTTTCACTTTCTGCACCCCACCTCTCCTCTTCCTGTCTTCAACTACTCAGCTCTCTCTCTGCCTCCCCCACCCCTCTCCTCCTCCTTCCCCCACACCCAATCGCAGACCACCTCCCCTTTTCTCCCTCTCCATCATCCTCCTCCTCCCTCCATTTGCCTTCTCTCTTCTCCCCAGTCTTGGTTGTTACCTCCCTTTCCTCTAACTCTGCTTGACCTGAAAAGTGCCCTTGGTCTTGACTTTTCATGTGCAACACCATAGGAAACGAAATATAAAACAATAAATAGGGTGCCATGTGACAGCTGCGAGGATTCCAGTGATCCTACTGCTAAAACAAAGCAGAAATTTAGCACAACCAGTTAAGATTAAACTGGGAAGGTATTACTTCAAGAGATTGCTCTCCCAGAGGTTTAAATAGTATAGCATGGACAAAAGCAAACTTAGACAAACCAAGGTCTGTAGACTAGGCTTTAAACTAAAAGGAAAGGGGGGGGGGGTGAGGGGTCAGATGAGTGGAAATTTAGTAATCTAAAGAGAAAAGTCTAGGCAAAAGAGCAGTGTAGTGAATTGGGTAAAGATAAGCAGAGTGTGACAGGAAGGGGCAGAGAGTTTAAAGATAATAGTGCATCAGTGAATAAGGTGAAAGCAGGGAATAATGGTAAAAAGTTAAAACTAAAGGCTCTTTACCTGAATGCACGAAGCATTTGTAACAAGAGAGACAAATTAGTGGCACAAATAGAGATAAGTGGATTTGATCTAATAGCCATTACAGAGACACGGTTGCAAGGTGACCAATGTTGGGAACACCAAGAGTGAGAGTCCAGATGGCTGTGTTGCCAGGGTTCGGGACATCTGCTCTGGGCTGGACAGGAACTTGCAGTGAGAGGGGGAGGAGCCTGTGGTCGCGTTCCACGTAGGTACCGATGACACAGGTCGAACTAGGAAAGAGATTCTGCTGAGAGAGTATGAGCAGCAAGGGGCTAAATTAAAAAGCAGAACCTCAAGGGTAGTAATGTTTGCAGTATTACCTGAGCCACAAGCAAATTGGCATAGCGTAAATAAAATTAGAGAGATGAATGCGTGGCTCAAAGACTGGTGTGCGAGAAATGGGTTTCGAGTCCTGGGGCACTAGTACCAGTACTGGGGAAAGTGGGATCTGTGTCGTTGGGACGGTCTTCACCTGAACCGTGCTGGGACCAGTGTTCTGGCGAGTCATAGAACTAGGGCGGTAGAGAGGGCTTTAAACTAAATAGTTTGAGGAAGAGTGTGTTTGAAGACCAGGACCTCAAACCCAGCACTAAGCTTACGGTCTACAGAGCAGTAGTGATACCTGCCCTCCTGTATGCTTCCGAGACATCGACCATGTACAGCAGGCACCTTAAAACACTACAGGTACCACCAACACTGCCTCCGTAAGATCCTGCAAATCCATTGGCAGGGTAGGCACACCAACATCAGTGTTCTCGCTCAGGCCAACATCCCCAGCATCGAAGCTCTGACCACGCTCGATCAGCTCCATTGGACGGGCCACATTGTCCACATGCCCGATACGAGACTCCCAAAACAAGCGTGCTACTCGGAGCTCCGAGACGGTAAGAGAGCCCCAGGTGGGCAGAGGAAGCGCTTCAAGGACACCCTCAAAGCCTCCTTGAAAAAGTGCAACGTCCCCACCGACACCTGGGAATCCCTGACCCAAGACTGCACAAAGTGGAGGAGAAGCATCTGGGAAGGCGCCGAACACCGAGTCTCTTTGCCGGGAGCAAGTGGAAGCCAAGCGCAAACAGCGGAAGGAGTGCACGTTAACCCAAGCACCCCACCTACCCGCCTCTTCAACCACCGCCTGCCCCACCTGTGACAGAGACTGTAGGTCCCGCATTGGACTCAGTCACCGGAGAACTCATTTTTAGTGTGGAAGCAAGTCATCCTCGGTTCCGGGGGACTGCCCAAGAAGAAAAAGAAGTGGGAGCAAGGGATCAAATTTGGGAAGATGTGGTAAATCAAAGAGTAGAGACAAGGCTAGAGAGAAAGGTATTAATATGGGAAACGATAAACAGGCTGTGAAAGGAAGGGATAGAGAGTACAAATCTAAGAGTAAATCAACAGATAAGGCTAGAGGTTACAAAAATAATAAAAGAACAAAACTAAAGGCTCTGCATCTGAATGCACATAACATTCGAAACAAAACAGATGAACTGATAGCGCAAATAGAAATAAATAAGTACGATCTGAAAGCCATTGCAGAAACATGGCTGCAGGATGACATAGATTGGGGCCTGAATATTGAAGGGTACATGACATTTCGGAAGGGCAGGAAGCTAGGAAAAGATGGAGGGGTGGCTCTGTTAATTAATGATGGTAGTAGCACAATAGAGAGGGATGACCTAAGTTCAGGAAACCAGGATGTAGATGCGGTTTGGGTAGAGATGAGAAATGATAAAGGCAAGAAGTCACTTGTGGGAGTGGTGTACAGGCCCCCTAACAGTAACCACATGGTAGGATGGAGTATAAAGGAAGAAATAATGGGAGCTTGTCAGAAAGGTACGGCAATAATCATGGGGGATTTTAAACTACATATAGACTGGAAAAATCAGATGAGCAAAGGTAGCCTAGATGAGGTCATGGAATGTTTTTGGGATAGTTTCTTAGAACAGCACGTTCTGGAGCCAACCAGAGAGCAGGCTATACTAGACCTGGTATTGTGCAACGAGATGAGATTAATTAATGACCTTATAGTGAAGGCGCTCCTAGGTAGCAGCGAGCATAATGATTGAATTTTACATTCAGTTTGAGGGAGAGAAGAGTGGGTCCAAGACTAGTACTTTAAACTTAAATCAGGGCAATTATGAGGGCATGAAAGCAGAGCTAGTTAAAGTAAACTGGCAAATTAGGTCAAGGGATAGGTCAAGAGTTGCAGTGGCAGACATTTAAGGGGATATTTCAGAATACACAGCATATATACATTCCAACGAGAAAGAAAAATTCCAAGGGGAGGACCCAGCATCTGTGGTTAACTAAAAAAGTTAAAGATAGTATCAAACTTAAAGAAAAAGCATATAATTGCGCAAAGATGGGTGGCAGGTCAGAAGATTGGACAGAATATAAAAAACAGCAAAGAATGAATAAAAGATTAATAAGGAGAGAAAAATTACAAGTACGAGAGAAAGCTAGCTAGAAATATAAAAACAGATAGTAAGAGTGTCTATAGATATTTTAAAAAGAGTTAACAAAGTGAGCGTTGGTCCTACAGAAAGCGAGTCTGGGGAATTAATAATGGAAAATAAGGAGATGGCAGTTGAATTGAACAGGTATTTTGCATCAGTCTTCACTATAGAGGATACAAGTAACATCCCAGAAATAGCTGTAAAGCAGGAAATGGAAGGGAGGGAGGAACTCAGAAAATTATAATCACCAGGGAAGTGGTGCTGAACAAATTGTTGGAGCTGCGGGCTGACAAGTCCCCGGGTCCGGATGGACTTCATCCTAGGGCCTTAAAAGAAGTGGCTAGTGAGATAGTTGATGCGTTGGTTTTACTTTTCCAAAATTCCCTAGATTCGGGGATGGTTCCATTAAATTGAAAAATAGCGAATGTAACTCCTTTATTCAAAAAGGGAGGGAGACAGAAAGCAGGAAACTACAGGCCAGTTAGCTTAACATCCGTCATACGGGAGATGTTAGAAGCTATTATTAAAGACGTTATAGCAGGACACTTAGAAAAGTTCAAGGTAATCGGGCAGAGTCAACATGGTTTTGTGAAAGGGAAATCAGGTTTAACCAATTTATTGGAGTTCTTTGAGGAAGTAACATGTGCTGTGGATAAAGGGGAACCAGTGGATGTACTGTACTTAGATTTCCAGAAGGCATTTGATAAGGTGCCACATCAAAGGTTATTGTGGAAAATAAAAGCTCATGGTGTAGGGGGTAACATATTGGCATGGATAGAAGATTGGCTAGTTAACAGGAAACAGAGTAGTGTGGCGGAGCCACCATTGGGCTATGGACATTGTATATAATTCCTTTTTACAGCTCTGTTATATAGTCTGACGATGTACCTTTAAATGTATCTGTTACTGCACTCAGGCTTCATTCCTGTACTCTGCGTGATGACGTCATGACATCAGAGCTCGGAACCCTCTAGCAGTTCCAGACAGTTGGAGAGAGGGTCATAGCTTGGAACCTTCTAGCAGTTCCAGGCAGTTGGAGAAAGGTTTCCAAGCAGACCAGACACGTTTCCAGTTCATCCTGTAGTTGTTAACTTGCTTTGTTTGTTCATTAAAGTTTATTGTTTTGACTTAGTGAGTCGAACTCCATCTTTTGGTAAGGAACAGAGGTTCCTACAGTAGACATAAATGGGTCATTTTCTAGTTGGCAAGATGCAACGAGTGCTGGGGCCTCAGCT